>NW_026136715.1:21629439-22229439 GCF_905237075.1 Dicentrarchus labrax
CCCTGACCATGGTTTCTAACTTTTCCACTGATCTACAGGTGGCGGTAGTGTGCAAACATTTGCTGCCATGCACTAACAAAAGCAGGGAAAAAGAAGACTGCTTGAAAGTAAACATAGATGTGAACAATGCTGGACTTGAAATAGTTGTCTTGATAAACACAGAGCATGTGTTTGGTGTAGTATGCAGGCAGCTTGCTTTAGGTAATAAATAATGTAACTGTGATGTAGATAAGTAGATGTATTCATCTGTAAATATTGTTATTTTAGCCGCTTTTAATGACGTGTATCATATCCCTGACATTGCAGTGAGAAATCCTAAGTGGCCACCATATTTTCCCGCGGATATATTGGTAAATGTAGCCTTGCTTTACAGCAGTGTTCTGGTTTGCGTCAGTCTCTACATCTATCTGTACACTCTGTGCATCCTCACTGGTCTTTTTGCCTGCAGCCTTCACAGCGTTGTTGAGAGTTGTTGATCCCCAGCAGGATTTTCAGCCTGCCTAGTCTGCTGTGTACACACCAGGCAGGCCATCCAGGTTAGGGTGTTTTGGGGAGGGGCGGGGGGGGGTCTGCTGGGTGCCGCTCCTCGTCTGCAGACCTAGCTGCACACACGCACACAACCCTGTACAACCCTTGGGCCAGATCTGTCAGCTCTTCTCCGCTTGTGAGCACAAACACACAGTGCATTCTCTCTTTCTCCCTCCCTCTCCCACTCTCCCTCTGTGCTCTCATTGCCACCCGTCCACTGCACACAAGCCCAGAGCATGCTGGGAGAATTAATGGTCCAAGCGGAGAGAATTGGCGGGTGGTTGGGGAGAGGGGAAGGAGAGGGTGAGGTAAAGTTAGTCTGGGTAGGTTAGGTTTAAGGAAAAGGAGTTCTTAAGCAGCACAGAAATATAAAGACTGCTTTGGTCTTTGTGCGTCAAACAAGTTTCTTCTATTGTTGTCACTGCTGTCTACTTTAGATAAAATGGAGGTTCCTCTAGTCATTATGTTTTTTTTGGTTTTTTTTTCATCTCGGATGCCTGATCCGAAAAAACCTTCCAGTGTGGGTGGATTTTACTCAGCAGTCTGTGAAACCTTCACTGCCTGAACTCGCTTTAAGCAGCTGCAATCCACTCAGATGAATTTTATTTGCCTTTCACTGTGGAGGGTTAGTGTCTCATGATGGTCTAAATGTTGTTTCGAAGGCTTTTCTACCTTGATAAGAGGAAAACAGAACGTTACCGAGGTGTATGCTTTCAACTGCATCTCAGAGAGACAGACAACATAACTTGTCTGTGAACCCCAGACCAGAACCAGTAACACACTAACACACACACACACACACTCATAATGTGAGAATACGTGTGTATGTATTTAAAAAAATAATAGAGTTTTCTATCAGGTCATGTGTGGAGAGAGTCAGAGGGGCTTGCCGGTCTCACAGCAGGGCTGTCACCAAAGGTCCTCATTACTCCACTTCTATCCAGCCAGCTGCTTCTCTGCATGTTCAGCTTACGGGAATAAAGACAGCGTGGGGGCTTTGATGCGGAGTTGGAGGGAGGCTGTGGGGGAGAATTCTGGGAGTCAAGTTGGCACACAGGCCCACACTTACTCCTTTAATACACACTCACACACGGTAGCATTGACACGCTGCTGCAGGTTGGGTTCGGGCTGCAGCTGACTGTACATTGTACCCACTCACCAGCTGAGTTGGATCACTGATGGGGTCAGTTTCATTTGATCTGCTCAGAGTTGGAGGATGAGTCAGATTTCAAGTCGGTACATCGCAGAGCCGTCATCAGAGAATCACAGGGGGCTCGTTTTACATTCTCAAAATGAGTCCAGGCTTTTACTCTCATAATTTATTTAATCAAATCTTTTTCCAGCTAGTGCAGTGGTCCCAGCGTGTCACCTTGCAGGAGTGGACAAAATAACCTTAACCTCTGAGTTATGAAGAGGGAAATCCACTCCTCTTAAAGGCCCCAAAAGTGTTTATTGTTGATGTGCTGATTAAAGCCATGATTTGATCCTGCTGTTCATAAAATCACTCTTGAGGTTTTTAGTGTGTTAGGCGCTGTTATCACCTTGAATTATGAGAACCCTGGGGTGCTTCTGATTTTGTGAAATGGCCTCATACTCCCTGGTTATTGTACTCCCATGCAGTGCAATCATCAGACCTAATGACTCCCAGTAGATGGCTGCTGCACTAGTCCACAAGGTTGACAGCTGGTTACAGATATTATGGCTCTTGCTCACAAATTTAAAGCCATCTGGATTGATGGAAAGGATAAAATAATGATCTGATAGATGACCAGGTTGTGCATCTTTACATTTTTTGTTGACAAAGGAGACATAAATACACTGTACACTTCAGTTTTTGAGACTGTAAAGTACAGTATACAAAGAATAAACTTACCACTGTATCAACCCAGTTTGGCTGGACTATCTAAACATATTCAGTTTCGGTATTGGATAAAACAAAGCAAAGCAGTAAACCTCCACAGTTGACTTAAACGATGTATCATTGATCAACATAGTTGTTACTTTTCTTTTTCGATCAACTAATTGATTAATTCATAATATATTTTTTATCTCTACATCCGAGCTTTGGCTCAGAGATTCTCGCCCAAACCAATCCTAATAAAACAATCGAAGAAATATGCCAATGTAGGAGTTGTTATTTCTGCAAGTCGACTAACATTAACACATATTAGAACAACCAATACAGGTGCGCTTGTCTCATCCATGTTTGCCACCATGTGATTTTTCTCTCGCTATTTTTAGTGGGTGTAGCTAGCTAGCTATATAGGAAGTCTGGAAAAAATAGCCAATGGTTACTACAACATCACACTAATTTGAATCGCTGAACCAACTAGACACATAGGAAGTAATTAAGGAGTCTTAAACAGGGCTAAATTATAGGTACACTGCTGTTTTCGACCCCTAGTAGTGCTATTTAGTAGTGATTTAATGAGCTGACAGTTGGTGCCAGTGCCGCTGCAAGAAACACAGCAAAATGCCAGCACAGGCAAGGATGGTGTTATATTGCAGTCCATTAAAGATGTGGACATTTTTTGTTGTTCTGTCTCTGTACTCCCAGTGCCCAAGGTCTTCACATTTATATTAGATTAACAGTGTAGTGCTCATGACCCTTTAAATCTCTGAACCGTGTATGTGTTTTTTCCTCCGTGCTGACGTCTCCTCTCTCCTTGTCCAGGCTCTCCGGGCCTACAGGTGCAGTTCAGGGTAGATGAGGGTTTCCTGAGGCCAGGAGAGAAACGATGGTTCTTGCGCTACCTGGCCCTCCACACCCTGCACATCGACATCTGGGACAGCGACTCATTGCTCCTCATAGGTTCTACTGCTATCGAGCTCAAGGTTGGAGACTGAGGTTGACCTATGATTCAAATGTACTGGGATGGAAGTCATCATGTGTGATTATAAGTTGCAGTATTACAACAAAAACTCTTATTCCCAACCCAAGAACTTGAGTTGAGCATCAAAAAAAGCAAAAAATGCATTCTGTTTACACATGCATTGTCAACTTCTGACACACCTTCATCACAACGCAATGCATCTGTCATGGATTCATGCAGCGTTTGCAGATTGTTTTAACACATTTAATAGAGTGAACCAGGCGTTGCAGAGAAAACTGCTACTGATAATAGAATGTCAAATACAAAAACACTTACAGACATGTCATCATCATTGTTAGTAAATGATTTTACTCTGTGTCTACTGGAACAAGTACAAAGCTTGCACAGAGCTTATTTTGTGAGATTTATAAACATAAACACAAGAAAATGTGATTCGTGAAATGTGATTGTGAGGAAAGTGGTATATGAGTTTTTAAAAAAAGTGCCAGAGTGAGGCCAAGTCTGTATTGAACAAATAGTACAACCAAAGTACTATTTAGCGTTGCTCCATGTACTCTGTGTTCAAGAATTTGACCAAAACAATTTTTCTATTTTAACCTCTAAAGACAACTGAACCAAAGATTAAAGGCTTTTCAATTTTGTTTTGTTTTTTTAAGCTCTGCTATTTATTGATTGGACAGAAACTATTTTGCCAGCCCTGATGTGGAATTGATTTGTTTATGAGAAAAAATTAAGGGAGTGGTTTAAAACTGGGCAGAGCTGTTTTGAACTACCATTGCTAGCGTATATGTGCTTTCATTTTGTTGCAATTCTTCCTTAAGTCATTTTCCCGATTTGTCATGATCACTACATTTGTGCTTGTGAATAGATGTGTCTCATTTCTTTTTCTCACACCATATTTTGCATCCAGTACATGTTGCGTCAGGGTAAATCGGCAGTGCAGGCCCTTCATGAGGTGGAGGTGCTGACCACTGATTACGTCGGCGAGGACACCCTGCTGACGAGCGCAGATTTGGGCCACCGGTCAGCCTTCAGCCCCATGACGGTCCACACCATCGTCAGGGGCCGGCTGCACATACGCACAGGCAACATAGGTAAGTACTGCGAGACTCTTGTTTACCATATCAACATATGGACTGGCTAACCAAATATCTTCCTTAAGTGTGACAAAATGATCTCAACATAAGGTCCACCGACCTTTCTCAGGGCTTTTCAGCTGTCAGAACTGTCTGGAAGTATGGAACTTTGGTTGATATTATTTTGTCTTACATATTGCTCTCAAGGCTAAAAATAAACTTCCATGTTCAAGGTTTTCTGCATCAACAATCAGTTTCAGTATCTGTATTTCCTGATTTTGCTGATTGCACAAGTCATGACTGTTAAAGGACCAGTGTGTAGGATTTAGTGGAATCCAGGGGTGTAGTTGCAGATTGCAACTCCCTCGCTTCATCTTCCCTTTCCAAGAGCAAAGGAAAAACTATGATGACCGCAAAACCTGCAGAAAATGCAAACAGCCCTATATAGAGCCAGTGTTTGGTTTGTACATTCTTGGCTACTGTAGAAACATGGCAGTTCAACATCTGTAGATATAAAAGGCTCGTTCTAAGGTAACAATAACATAACAATTCTTTTTTTCAGGTGGTTATACACTAATGGAAACATTGCATTATTCCGTTTTTTGCCAATAGATCCTTCTAAATGTTACACTCCTTTAATGGATATTTGTGAAGCCTGTGTACCTTGATTCAGCACTAGGGACTGATGAATGAGCATAAGATGCTGCATGGTTAATGCACTTGCAGGGAGTATTGAATGAAGTATTTGATAAGTTGCCTTTGGAGAAACTTGTAAATCAAATAAATAAATTAATTTAGTGCTTCCCCAACTGGGATACAGAAGAGAGGTGAGAGTGAATGCATGGGATGAGGGCTGTTGTGAATAGCTGGGTAGTTGCATTACCAAAATATGAAGGTAAATGTAAGGAAAGCCAGGAAAAGAACTTATTATTTGTCGTAGCTTTCAAAAGAAAATCCAGTTTCAATATCACCCAAATCTCCTTCTTCTTCTGAAATATTTACAAGAGTGTTTTATATTCAGGTCATATTCCATTTGGAGCCTCAGATTATGAAGTAATGTTGTCTGTTTACTTTTATTGATGTCTAGAGCTGGGAAATGACAGTGAATCCCCAGGGCTGCTGCTGCTGTTGAAAGTTCCCATTTTCTAGAGGTGTGCAGGCTTGCAAAGTAAACACTGTGCCAAAACGAAATATCTTGATGTGATAGTTCCACTCCGTCTAGCAACTGAGCACCTTTCCTCTTGCCTTGCATTCATCCAATTTGGGCCTGACGTGCCCCCGCGGTGCGATGGCAGCTGACGATAGCTTCCTCGCCATTAATCAACTGTTGAAACGATACTCCCTCTCATAAACAATGCATCATTCTCCGGGCCTCAGAAACTCTGCAGAGTGCCATTGTTGGGGCTAAATATGCCAGCACTTATCACTCAAAGCAGGTTGAGAGCGCAGAGGGTTATTGGGTGTGCTGGGGATGGAAGGAGGAGGGATGTGTCTGGCATGTAAATTCCAATCAAGGCTCAGATATCCATCAGGCGCCCTGGCCGACAGTCAGAATCAATTTGGGGAGGGTGGACTCGCCGGCTTTTTTCTTTGTTTCTGCCTCCATCTGTCGCTGCCTTTCACACTTCTCTCTTCGCTCTTTATCACTGTCTTCCTTTTTTCTCTTATTCATCCATTTACCTCTTACCCTTCTATCACACGCTCTCTCTTCCACCCTCTATCTGGCTGTTTGTTTTCTTCTCTCACCAACCCCCTATTTCCTCTGTGTTTCTCTCTCTTTCTCCACGTCTGTCATCAAGCTGTTATAAATCAGCGCTCTTATTTGGTGGGTGGTGAAGGGATGTGAAGCCCGGTAATTAATGCACACTTGGGGTGGGTGCATCAGAAGTTACCGTCAGTACGACAGATGGATTTTCTGTATGACGACTTTGACAGAGATTCGACACACAAAAAACAAGCATGTGTGCATATCAAATCACTCACACATGCCAAGAAGGCGTGCACTCATGCATACAGTACACGCAGACATATAGACAGGCAGGTGTAGCCGAGCGTGGACAGGTTGCGCGATGAGGCAGGGTGGCAGAAATGAGAGGCGGACAGGTAGAGTATATCACTGACATCATGTGAGAACCCTGTAACTCAATTTTTTGTGATTTTCGAGTTCAATACAAGGATTACATGGCTTCTCTATGGATTCTACTACTCCTAAATCCCCACTGGATGGACTCAAAAATGCATGCTGGCCAGGCTGAAAGGCAGGCTGTATTTCTGTGCTGACACGGTACAGATACAGCTCCTGGATTTCAGCTCGAGAGGTGAAGGAAGGTTGCTTGAAAATGGTCGATGACGCAGAGTGAGAGATGAAAAGTGTGTGGCCGTGTGGCAGGAAGAGTAGCTAAAGCAGCAAAATATTTTTTCAGTGAGGCTGAAATTTCTTTTTGTTGTGTTGATTCAACTAACAGCTGATTGTCCGTGTTGCTGCCAGAACCAAGACAGAGGCCTTTGTTTCTAAGTTCCTCTATGTCTCAGAGCAGCAGAATGGTGAGAATAGCATGGCTGCTGTTGTACTGATGGAATTAGTGCTGTACATATGTCCATTAGTATGTACCATGGTGTTACATAGTGACCCTCAAATGAATATAAGGTGAAAATGTGTTAGTTATAAGATCATATATAATAGTTTATAGAGTCATGTGGACCTCTCTCCCCACACCACGCCATTATAATTCACAAGCAATGCAGTCCTGACAACATACTGCTCTCTCCCTTTTCTTTTCTTTTTTTTTTTTTTTTCAGTCATGCATGCTATTAATCATGTCTTTACTTCGCCCCCTTGGGAATTCATCAGAATTAGGCTTTATTGGAAAAAATGAGTGGCAGACTGTCATTTCCAAATGAAAAAGAGTGAAACACCAAATGATATCCTTTTTAATCATCACAAGGTGGGATTGACAAGTAATTAATTAAATGGTAATGATATACGCTGTCAGGCCTATTCAATCATTCTGTAAAGCAGCTTTTATTAATAGCATCATAAAGGACCAAAGGAAGTGGCTTAATCAGAATAATAGAGAGTTGTGAAATTGTCGCTGGAACATGGGGTGGGGGTGGGGGGTTGGTTTTGCCGTATGAGGTCTTGAGGAAGGAAAAACATTGCTCCCACACAGAGAACTGTAGGAGCAGATGAGGAGTGTATAAGCCATGACGACCGCCTGCGCATCTCGTGAAACTGATCGACTCCAGGGAAAAGCTACAATGCTTTATTGATTTCATCTGCTAAATCCACATGAACTCTGAGTGGAAGAGATACATTAAAGAGAGATGTTTAATCTTAACACAATTGAAAACTTTGCAAGAGCCCAACATTTGGAAGCTGGTACTAATACTTTGTAGCACCTGTTGAAATTATCACTTGGGCCAAACTCTGCTGAGACAAAGCAGAGATAAATCATCAATCAACTTTGTCCCAAAAATAGAAAATGGAGAACACTAAATTATCTTTTTAATCCATGGTGTCATTATGAGAGAGAGCATTTCAAAAGATACCGATACTGTGGTCTAATTGATGGTCTGTTAACAGAGATTAATGTATATCGTCTCATCTCATACAAACTGGTAAGAAAGTGCGACATAGATATATAAGAGATGGACAGAAAGTAAAGGAATACAAATGAAAGAATTTAAAGAGCAAGGAAAGACAAGCAATTAAATCAAGTTAAATAACTACATGACAGAGGGGTAGATACTGTATTTTCAGAACTCAGAAGCATTGATTCCTTCATTGGGATTCTGTATGATCACATATGCCCTGAAAATTTGTATTGTGTACTGCAGATATGTTTATTTCTTTGTGTCTATATTACCAGTTCCCTATCAACAGTGGGACCTGAAGATGGCAATGTTGTCTCTTTGTCCAGTCCTGTTATTCAGAATCAACTCACCATAATATTTGATACAGCTATGGTCCCTGGAGGATAATTCTTAATGATTTTGGTGACAACCCTTAACAATGCGCTTTGTGCCACAATTGGGTCAGATCAGATGAGGTTGTCATAGTCAGGTGGGCAGCTGTTTTCAGACTGTTTACAAAGCAAATGTTGGATGAGGTGTGATTGCATATAAAGTTAATGCAAAGACATAAGTAAATGTCAATGTATTTGCTCTGGCCAGCGCATATTTAAAGACCACATATTTCTCCCAATGGAACGATTCGCAAACATTGTATTGTAACAATTTTTAGTAGGCACTAAGAATCAAGTGACACATATTGATAAATTGATTGAATTACAATAGATTGTTCGGCCACTTGGGGCCAGCAAAACAGCTCAACACACAACAACGTACATATCCATATGTCCACTAGCTGTTTGTTGCAGGACGGGTAGTGTTCAGATGGTTTATCAGACCTTTGTCACTAAAAAAAATCTGCCTCTTCTGACTGTAAACAGTTGTTTAAAGCAGGAGTTGCAGGCCAGAAAAGCAAAACCATAAGCTAAAAGACAGTAAAATGCTGCATAAGGCTGAAGAGAACTGCAGAGTTGGGTGATTATCCTCTATGGGTTCAACACTATTATCATCACTTGATCTATTGTTGTTATAAAATATTGATTAGGGCAGCTTTTATGCAACAAATTGGTGCATAATCTGCTGGATATCTTTAAATTAAATAATTTTCCTTGACTGGACCCAAGCTAGTATGTCTCTGCCAGCAGTTTATATAATGGCTTTTGATGGTACAACTCTATCTTTTACACATATCATTTGAGTTTAGCTTTATAAAAAGGTAATATTAGCTACACTGCCAAAAATAAAGCAAGCACTCGTAATATCTAATCAGGAAACATGTTGGTAATATCTGCCAACAGTAGAAAGGCCCACATGTGACAGAAGGGAAAGCCTATTGATATAAAAATCATTTTGCTGACTGATTTGTGTCTGTATCTTAACCCTCACTTTCTCGTGCTGTCTTTCGCTCTGTCCACACACATGCACACTCACACAAACAGAAAGCATGTATCTGCTTCAGCACAGTGGAGAAGATAGATTAGAACCTTCTCCAGACCTCACAGTGCTCCTCATCTGCAGCAGCCTGATAAGCCCTGGAGAGACTGACTGTTACAGCAGGAGAGAGTAGAGAGAATCCTGCCTAAAGCTGCCCTAGTGGAACAGAATATCAGTGAAATTTACCTAACAATTAGTTTAGCTAGGTGACTTCCCTAAGGGATGCACATACAATATGTCTCACTCATTAAAAGCTCTTGCTGTTGGCGCATTAAGGCCCGACTTTATCAACCTTGCTTTTAGCCCTGAGGTGAGAGGGAATCTGCTTATTCTGAAAGGTCAGTGGCCTGGAACGGGAAGCCAGAAGAAATCGAATATTACAGACTACTTTGAAACCCCCTCGGTGCTTGCTCCCATTTGTTCCGAGGGCCAGTAAATCAGTGGTTTGTTGTGGCCTTAACCTCAAGAACTGCCAGCAGAGCAAAGAGGGCGGGCAGGTGGGGTAGTGCCGAGTAGTGTTATTGTCATGCAACAGAGAGAGGTAGTCAATAAATTTGATAGAGTTCAGCCTCCTGGCACTTTGTTCACAATTACTCTCCTCCGCACAGACAACACAGAGCAGCAAACGCTGTGCTGGGCGTTCTCCCAGCAACACAAACCCAGAGTATTAGCTTTCATTTCAGTGATGAGGATCATCAGCTCTGTCTTAACAATCTGTCAGTGTGATTCAGCAGTTAGGGACGGATAATGTGACCGAGAGCAAGGCATCCACGTCAACCTGGATTAGCACTAAAGTAGGTATTATCTGATGAGCCTAATGATGGTTCTAGTGATAGCTGATTAATTAAAATGATTGAATGATTAAATTACAGGGTCACAATTGGGCTCATCATCAGTCCATGTGTTTTGTTGTGGGCAAGTAGCACCGGGTGTTCATCTTATCGCGTCCTTGCAGGCTTATTTTATAATTCTATCCATCATCAAAGCATTTCATCACACAAAAGAAAGCAGCCTGAAAGGCCCATAATGAGGCGTTGGGAATGAGATCTCTATGGCTCTGTTATTGATTGGAGATGTTTATGCGACGGCAGAAGTAATGTCTTCACAGTAATATTTTGGAAATATAACTCAAACAAATACATTTGGCTGAGTCGTGTGGCCAGGGAAGGGTGATGGATGATGAGGGGAATGCATTGGGACGGCAGACACCTCACCCATTAATCTGCAGAACTGCGCTGTCTGTGTCTGTTTGCATGGTAACATCAGCTCCCCATTACTCATTTAGCTGCCGCCCATTATCAGTTTGTTGATGAAGGACTTTGCCTCTAAAAGATTTGGAGGGTACTTTTGCCTCCCCTTCTAAAACTCCTACAAGCTCACTGAGGTGTCAGTTCTGGGCGGTAAAGCCACTTAATTGCTGCACTCACCATATTTCAAACATAAGCATCCCGGATGAGGTATCCCAAAGCCTCTCAGGAAATGCTAAAACTTCTTACACTACAATTAAGCACCTCAGTCGGGTATTTTGTGGTGTTCCAAAGCTCGGAAACTGATGGGAGTAATGGGAGCATTGTGTCAAAGTGCACTGTAATTTAAAGAGCCGTAAACTTTAGTTTTAATTACTTCTTCAGTAAACTGTTGTAAACTGTATCCAATGGATTCCAAGTGTTGGCCTCAGTATACCTGTAAATTGCGCAAAACAAGTCTTTTGACCTATGGTATTTGAAAATGCTCTTGTGAAGAAGGTATATGGCTGTGGGCGGGTGTTGTGGTTGTGACTGTGAGCAATTATCTGTCACACTGCCATTACCAGGCATGTTGTGTATAAAGCACTGTTCAAAAGCATAAGCAAAGCCTTTCCCTCAGCTATTGTACTGCTGGGGCTCTGCCCAGGATGAATTAATGTTAGAAGAAAAACTAATATCAACCATCATTCACTGTCTTTGTACAAGTGCACCCTGGAGTGCTTACTTATCCACTTGCCTCTAAAAAGAGGGGGGACATGATGATTTTGCCATTTAGGAGCAGAAAGGGAGACAAATAAGGCTGAATGCTGAAGACAGTCTGGTTGTCAAGAGGCAGGTTTTGCAGGATAACCCCAAACTGTCAGCTTAGCCATCCAAAACAATGACATAAAGCTTCTGTAATGACATGTCTTAAGGTGCCTGGGCCAGTTCAAAAATCAAATTCTTCTTTTAAGGTCTAGTGTGTAACATTTAGGAGGCTTTATTGCTCGAAATGGTTTTCATAAGGCAACGTTTTTTGTTCATGGCAATTATATTTTTTGGGGGGCTTTTATTGCCTTTAATTGACAGTGACAGCAGAAGATTGACTGGAAAGGTTGGAGAGAAAGGGGTGATGACAAGCAACAAAGGGCCACAAGTCGGAGATTAACCCATGGCCGCTTCAGCACAGACGAGCAAGGTCGCCTTCCTGCCATGTTGAACCGCTGCGTTTCTACAGTAGCCCAGAATGGACAAACCAAACACTGGCTGTAGATAGGGACTTTTGCATTTTTTGCGGCCACCATAGTTTCTCCTACACACTTCACGACCCGTTCTCATTCCCAGGTCGTCAAATAAAGACGCGACCAGTGTTCAGTTAGATCAGGTCTATAATATGTCAACAGCACCCTGCTCCAGAAACATTGGAAGCTGGTTGCAGGGGATATTAAACATCTTTATGTTGAATAGGCTTTCCACAGCTCTGACACCTAGCACTCAGCCACACAGAGGCCAACACTAACCATCAATCAGCATGACACTCAACACAGTGCAAGCTTTCTGTGTCCCGACCTTTCTGGCAATTTCAAGCTACTAATTAACCGCTGTAGGCTTGTCTTCATGTATTGATCCTGCCTCAAGTGTTCTAAGCCAGGGTTTAACCTGGACTGTGTCCACTCTGGTGCTGTCTACAATGAAAATCTATTATTTCACATGTGTCTTCAAAGAGAACTTTGGCATAAAACTGATTATTTTTGTGGGGTTTTTTTGTTCTGGCAAACTGGCCGGATCTGGCTTCAGATCTCAGTTTGGCTTGTTAGTTCAAGAAGTGGCAAACACCCATTTTCAAGCAGCCACTGCTGGAGTTACACAGATTTGGTCTAAAAATAGAACAAATCAAATCAAGAGTAGCAGAGATAACTGTGCTTCTATCAGTTATGATGTTATCCTCATACTGATACAGAGATAGCCTCAGATAATGTGTGATCAAACAACAAGCAAGAGAATATTACTTATTGAAACGTGAAGGGGGGCCAGTTGAGTTTGAGTTTCAGTCAGTTGAGGTGCCGTTCTAGATTTTAACAAGCTCTTCTTTGGAATACCCAGGTTCAGTCTCTGAATCCCAGCAGTGGTTGACCTGCAGTTGTAGGCCGACCTGCCCCACCTATCAACAAAAACAGTAAAAGCTGGATCTCCGAAGTAAATTTATTTATTTAACACTTTTTTCTCAGCTCAGCTTTCACAAAACTACTATATCAACAGGTCTTGTGGTGGAAACGAGGCTACATGAGTCTCATGTTTTAGCGTTCCTCACGTTTTCATGCCTTTTTTTCGTCATCTGGGATGTGAAAACATCAGATTTCCACACAGTCGAAAAAAGTAAATGTGTGCGTCCTGCTTCTGGTTCAGTTATAAAATCCCAGCGCACCACAGAGCGCCTCTCTCTCTGGCATCACACTATCACTCTTCCCCGCTTCCACAGTTAGTTTTGTGGTTTGTGGTCATTTTAAGACTCTGTTTGTAAAGTTTATAGACTGCCATGCTGTCGCTCTGTATACAGTGATGCAGCTGAAAGACAAAAGTGCAGAGATTCGACTGACAAAATGCGAGTCTACTCAGGGTCTTCTCTACTGATGACTTGAATCATAGAGTTTTCAGGGGCAGGCCTAAAACCTTATATAATTTATTATTATTTTCGCTAACAGGTTAATGTAAGCCTGCAAAAGCACACACAGCAGCAGCACTAACACTCATTGCCTGCAGGCGGTGCACATGTTTGTGAATTAACGGCTTTGTGAGTTCTGAATGAAAGGCAAATTAAAACAAACAGCAAATGTCAAACTAAAGCCCGTATTTCTCTTCTGTAGGGTGCCCAGTGGATCCTAGCAGGAGGAGGGCAGCAGACATGATGCCGTCTCATTCTCACATCATCAGACCTCGTGAAGTCACAGGTGGCTTCAGAGGAGGGAGCCTGTCCTCCAGAAACATCCTCCAACTCAATGGCAAGCACTTTAATCCACAGCCCACTGACTCCTGTCTGTGTTTATGTTGTGACATATCATTTAACTTCACTTTCATTAACTGTGTAGTTCATGTTTTTCTCTACCTTTCAGTTAATGTTTAAACACATACGCATGTGTGTATTCGCCACTACGGAGCAATTAGTGTCTTTTATTTGGGCGGTGACCATGCTCCTGCCTTGATCAACTCAACCTGATCCATTTCACATTCAGTCTGTTGGCTGCACCACTGAGCTACTCAATTTTCAGCCTAATTGAGCTTGCAGAAGCATCTCTGGTGGCTAGCCACAGTCCTGTTTGTATTTTGTGTGTGTGTGTGTGTGTGTGTGTGTGTGTGTGTGTGTGTGTGTGTGTGTGTGTGTGTGTGTGTGTGTGTGTGTGTGCGTGCGTGCGTGCGTGCGTGCGTGCGTGCGTGCGTGCGTGCGTGCGTGCGTGCGTGCGTGCGTGCGTGCGTGCGTGTGTGCGCACAGTCCAAGCAGAGGAACACACACTGGGGAAACCAATTTTTTCCTCAATTAGAGAAGCTGTCGCAAGTCAACTGGCGTGTATTCCTAAATTTGTCCTTAAAATGTGTCTATGACTATGACTCAAACACACACACACTCACAATGAGAGGAATCACATTAGAAAGAGTTGAAAACAAGCAGATAATTGCTTATAACGATATAAAGTAAGTCTGGCAGGTCTAGAATTTCAGCGCACTCAGTGGAGAACAGACCTTATAAATGCTGTGTAATTATCTTTCACAAACATTTGCTCATAGCACACTACATACAAACACACCGATAAAAAATATGCATATGAAAGCACAAACAAACAAACATGGACTGTATAAAACATGTTTACAAATGAATGCATGTGCATGTTCAGAATATATTCCCTAAACTGTTGCAATCATTTATTCACAGCTCTTGTTACTGAGCAAACAGTGTCTGTTCACTGTTTGCTTTGTTTCTTACCTATCTCACCCACCACCTCCTCCTCCTCCTCCTCCTCCTCCTCCCCACCACCACCTCTCCACTACTCTAGTCTCTCTTCCACATTGAACTCTTTTCTCTTTCCACTCCACCTTCCTGTGCCTTTTAAACATACATTGCGCCTAATTGCTTTCACTGGAGTCCAGTTGCAACAGTAAGCCACACTCAAGCTGTGTTGTGTGTGTGTATGTGTGAGTGTGTGTGCACTCAGTCCCCCTCCTGTCCCACTCCTGTCTGCCTCTGCCTCTAAAGGAAGCCGTGTAAGCAGACACTATCTGGTTAGGTGATTGGCAGTCGACCCAGTGCCTCTGTGATAAGGAGACTTGGGGAAACTGTCCGGGGATAAAGTGTGATACTGGGAAAGAAAAACAGAGAGAGGAGGGAATATACAAACATTTTTGCACAAGCACAAAAATGGGAAATTTATTCCCGCAGGTAGTTTGTGACTGTGATGTATGTAACAAAAATGACATTCTTTATACATTAGTGAATGTATTTTCTTTGATGTGTTGTATTACAGTATGTAAGATACTGTGCTGGTGCAATGTGAGTATGGCTGGTTTCGTTTGAAAGGTTTACATATCTGCAGCAATGATATACCTCTTTTACTATTTCTATACTTTGAGAAATATACATGTTTTTCTAGGTTAGTGAAAGTTTCATAATGACTGTAACTGGATACATTTGGTTTATTGTCCAACCCTAAGCTAAGTAATGTTCCTGAAGAGCTTATATATGAAGCTGCATAAGCCTCATGTCTCTTTTTCTTTTTTCCTCTATCCAATCATCTCTGTGTTCATCAGTCGATGAACTGATGTAGCGTTCACTTTTCCTCTCTATGTTGCACTGCTCATTTCTCTAAGATTTGTGGCCATTTTCAGTCAATCCGGGTTTATCTTCCTGCCTGCTGCAAAACTTACTCCATCACATGGCTACCAACTGAGTCGGGGAAACGTAAATCTGTTTTAAGATAACGAAAACTCAGTTTCAGGGATGCAGTTCTGAGTGTTGCATTAGGCACATTCTCCTGTCGAAGCTTTCAAAGAACATGGGTAATTTGCATGATCCAGCCCAAATGAGGATGGAGTGTTTGGTGACTCGTTGATGATTCAGGTTTTTAATTAGATATTTTGCAGAGGATACACTGCCATGGAGGTGAAAAATAATTTGGGAGGAGAGAGCAAGTCTGTTTTTCCCAGCAGTAGGGCTTTGGCCCAGTTGTAGTGGTGCCAGTTGTTTGACTGTTGTCTGTGTACAAGCTGTTGTTTCTGTTGCTCCAACAATGCTTTAATGTGTCACAACTCTCTCCCTTGGACATTTGGAGGGTTTTTAGAACATATGGTCAAAATGGCGAAGAGATTAGATTCCACTCTGTTCAGTAAATATATTCATGATTGTGGCCTGTTTCTCCTTCACAGCGAGGAACACCGCACAAGCACACCGACTGGAAAAAGATGGGGATCTGGTGCCGTTGTTCAGACGGGGGATCAGAGCTGATGCCATCGTGCCCGGAGAGCACAACCTAAACGAGCCCGACGGCGGGCGCCGCAAGCTCAACTGCATGGCTGCCGTGCATCAGCGGGAGGGCAAGGAAGATGCTAAAGCGCTTAAGGTCACGGTGAGGTCAAACTTTGCGCATAGCCCAAAGGGGAGACACAAATAGCCTCTTGTCTGTAAAGCAGAGCCACGGTTAGTCCGTCCCTGTGTGTCTTCTTCACTTAAATCTCAAACGGACAACAAAGACAGAGCAAGAGCAGCTTTCGTTCTGGCTCTGAAACATGTCATGAGGGAGCTTTCGTAGAGGTGTGGAGTGTCTCCCAGACAGCCCGCCAGTGTTGCAATTCTCGTGGCGATGTGCCCTTCAACCCTCTCTGTTTTAGTGACTGTACAAGAAGGTGTTAATTGTTCTTCCACCCGAAGGCACGTCTTGTACTTTCACCCATGAGTGCACATGCTAAATGTGATTTTGGCTGCGGTGCATGTCTGTCTGAAACATTTTGCACATTACATTTCCTCTGGTAAGACCTGTGTTTTAGTTGTTTTACACCTCCATAACAGCCAATACTATGTGGAATATAACTGTTTCCTGCTTGCAACCAAAGAAAATTGTAAGAGTTGCTTTGCAATTCAATTTTCAGGGCTGACAATGGTGACTTAATTTGGTCCAGGTTCATAATGTCAATTTAGTTGTGATTGCATAGTGAAATTTATGACAGAATACAAATTTAATGATGGATGGATGGATTCCTTTTGTTTGTCACCAACTGTTAGAAGAAAGAAAAAACTGAGTAGAGAAAGTGTGTCTGTTGTTTACTTTACCATCTGCTTTGGAACAAGGCTGCCAAACTTAAGGAACTAAAAATTTGAGTCTAGATGATATTGATTCCTTTCCAAATAACTGTGCTTAGTGTTCCAAGGGTGATAGAAACTGTGGACATGTGGAATGTTGACGAACTATAGAAAAATATAATTGTCTTGGAGGTTCTGAGAAGGTAATATCTTGCTCGTATCACTCGGCCTTGAAGAAAAAAAAACATTAATACAAAACAACATCAAGCTTGCTTTTCCCTTCTTGCAGAGCAACTGTGTTCCATCTCCAACTTGTAATCAGAACGCAGCCGTGAATGTATTCATCAAGAATGTGTTATTGTATGCCTTGGAATAGTCACTGAAATGTCAAGGAGAAATGTCTGGTTTATTGCAACCTGGATTTTATTTTTTTAGTTTTAGCCATTTCTCTCAGTTATAATAATATTGTATGCACCAAACTAGGGTAGGCTGATTTAAAACCAGGAAGTCAGTCTGTAAACCATGATCGATCTTTAGAGTGGAAAGTTTAGAGGGGTCTATATATTTTAAAGATTGTTATAAAATTGTGTTGCCTGGTGTTACACTGGAACATATTTTTTAGTATTTGCCATTGTTCTTGGGTGACAGGATCGGACTAAGGAAGCCCGGTTAGCTAAAGAACTTCGTCAGATCAAACCCAGCGAAGAGCTCAGCAAAGCGGAGGGCATCGCCAACATGCTGAGCCAGGCCATCACCACCCAGCACCTGCTCTACGCCAGCCTGGGCTCTGCTGAGTACATGGAGTTTGTCCTTAAAAATCCCTTTAATGTACCTCAGACCGTCACCGTTCACTGTGATGACCCTGAGCTCAGGTAAGACTGCAGCGCAAACAGCGAGGTGGTGTCAGTCTGGCACACCGCCCTTAACTGTTTGATAAGTGTGATTGTATTTTCCACTGCCAAAGATGCAATCTGAGAAAAGTATTAATGTGTTTGTTAGTCATGCGTTTCAACTTTTAAATTGGGTGGATTTTACAAGTTTATACTGTAGGTGTGTCCCCAGTCTGACACACCAACTGAGAGCTGAGCGCAGTGGTTTCTGTACTGTATGTGTTCTCCATTGTCAGACCGTAACAAACCATGCCTGAACCGTGAAACTGTGTTCACACGCTCTGAATGTGTTTCCAAAGGTGATGGTGTAGCTCTGGAGATAGTTCTTAGAACCTATTTTCATCCTGCTTCAGGAAACAATGCTGTGTCCTCACACTTGACCCTCCCCAAGTGACAGCTTAGCTCTTCCCCTGTTCCTCAACAATGTTCAATGTTCAATCGATGCAGAGAATGCTGGTCTTTTGTAAATACAAACAGTAGATGGCAGTAAAACAACATTGCACTGGATATGATCTATCGTTAACACAAGAGGAAGAAGTTTTTTCGGCCCATTTGCATTCAGACACTGACAGATTCCTCGTACAGGCCAGAGGGCAGCTCAAATACATTATAATATCGTAATTATTATTAAAGTCAGTTGTCATCTTGTGTTTGTATATTAAAGGTCCAGTGTGTAGGATTTAGTGGCATTTAGCAATGTAGTTGCAGATTGCAATTCACTCTTTCCTTCCAAGCACAATGGAGAAACTACGATGGTCGCACTACTGTAGAGACATGGCGAGGGATATATACACCAATCAGCCATAACATTATGACCGACTGGGCACACTGGTGGTCATAATGTTATGCAGCCCCATACCAACAAACTATGATAGGTAAATACTAAGATAAAACTTGAAGGGTTCTTGCAGTGCAGCAGATACAATAAACAATATCAGAATATAAGGATACTGTAAAGGAAAGGCTCCAGGCGGAGACATTTCAAGGAAGGAATTGTGAATCTCAAGATGAAGTTAAGTCATGAAGAGGTTTGCTTGTGTGACTGTGTGTTTTATTCAGGTTGTGGGAGTCTGATTCACAGCTTGCTCACTGTTTTGATATGATGCATGTAAGTGTAGGTGTAGGTGTGTACTAATGTGTGTGTTTGCATGTGTGCCTGTTTTAGGGTTTGAAATTGGTTTTATTTACTGTTTTGACACATCTTGTTTGTACGTGGTGGGTGCATTATTTAGTCTTTGAATTTTCTAAATTGAGACAGCATGTTTTGTGTGTGTGTGCGCGCGCGCTTGCCTTACACTTTTAAATTTTGTTCACACTTTTGAGATGTGTGTATTTTTCTTTATGAATAAACATGGTAAATTATTAGTTGCTCAGTGCAAATAACAGCCGCATTTCCAAACATATTTTGCTTGTGTGTGTCTGCATGAATAAGGAAGATAAAGTGTAATAATAGTGTAATTATAATACTGCAAGCATATAAACAAAGAAGATTCGAGCTCCTTCAGCAGCACAATCGGTTGTCCTTGACACAGATGCAAGTATAATGCTGGTGAGATGCTAAATACCCCCTTTAATCCACACATAGCAGCCATTATGACTGACGTTTCCTGGATCACCCGTTCTTGGTATCCATGTTGTGTTTGCTTCCTTGAGTTAGCGTCATTGTTAATCCCCCCACACTGAATCTTTTGTTACGGATTCTGCTCATGCTTGAGCTTTGGATTAACATATATCACGTTGATCAACAAAGGCTGGAGTGCGCCATGGATGAATCATTATGGCATTAGCCCGGCCACCGAGCCTACCAGGTCTAATTGAGAGTCATCAATCCCAGCATCTGTCCTCTCGTCGGCTTAGCGCCCTGTTAGTTTATATATTTATTTTCCTGATGAGGCAGCGTGACACTTTACACCAAACCGTCTGCCACCTCCACCAAGAGCCAGAAATGTGTAAATTAGCAAGGAAGCTTCTGCATTTGATGTGCTTCCACCATAGCACGTTGGATTTCAAGTTAAATTCAGGTCAGTCAGTCAAACTGAGCCAGTTCACTAAGCACAGCACTGCCCACAAAGGATTTTATGACATTGTGGTATTTTAGCGTAGATCTGCAGTACTGTTATGTGTATTGTTGTCATATAGGCCTATGTGAATGAGATCTCTATAGAAGAGATGAGCAGGTTATGGAAGAAAAAATAAACTAAATCATTTTGAGTTGTATAACTGCTTTCTGGGTTTATATCAACTTTTACCAGGAAGTTCAGGATTTCTCAGGATTAAGTTGTAATGTTAGAGCAATCGTCTGCATTCGATCCTCCACCTGAATAGTTTCTTTTCACTCATTCACACCAAAAGTATAAGCTGCCATTTTAGGATGACAAGCAGTAGTCAGAACCGGCTGCAGCTTAAAGATTGATACAGTTATATAACCGTAATAATGCATTTCATGGTCGGATTGTAGTGTTTTGTTTCAGTACAAACAGTGGTCTGTGGTACGCCAACGCACAGGTGCCCACAAATACAAAAAACACACTTGTTGTGTTGCCTCAGAAATGTTTTTGGGGAAAAGTAAGTTGATTTTGCTGAGAATTTCCAAGAAATCCATGGATCATCTGAATTCCTGGTATTCAGCCAGTATTCAACCCTGCTGTGCTTGTTTAATGAGGCAACATGAAATATATTCTTACACAAACTTGCCAAGGCTATGAAAGACTAGGGAATTTGTACACAAACAATCTGGCCCCTTTACCTCAGTTATCCTGGACTGCATGATCCATAGCTTGGGTTGAGGCTACTCTGCTGTTACTTCCTTGTCAATATTTCAACCAATATTTGACAAGGAGCTTTCTTGAGAACACAAGCAAGGCCTTGGGTTAGTTCTTTGTTCTACAGAAACAAACTGAAAGAAGTCTGACCCTCAACCTGAAACCCAGAGTCCGGCTTTGAAGCTAAGCTAGCTTTAGCTTTGATGTCTGCAGTGGTTTCGAGACTAGCGGCTCCACTTGACATGGAGGACGCTACCTGTTGCCATCCATTTTGCATGGCTACCTTTTACACTTGGCCTCAAAGAGGTTAGTCTGAGCCATGACTGCTGGCTAGCTGAGAGATAGCGGACTATACAGCTCCTCTGCTGCTGTGTTCTCTCTCAGCGTTTCTCCCTCTCTTTGTCTCTCTTCTTCTCTGTGCTTTCTCAGCTCTGCTTTCATTCAGTTCTCTCTCTTGATGTTCTTTTAATCATCTTTATTCTTTTTTCACTTTCTGTTTCTATCTGTATTTATCTCCGTCTGTTTGTCCTCTTCACCTCCTACCTTGTTCTATTTTCTTTCTTTAAAAATGAATCAACCCATGCTGTTTTTTATGGAGGCTCAGGTGAAACGCGCTCACACATTGACACTTTGTTGTCATGATAAGCCACAGGCAAAATGTTTTATTCCACGTGCACAGGTGGGAATCTCTGGGACTGTTGCATTTCGCCCTAATGTTAGTGAGGTGGGGCCCTGCAAAATTTATAAAGTCTCGCTCTCCTATTGAGAGAAATTCCCTTCTCCATGCCCATGGGTTGGAACCTTTGATGTTTAAAGCAGCACTTCCCTTTATGCATTTGTGCGTGAAATGTTTGCAATCGAAGGAAGGGGAAAGAGTGTAGACGAGACCTCCCTCTGTTGGAATGTGTTATCTGTTCCTGTTGCTTTCTCCCTAGAAATCCATTAGTTGGGGATGGGAGGGGGCTTTCTCTGACCTTTATACACTTGTATGAACGCTACCATCAGTAATTAAAAAGAAAGCATTGTGTTTTGTGTGTTGACTGCTCGACCGTGGAATTAGCTCACTTCAATTGATGGCCGTATAGTCAACTTAAGATCGCCAGAAACACTTTGTAAGAGTGGGAAATCAGTGCTGTTTGTCTGTATTAAAGGGAACTATATTCTGGTATTTTAGATGCTTTTGTGGATCCCTTGGAGAGATGAATGTTTACCATGGCCACATATAAAAGATAAAGGATATTCCATCCCTCTCAAACACAGCCAATATTTTAAAGCAGCTATATCAATATTTTTATTTTAACAATGAATCAAATAACAATGTGAAGAAGTAACAGAAGAATTGGATTATGGGAAGTATCCAGTGATCTTAGAGCTTGACCAATACTGACCATTTACTGAAAAGTCAGGATATCTCAGCCTCTGTTGCATCAGTTTCAACCATGCTTCTTTTTTTTGGCAATACTAAATCTCTGCCATACCGCTTTAATTTGATTTACTTAATACCTTTTACTTTTTTTCTTTTTTATTCCATCCAAAACTTGTCAACATATCTCAACAACTACAGGGCACCTTTCTTTTTTCAGTATTCTGTGTATATTCATGCTCAGAGCTCAGAGGGTGAATCGAAAATTCATAACGTTTTTCATGACCTCCTGACACGAAATGAAATTTAATGAGCATATTCATGCTCTCAATAGGATGAGTCATTTCCATTTTGGACACTTAATGGTGATGGTTTGTTCTGCTCTTATCATACTGCAGGATGTAATGTACAGTGTAGTGTTCCTGATCGTGTAACAAGTCCAGCTCTAATCCTGGATGGATGGATCTCTTAAAGATATACAAGGACCTGCTTTCATCTCACTCATGTCCTTTAATCCTTCCATCCAGTGTCATCACTAACACGGAGGAGTGGGGTTACTTCAAAGCACTAACCAAAACTCCGACCCTGCTGGAGGAGAACATGTTCCACTTGGAGGAAGGTGCCCCAGGTCCCAGGGTTTACCTCCGGCCCAAGGAGAGCATCCATATCCCCCTGAAATACCAGAGCTTCCTCTGTGACCACACCATGGCCCTCCAGGTACAGTGAAGACCAGAGGTTGACGCTGATGGAACGGTTAGGACTAGTTAACACAGTAAACCATCTAACTGATCTATTCCAAGGGCAAGTCATATGCATGTAATGGCAACTGAAGCTTGACAATTAGTTATTTGCCAGAAGGACAGCTCAAAATATATGTCATTTATGTAGGTTGTGTTCTTATCTCTTGTAGATGACTGGGGGTGTTCTTTTCTTATTCTATTCTCTTATTTGCTTGCCTGATGCGCAGATTTAATATTTTCTTTGCGGCCATTTGCTGTTTTTTTGGTAGATAATCAATTGTGATAACTATTCTGTTTCTAATCAAATCCTCACAGGGACCAAGCTTCCTACCTACAGGCAAAGGTTCTCAGGTGGCCAAGAAGAATCTGTCCAATATTGTTGCTGCCAAGACTATCAAGGTACAGAGTGTGCTACATTTTCTGTATATTGGACCATCTTTATCTCCTTCTGTCGTCTTCTGCTCCTCGTTTTCCTCGGTTGTTTGTCTCCAGGCTGGAATTACAGTAAGCTATGGATTTGAGATGCACTGTGGATGTACAGAATGTTTTTCTGCCATGATAAGAGCTTTAACATAGTACATTTTAAACCGTTTTAGCATCTTAGGGCATATGAATTGATTGTTAGATTCAGATGAGTAGAGAAAGATAAAGCTACCTAAACTCAGTATATAGTATGAAGCTTTCAATCTGGAGTTTAGTTGGGTTAAACCTATGGTACATCCCTAAGTCGAACAACATCTAGTGTACACACGCACTGCCAGACAACTCTCTGCGGAGTGGCAGTGCACCGCCTCCTCCCGCCTCTCTTCTCCCACTCAGTCACTGCTCAGACACAAAGAACGCTTTGAAGTGTCAACTATTTAAAAAGTTACGCTAGCCAGACAAGATTGTCAAGCAAAATTATATGCTGGAAATCACTTTTATCTTACTGAACATTATTTATCTTCTCCGACTGGCAAATGTCAGACTGGAGAGTTAAACGATCTCCGATTGAAGGACAACTTAACACGTCTGGCTAATCTACTTTAAATGAACCATGCATATGTATTATATCCGAAGTTATTTTCCCATTTCATGCACTTACTCAATTGTTTATAATATGTTAGAAGTTTAGATAAGGGAGAAACAATGTGAATGTGCTGGTTCGGATGTACTTCAGATAAGACAACACACTCCATATCTGTATGTGACATAATGTGCTCTGCAGTCCCTGTGTGCTACAGCTGTCACCAAAATTAACTTCTGTTCCCCATGAATCCATTCAAATTGAAATTTTGTCCCTCTCTCTACAGACGTGAGCTTACATTATTGGCACATTTATGCTGCTAAAAAAAAAGATATCCATCACTGTGCGCTAACCTGCAGTACCTCGCAATAATCCTGTTGTTCGTGTAGAGTACAGTACCCTGAAGCACTCCCATTGCACAGGATGATGAAATATTTGCCAGTCTGCCAAGCGCGCGTGTGTGTCTGCCCACAGTATGTGTGTATTCGTGTGTCAGTGTCAGCACTGCTGCTCTGAGCAGAAATCCTGTCAAGAGGTCAAAGAGGTCAGGTCTGGATCAAATCTGTGTCCCGCTACAACTGACAAGCCCCAACAGCAGAGCTGTCAGGATGCCAGCTTTGGCACCGCTGTCAGTCAGCACACATCACCAGAGCCAGATATGGGCCACTCCTGCAGGTCAGCATGGGCTTACAAATCTGACCCATCCACAATTTGGACTGCCCCTTTTTGGCAGGGATCAACTTCTGCCAAATTGACTTCAGAGTATAGTCCATTACCAATGACTAGATATTTAAATCTGTCACGCATTCGTACATTACTCACGACTCCCAACATTACTCCCATATGTGGAAAGAGATGACTGTTAATCTGCTGCTCCAACAGCCTTTTGCTCCTCTGGGAAGGCTTTCCAACTGATTTTGGACCCAGGCAGCAGGGATTTGCTCCCATTCAGCCACAAGTACATTAGTGAGGTCGAGCACTGATGTGGGCGATAAGGCCTAGTTCACAGTTGGTGTTGGATGGGGTGACGACAGGGCGCTGTGCGGGCCAGTCAAGTTCTTCCACAACAGACCCAGAAAAAACATTTTTCGTATATAAACCATAATATGTTTTTAGATGGCTTTGTGTGTGTTTTTACAATGTTGGATTGTAAAAGTATGAATATTTGTGACTAGTTCCTCCAAAAAATCCTACAAATAACCACAAATTGAAAGAAAGCCATGATAGCTTTCTTTGTAAGAGATTTATGTTACTGAAATAAACACCTGGTTTGTCTGCACCACTAATTTGTCACCCAAGCAGCAGTGAAAACAGTATTTTACAATGTAATCGGATTATTTTGATGAAGAACATGCAACTAAAGGCAAGACAACAACAAGACGGCAAGTGTAAAGCTTTTACTGCACCTGAGAATGTGAAGTTGATGGTAAGAGCACAGAGAGTAGTACTTCTTTATAAGTTTCTACGAGTGTTTCTAGAGTTTTTCCTGGAGTAGGTAGTGAGGTATAAAAAACTATAAAGGTTTTCCTGATGGTGGCAGCAGAGGAAAGGCCTTAAGGTTATCCCAATGTGTGAACTCAATCTGCCAGTTAGACTCGGAAAAATTTGGAACATATTTTTGCCCAACACTGACATGATAGGAAAGGTTGTGGAATTGAGTGTGCTCAGTTCATTTCATTGCAATCTGGCCCAAGTGGAAATTCTGGCCTGATTTTGGCACAACGGGAAAGGACAGGGAGTCAGCTAAAACATACGGACTCATCCACTGGAGAAATTAATATTCATTTCATGTGAATCAGTCCATGAAATTTCTAGATAACCTTGTCTAGTGTTGGATAAAGGCAAATTGTCTACTCTGAGCTCCAAGTCCGGGCACAGTCAGGTAATAGGACAGCTACCTGCATGAGCTAATTAGCTAATGGCAACTACAGTTAGCAGTACTTAGCGGCTAAGTAGCTAACTCCTAACATCAAGTAACGCTGTCCATCAGAAGACTCCGTAAATAACAGAAAGTTGAGGGAGGGCAGCCAGGAGACATCAGAGGGAAACCCAGAAAATATTTTCTCCATTCAATATGATGCAGTTCTGGGGTGCTTTGGTAGCTCACCTGGTAGAGTTCTTGCTGCAGGTTGGAGTCCGTCCTGTGGCCCTTTGCTGCACATCATCTCTCTCTCTTCCCCCTTTTTGTTTCTATCTGGAGCTGTCTTGTCAATAAAGGCAAACAAATATTTGAAAAAATAAAATAAAATATGATCCAGTTTCACCAAAATCAGTGCGCAAAGTTATCATCAGTTAGTCAGGCCCGGCCCACAGATACCCTCCACTCCAGCTTTTTTGATCATTTTTCCAACCTAATTGTTGTCTCATTTGAGGTTTGATAAATAGTACATTTATCAAATTCTGCGCTCCATATCGCTATTTTCCAAGCTAAATCACTGTAGCTTGTAATATGCCGTTAAGCACCGGCGAGAGGATGAGAGGCGGTGCTCACAAGCACTAGGTGCTGTCCATCGGCAGGTCTATAGTTGGCCAATCAGAAGAACGTGGGCTTATACGGAGAGGGCCTTGAAGAGAAAGGAACTAATACGAGGATGAACTGAGGGGCTGCATAAAGGGCCAGTATAAGAATATTGTTTTTTTGTACTAACTGTTAATCATGCAAAGCTACTTTACATCCCAGATTAAAAATATAGAGCTAGAAATTAGCATAATGGGTCCCCTTTAAGGTGCAGGGCAAGGTGGTACGTGAGAAGGTTAGCAATTCCAATATGTTTACATATGCTGCCGTACATGTATATACCAGCTATCATATGCAACCATACTGTATTTAATTAGTGGATATGTATGAACACATTTGTGTTGATTTGCACAGATCCTGAGGGCTATTTTAATGCAGCAAACTTCAAAGCACATTCAGCAGGTCTGTGGGGGTTTCAGTAGTCAGATTTAAGCCAACTTTTATATTCTAGTGTACAGCATTCTCCATCATCGTCATGCTCTCTGGTGAATTTTTTAATAAAACTTCTCAAAGGTTGCTTTTAAAAAAAAGCTGTATATGTTGTTTAGAGCCGAAACGCCTCAGGAGGAAAACATAGCAATTCCAGTTCTGTATTTCACTAAATAGAGTTAAGAAATTAGAATGTAGGTATCCTCTAAATGTCTAATGACACAGGACCACACACACACACACACACACACACACACACAAAACACACACACACACACACACATAGAAAACAGGAATACAGATGAGCTAATGAATACATATAAATATACATGACCTGTCTAACCCTGCCTTGAAGAAAAATTCTCAATTATTACAACCTTGGTCTTACTTTCATTATTATGGCTCTCAATTCCCTCTATTATGTAAAAATTAATGAATTGTGCTCACCAAGTCTGTTGCTGAGTACTGGAAACATGGCAAAATCACTAATGAGAAGTCTGATGGAGCACGAGCACTCAGTGGTTTTAAACAAACTCCCATAGACGCATTTATTTGGTAGAGGAAATGACATTGGGAAGCTTGTCCACCGTAAACGTCCATTACGATTTACAGAATGACTACTTGAAGCAGTTGTGCTCACTGTTTTCCTGTGCAATGAGTTGAAGATTTCACCTATAAATGAAGTGGTTTGGATCAGTGGTTCAAAACCTAACCCTAACCTGACCTCCTGAGGGGTCCAAAGATAAATCTATCTTTCTATATTGGGTTCTTCCCCCTGTTCAGGCCTTTAAAATGTATTTAAATCAAATAGTCTGAGAAAGAAAAAACACTAATTTGTTGAATTTATGAGTGGGGCCTTAACTTATTACAAGGGGTAACAAGCTAAAAGTTGGAAACTAATGGTTGGCTGGTTTTGGCCTGTCAGATTTTGTTGTTACTTTGTTGATTCAAATTAAATTAAAACTGCAATTGTCCTTTAAGGATTTTATAATCCAGCTATGACTGGTATATTAAAGTCAAAAGTCAAAGCCAGCTTTAATGTCAATTTCTTCACATGCACCAGACATACAAAGGAATCGAGAGGACTTTTCTCACTCTCCCACGGTGTGCACAGGCACAACAGATAAGACAAGACATTTCCTAATACTAAAAGTAAACATTCAGTTACACAACAGCATTTACTAATGCTAAAATGATAGACAATAAAATATAAAATATACAATACAGGAAATATAGGTTCGATTGGAGGAGTTTTACTGTCCATGATGACATAATTGCTGTTTCATTGCAGTGGATTATCAGATATCATGCAGGGGAGTGGCATGCTGCTAACTTTTCACCTTCACTCCACAGGTTACATTCAGAGCAGAAGACGGCAAACCGGTGGCCATCTGCCAGGTGAACGTGGAGCCAACACCTCACGTTGTCGACCAGACTTTCAGGCTTTACCACCCCGAGCTCTGTTTCCTCAAGAAAGCCATACGCCTGCCACCCTGGCATGACCCAGCAGGTAGCGCAGGTTACCACAGTATCAGCCATTACTCCCTGTCCCACAGCTTCCACTCTTCCTCCACTGACCTTGTCTAGATAGGAAGATTTATTGCATCTGATTGATTTGCATTTTTAGTATTGGTTTATTACATTTTCAGTTGGTACACTGACGTACCCTCCCGGGGGAGCATGTACATATATGTGCTTGTATACAAAAACTTATATTACACATGGCGATGAATAATGTATTCTACCTTCGTTTTATTGTGTTTTTACACATCAACAAAAATAATCTTACAATATAAAACACAACACAGAAATAACAAAAAAGAGACTTTCTCTATTTCCAGAGCAGGAAATGAATAGCAAGAAAAAAATGGAATGGAGAAAATGGAGAAAATAGCACAGCATGTACAGCACACATGCATGTTTATGTACATGCAAGCATGTATAAAATCACATTAGACTAAGCTGGACATTTAAAACTGATTTAATTCATAAAAACTGCTTAAAAACGCCGTCTAGCTCCAATCTTTACTGCCTGTATATGAACCATTTTTCTCTTTCTTGTCACTGGGCTCACCAGTTGCAGACTCAGATGCCAGGACTCACATTTCTGTCCGCTGCAGTGACCCTAACATCATCTGCCAAACAAGGATGCTGGTGAGAATATGGCATTATTTTCTTACATTTTCTAATAACCCACACTAATATTAGCAGGGGATTAATTACTGAACTCATAGCTTCAATACTATTTCCTGTTCAGAGAGGGAAATCACTTTATTGTAGCTTTCCTGTCATGAATTTCAAGCTGCTTAATACATAAAAGGCTTGCTCTTATACCATACCATATATCTTTAAAGTACTAATGTGGGGTCTCTATTATTTCTGCTTCTTTTTTTCCCCCCTTTACCTCTCTGTTTTACCATCGTTCCACCTTCCACTCTGTTTCTCTCTAGGTGCCAGGGGAGCCTCAGGATGTGTACTTGAAAGTGCCAGGGAGTCCCAGTCCACACATAAAAATGTTCTTTGTGATGGTTTTTACGTATGTATTATTCACTGAACAGGCATACTGTACACAGTAAACACAAACACACACACACTTACACTCTCTCACACACAATCTTAGCCTGAAGAAGCTTTCTATTTTAGACTAATTAAATTGTTCACGCAGGCTTGAATTAATTAACTAATCAGATGGAGGTTTGGTGGTCTGACTGCCTGAAGCTACAGAACCCATCCTGAAGTCTTTCAAATCTTCATCAGGATTAGAGCAATATTATGTGTAATATGCAGGACCAATGTCTGATAGGCCGGGTATGATGAAGTTTTGACGGGTTACATGGTTGTCCCATTTATTTAAAGTTACCCTGTGGAGTTTTCTGATAAACAAACACATTTATGTTTACATTCAGTGTATCTCAGCAAAGCACATTATACAAATGTATCCTTGAGGCCTGACTAATGTGTTTAATGTATTCTCTTCCTTGTAAATTTGCAAGTCCAAATTTATAGATGGTGTTACTGCCACTATCTGACAGTTAGTCAGCATAAGTGTGGATTGCATCACTTGCACACTGGTGCTCATACACTAGTGTGTCCTAAAAGGGAGTATACGAAGTACTACAAATTAAGGTACCCAATCAAAAAAACCCTGTTCCTTAGTCGTACAAGTGGTCAGATCACCTTCACTTTGTTTCTAATGAGAGATTTTGTACAGGACACATAAACAAGCACACAGTGCGCACAGTAGACTCAATATGGCAGCTTCATTATATGCCTAGACACCATCGTCCAGTCCTTCTATGCTGAAATAATAAAGCTGCTCCTAAGCTTTTCTGTGTCAGTTAATGTGTGGTAAGTAGATTAAACAAAATGCTATAATTATAAAGTTGAAGTTATCCTGTCTGTGCCTTGTTTCAAGAAAATGTTTTAGGAAATTATTTAGAAATTGCAGGACCCATACAATAAAGCATTACAGGAATACTTAATGCAATCCAGTATATAAAATTGTAAAAACAATATGTAAATGCTGAATATCATCTGATTACATCCCTAAACACTGTAAATCCAACACAAATGATATTGTGTCTGCCTTCAAAAACCCATATCACTTGAATTCTATTCGAAATATCCCCAAATGCTCCTTGAGTGCTGTTGTCACAGAGCAGGGTTGAGTAGGTGACTACATCGCTCTCCCACTCACAGCTCTCAGAGTCAGCTAGGGCCACTGAGACTGAATTCCCTTCTTCTCAGCAGTGAGAGGAGGAGGAGGAGGATGCTGATGATGCTGCTGCTTATTAAAATGCTAGCACAGCCGTAGATCAGCCCTCCTCATCTCCACACTCATGCTGCTCCCGCTGCGTCTCCAGGGAGCCTCAGCTAAATTGTTCCTGATGATGTTTTTTTCTGCAGTGATAAGTGGATGGCGGCGCCCTCCCAGATCTGGCAGCTTTATGTGCATTTCCTGGAGCGGGTGGATGTCAGCTGTGTGACTGGCCAGCGGAACTGTCAATCACTGGTGCTGAGGGGGAAGCAGGCTGTGCGCAAGGTCAAATGTTTCTCATCACACCCCCAGGAGATTGAGGTACACATCTTCATGAGTAGCTTAACACTGAACCCACTGTTTTTGAGTCAGTTAATTATTAACATTAACTTTATTATACTGTCAATTGACTGTCGTCCCAAAAGGAATTAGTGATGTTGCATCATACTGAAGTACGTTGGCTGCCAATTTTTACACCCGGGCTTTGACTACAGATGGAAACTTGCCTTTTGGTTAATTCTGGCATATTTACAGCAATGCTTATTAATATTCTCTGTCCCTAAGAAGTAAATAAATAAACTGAAAGTAGAAAGCAGAACGGCAACTCGCCTTCATTCCAATCTGGGCACCGCCCCCCTATGGAGACATATATCAAAATAAAAACAAACTCTCAGCAGTGTGGAAAGCAAAAGGTCTTCACAGTTTGTGGTAACTGAGACCCAACCTGGTACCAGAGTCGTGCCAAGTCCAAATTGTCAGACAGGGTCTTGTTCTATTGCTGTGGGTCTTAAGTTTGAGTACCAATATGGCTACTACCCAATTGGATCCTAGCAGAACCTCTACCTTAATGTTGTATGCGTCAAAATCAATGCAGTAAAACAAAATATCGTTTTTTGAGGCACATGGAGAGTGTTAAGCCAAGAGAAACTGACTTTTGGACACCAGCTGCTCATGAATTGGTGGAGCATGATACTGCTTGCTTTTTCTGTATTTGTTTTCGACTGCATTTGGGTCCTGTTCTAATTATTTTTAGGTCTATTTGAATTGAGTCTGACGCAGTTCCCTTTGGATCAGGTCTTTTCAATTAAAAACTAATTTCAGTACGTTCAGGTAGTTTTCCATGGCACTGTTTTTGATTTGGGACCTATGAAGACCATGAAGAGTATGAGAAACCCATCTAGAATTCATGACTTACATAATAACTTGAAGTTGTAATTTCTAAAAGATATCAAGAGTGTGTGACGTACATTTTCCCGTGTTTAATTTAAATGAGGTGTGCTCTGTCTTCACTTTTGCCTTTTCTTTGTTAAAGATGTAGTTTTATTTAATTGGGACAAAACACAGCCGACTCAAATGTGAAGCAATGTACGGAAAAGAGAAAAAGTGGAATCCAAACAGCTCAAATCATACCTCGAATCTTTCAAATCTAATGAGACGTTGAGAGCTTTGTTCTTGATATATTTCTTTCTGTACTAGCAATCTTCAAACTGCATTTTCAAAAACGATTTAATGCAAATTGTTATCTTAGCAGCAGGGAACAATGGAATGGCAACAGTCTCTTTTGTAATAACCCCAGGTTAAGATTCAAGTTATTATCAAGAATGTACAAATGCAGATACAGAATAATGGGTCTGTTCATGTAATTTTATTTTATGAGGTCACCCCATTGCTTCCTGCAATCATGTCATGTTGGGACACAATTTGACACAATCTGAAAAATTAGCAATGCTTGTAGGCTTTCTGAACTTGTAAAAATATGTTCCAGGAGTGTCAGATTGCCCTCTATTTCAAAATAGATTGTTTCTTATTCAAAGGGCATTTCTTATTACTCACTCAGATTTTTAAAAAAAAAAAAAAAAAGAACTAGTGATGGACTTTCACAGCCACCATGGTTGCATACAGTATGACCCAAACGTATTCTCACTGAAGAAACAGGGTACTGGCTGAAAATGTGACAGATGTTTTTTTTAAAGATTTCACCGTATGCATCAGCGGGTGCTTTGATCTGACTCTCGGCAGGTTAGCTCGCTGTGGAATGCATCGGAGGAGTCTTATAAAACAGGATAAAGCTCCCCGCCAGAGAATAGCTTTGCTTTTCTCAACAGATTGAAAGGGAGCTGCACAGTAAATCTCATTCTCACATCCTTCTGTCTCTCTGTCACTTTTCTGCCTGTACTTTCTCTCATTTCATTGTCTGCCACCCCTCTCTTTACCTTTTTCAGCGACTCTCATTCGCCCTTCTCTCACCCACTCTCTCCTGTAATCTGTACACCTCCTTTATTTTCTTCTGACTCTGTTAACCACCTTTTCCCATTAATTCTGTTTCTTTCTATAACATCTTTTTTACCTCTTCTTATATAATGTCGCTCTTTTCTTTCACTCTTTCTGTCACTTGGTCAGTGTCTTTGTTTCTGTTCAGTAATTGTTCTCTTTCTTATTCTCACAACCCACCCAATCAACATCTCCACACCTTACTGCTAAAACCTAATCACCCCCCCCGTAATACTGTCTCTGTAGGTAGACCCAGAGGGTGTGTTCCTTTTGCCTCCCGCAGCGGTGCAGGAGCTCCAGCTGAAGGTGCAACCGTGGCGAGCAGGCAGTCGCTTCTTGTATGTGAACGCGGTGGATGTGGAGCACCGGCGGCTGGTCACCGCCTGGCTGCTCTGTCTGAACGTCCACCGACCTGTGCTGTCCAAGGTATGAGGAGTGGGTTTTTTTGCAGCTTTACAATTCAAAATAGTATTATGTGTTTTTATCATGTCTTCAGTTTAACTCTCATGTGATAATTGCTAACATGATTTTAGTTTCAGTTCTTAGTGCGGCTCAAATTTTGCACTTGAAGAAGAGCGATATGATGGACAGCTCCCTTAAAGGTCTATCTAACTCAAAGCCGATGGTGACTCAGGGTCACAGTCAGTGCTTATTGAACCACTCTGGTGATTTCTAGGGTCAGCTGGACATAACCATCCTCTTTATGGCAAGTGTCAAAAAAAGGCTATGGACAGCTGATCCCAGGCCAGCACTCAAGGCCAATCCCCTCTATAACTGCTGTCCGCCTTTCTAAACCAAGTGACTATCGAAGCTTAAGTTCACATTACAGCTAAGGGTCTAATCTTTTGATTTTATTTTTTATTTTTTTTATCTCAAACCTGTTTTACAAAAGGTGGTCTTGGGGCCCTCAACCAATATGAAAATTGTACACTCACAGTATGTTGATGTAAACATGTAGAACATTGGAACTGTACGTGTGACCAACCCTTTATGGCACGAGCTGTTAGGGCTATGTAACGGCAAATCTTCCCATACAATATTTATCACGATACAGGGGTTACGATTCAATATATTGTTATATATATGTATTAGTGTAAGTAAGGTGATTTATTGTTTAAAATCTTACTTAAGGAAAACTGGAAAAATCTTTTGCATGTAAACTGGTTAATAAAAATACGTGTGTTTTTGAGAGTCAAAACAGTATTAAAAAACATAATATTGCAATATTCTGTGTGTGTGTGTGTGTGTGTGTGTGTGTGTGTGTGTGTGTGTGTGTGTGTGTGTGTGTGTGTGTGCGCACAGGCGTTCGAAGTGTGTGTCCCGGTTGGTAGTGGGCGTGGCAGCTCCAGGAAAATCACCTTCACCAACCCCTACACCAGCAGACGCAAATTTCTGCTCCGCTCTGACCATCCGGACCTGCTTCAGTTCAAAGAAGATAAATTCCAGGTGAGATGAGAGAGGAAGTCATGCGGCCATTAAGTCAATAGTTTGATTAACACCAAAGGGAACCTCCATTCTTGACCAAAGCCTTTTAAAGAAAATGAAGCCAAGCATCAGTATGGGTAGTTTCAAAGGATTTATGGTGCCTTGTGTTTTTATCAGCCTGTAAATAATAAGCATTAGCTGATAATGGAAATGGAAAGCGCTGCTGGCCAATAGGAGAAATCCTTTTCTGATCAGCTTTTTAAAATCCTATCTAAAATTAAATTAAAATAATAACAAATACTGTGACATTTTTGCTGAACCTAAAGGTCAATTAAAGACATAAAATACTGCAGAGGAAACACATTATTATTGATTGCTACTGTTAACTACTACTTCCAATTCTTTTTCCCCCCAACATCATCTTTATTGATTTTAACAACAACACATACATACAGTACACACGGATACACACACACCAGTATATGTACACATCTCTACACAGACACAACACTTCTGATGTTATGATCAGCTGCAAACAGACCTAGTATGAAAAGCTCTGGCTTTAGAGGTATTTGTATGGATATGTCCTGGATGCACTCTCCCACTGGTTTACTCTATCCATTCTGATTCAACTTGGAAATTGAGGAAACTTTTGGCATTTTCCCATCATCTACCCCTAATAGCTCATACCAGTGGTAATAATGTCAGAGAGTTTCTTCCACTGACAAAATGTAATGTGTCTGCAGAAACCTCAGAGGAGATGTTAGCAAATAACTGTAAATTAACAAAAACATGATATAGTATATATTATGGTTTTCATCATTTCAGTTTATTATGAGTGCCTGCTGTAGCTACAGTAACAGCTAACTACAGCAAATAAACAATATTTACTGACAACTGACATGAAATTTATATTAAAGGATGTGTTTCATTTGTTACAAAAGAGAAAGATACTAAATAAAGATGAGAAAACCCAATGTAAAACAGTAATAAAAATGGGGAAAGTACAGCTAAGATCTGTTACCACATCAATGATAAATGAGCCAGAAATGTGAAACACAAAAAATGTTGCTAAAGAACCACACATGAGATGAACGACAGAAAAGCGTGTCTGAAATGCCTCCTGTGTAGACAATGCCTGTGCTGTAGGTCTTGGCTCTGGTGGACATTGAGACTGCGATAGAGTTATGATAGAGCTGTAGTGCAGCCAGAATGCAATTCAGTCTCATCCAGTGCACATGAGGAGTGAGGAGGAGACATTTCAACAATGTCACACACTGACATTTTAGCCTGGTATCAGCTTCAAAATCAGTTTTTGGTTCACTCTCAACTAAATGCATAAATTTGCTATGCTGCAACAGCACTGACTATGTACAGTATCACACCCATGCACTGCACACTGTGAAACTTGAACTGAAAAAGTTTTGACCGACATGCCGATTGTGACAAATAAGACCTTTTGTGTAGGAAAGTAACTTTTAGTGTTACAGATAACAGATATGACGGGATGTTTTTGACTTTCCTGTCATCTTGACAGGTGAGTAAAAGACATCAATGATTTCTGGCCTCTCGAGTTGACAGTTCATTCCTCAGTGGTTAGACAAGTGAATGATTTCCTTGTTTGCCTACAGAACGAAACAGAGTCATTACTGCCGTTGTTTTATTGTTATGTTGTCAGCCCCAGTGTCTCTAATGACTGATTCGCTCACACACAGACATGAAGCAGCGGAGCGGCTGCCGTCATTGCCTTTCATTTGCCGAGGTGTGATAAAATGGCAAAAACAAATGGAAAACCAGCATTTTAAATTAACAGATAAATGAATGAGATGCAATGAGAGTCTGTTTCCACATAAACTATTTAAGGTCTCGCTGCTGCTGTCCAGAAGACACTGCATCAATTAGACAGAAGGAGGTGGGGAGAGTGAAAAACAGTACGGTGTTTTTTTCCATCTTGTCAGTGAGGCTCCAGGTGTCTTATAAAGAATTTACTGTGCCCGTAGCATTAAGCAAATGTGGAGACACTTTTCTCTTTTTTGACGTAACTACCTGGCCATGATAAAACCAGCTGTCAGGAGGGAAAGCAAAGCAGAGATCAATACTGCTGTGCTTTTGGGGAAGATTACAGCATAAATCCCCAAAATTGGCCTATATATTTGTTCCTGGCTATTACAGAAAATACTAGAAGACAGTTCCGGTCTGATTGAAATACTGGGAAAAGAAAGAAAAAAGACCAAATAAAGACCTTTTGCACACTATGAGCCCTGACAGGGAAAGCATTAAACATAAAGCATTTTGTGCCGCTAATATAAAAGAATCATCAGAATTGCACTCTGGATGGAGAGACGGTAATTTGGACAAAAAAAGAAGAGTGTAATTTCAAGAGGTTAGAAGAATACAAGCCATTTGGGGTTTCCTCATGCAATAATGTTCTGGTTCAAGACCACCCTCACTATAGTAGGCAGCGGAACAAACAGCGCATAAGCACTCTAGCACTTCGGTGCTATACGCTGGTAGTCCCAGCAGCAGTGGTGGCTGGCTGGCTGCCCCACTTAAAGTTGGTAGATTTTTAAAATGTCTTTGATTTTTTCCACAAATGAGAGTAATGATAAATCTATTGGACCATTGCTTTAGAGTGTGAACAAGTTTCAAAGTCAATGAAACAGATACTGTGTGAACAATGGTTCATGAGTGGAGTGAAAGGAGGACACGACTGACCAGACACTAGAAAAGGACAGTTGACCACGGATAAAACAGGAAGGAACAACTTGTAATTTAAATTAGATGTGAATTTTCCTGTTTAAAAAACACCCCAAAGATTTCTATTATGATTTCTTTATTTTAAGTGGACCTTTATTTTGCAGATGTTTACAGGGCCGCAGGTAGGAACATTGTTCTCTAGCTAGCATTTTAAAATCTGTGTTAAAGCCAATATTGTTCTTTTTGTGGCATTCTCATCAGCTCTGAAGGACAAACCTTTCTTTAAAGGGACATTGTGTAGGAATTTCTCCCATCTAGCAGTGAAATTGTATTTTGCATTCAAACGAATAGTGCTCTCAATTCCCTCGTGTTTTCAAATGCGTATTGCACCTACGGTAGCTGTTATGTACCAAGAAGCCTACCTGTCGAGGAGAAAGCAGGCAACTTCAGCGTCCCTTTGAAAGTCTTTCTCCTTCATTAGCTCTTTCCACCTGGGAAAAGCTACCCCGATGTTTACCCTCGTTTTTTGAATTCGCCGGTCACGTTGCCTTTTTAATTCCCTTTTTCGTTTTTTTGGCGTCGAGGATTCCTTCTCCTGTGGCTCGGCATAAGTGTGATCCTCCATTATTAACTAAAGTGCAGTGCAGACTTTCAAATGTGCCGGGGCAGTGACAAGCGCCTCTCACTGATCTCCCTCTCCGTTATAGCTGGTTTCAGTCACGTGACGCTGGCTCTGAACGAAAATGCAGTGTGGATTAGCTAGACAGGTAGGCTAGTGCTTTATGTCCCTCTCGGCGATTATAGTTTTTCAAAATGGCGGAACGACATGGAAGCCTCCATGGACTTGCCCACCCAATGTACATACAGATAAAAAATTATTCGCTTACGAGGATAAGTCAGATCATTGACAGAGGTAATTTTATACCAATGAGGACACATTTATGAATGAATTGAATGAATTTTAGCTAATAAAATACTTAAAACACTACACAATGTCCCTTTAAATCGGATTCTTACTCAGACTACATGGGCACTGTTATTTCTTTAAAAGCTGATTTCCTGTTTGGCGGATCGAGCCGGATCTTTAAAAAGCACTCAGATATTTGAAACCACTGTAAGTAGAGCATCTTATGGGCAAAACTGTGGAACCTATATACTGTCAAGGTGTTAAGATAACTTGGTCATATGTGAGTGTAATTTAGTGTAGGGATTACACTAAGATCCTTCTTTCCCTTTGATTTAATCATTTATACATTTTCCTTTCCTACCTCAGCTACACAAAAAATGCTGAAAAAACCCTTATAAGGAAGGAAGCAGCTGTTTGATCAAATTAAAGAACTGATACCTAAACATTTTAATTGATACAGTTAAGTTACTAATTGTTTGCTACTCAAGACTGGTGACGTTACATCGCAGTTAACAATAACTCATTCAATATCACAGGAGGGACACATTTTACTGTAGATAGATAGAAACACTTGAACAGATAAAAATGATTATAAACTGAATAGTTTCAAAATCAAAATCAAGTGTTAAAATTCTCAAACATTCCCACTATGAATGATAATAAATGATTACATGCAAAGAAGATATGTGGACGTGGTTGCAGCCATTTAATGTTAACAGCTGAAGAGAAAGAAAGAATCACCGACTCACCCTCACGAAGCATCCAGATAAATATGAAGTATTGTTTGTTGTGTTCAGATCGGCGGGGGAGAGACTTACACCATCGGACTACGATTCGCCCCTAGCCAGAGTCCCGGCTCAGTGGAGATACTGGTCTACGTGAACAACCTGGAGGAGAAGACGGAGGAGACGTTCTGTGTGAAGGTCAACTACTCGAACTGAACTGATGGTGGTTGTACAAACTGCCTCCTGGAAATGTTGATCTGGTTATCTGCATTTTAAATATGTTTTCTGAGTGTGAAATTAACTAAAATGAGTACAAATGAGCTATATTTTTTTGTACTTAGTGTGTGTAATTTTGTAGTAGATCATATTTAAGACAGAAATAAAGTTTTATCACATATATTGGTGGGGCGGGTTCAGTCTTTTGTACTAATAAATGAATGGTCAACATACTGAGTTCAAAACAAACACGCAAAGCTTCTTTCTCTAAAAATCTTTAACACTTAGTGTACTAAACTATATATCAAAGCAAAGCAAAAACTAAACTTTTAAGTACTTAAATGCTTAAAGGCGAGAATTAGGGTGCAAGTAGAAAAAAAAAAAGCAACATCAAGACAAAATCCCAATGATCTGTCCCCTCCTGAAATGTCCGGCAAATGTCTGACAGCTATGCAGAGGTAGGCCGAGGGTGAAGGCAATAACATTTTATCGACTTTAATTACCCAGCAAACCCACTTGAATGCCACTTGATGGTTGTGTTTTAATCTCAGACAAGCCAGGGGTCCGCTCTCTGTGTCCCCTCGCCTCCCAAACAACTTATCCTCATCACCGGCATTATTAGAAACAGTGCCGTAATGAGGTATGACTTTCCAGCGAGGCACACATCTCTTCAGATCGCCCTCATTAACACCAGCACCCTTTTAAAGCCCTCCATCCTTTCCTTCCTCCCCACTCTGCTGTGTGTCTCGCTGTCTGAGTAAGAGAGAGCAAGTGAGAGAAAAGGCCTTGCACATTGTGTTATGTAACACAGAGTTACACAACCCCCCCCCCACACACACACACACACACACTCCATCCCTTCCTTCCTCCCTTTCTCTCTCATTAGAATGCAGGCTGCAAAATAAGCCTCAGCATAGCAGCAAAGGCTAATAAAAAGAAGATAGCAACCAAGCCGGGTGCATTTCATCTGTACCTTCCCTAACATCTTGTCTGAAGCACAAGCGTCATTGTCTTCTCTATGTTAAATATGTTAACAGCATAAAGAAATACATATTAAAGCTCTGTTCAATAATTTGTTCCCTGTAGCCTCTGGCATCCTGGTTCTTGAGCTAAGAGATGCTCTAAGCAACCTTAAACATTTGGCTTAAAGCAGAGGTGGGACCAAGTCATTGTTTCACATATCACAAGTTGAACTTTATGTTTAAGTCATATTCACATTCACCAAACATAATGCCATTTTAACAACAGAACGACACAAAATTATGTCTAGTATATGTTTTCCAAGCGGGGCTCAGTAATTAACTTTAGTTCATCATGTTTCTCCCCTGAAACTTGATTAGATGCTGTTGGATTGGTTCAAACCAAGTGGATCTGGGAAATAAAGTCAGTTTCCTGGGAATGAATCAGTGTTAACTTAAATTATTTAAAATTAATTGATTCGAGGCACACTTTTTAAATAACATGCTCTTTAATCAAAATGCCCAAAGTGAAGTCACTGGTGTTAAAGTAACATTTTTGACTGGAGTGGCTCTTCGCCATTTCTCTGATGCTATTTTTCATGGAGGTAGCTAGATAGCTACCTAGCTATGTAGCAGGATAACGTCTCCTTTCTTAATTTGATTGTTTCTCCAACCCGTACATTGTTGATTGAATCAGGGAACATATCTGAGATGTGGGCAGTGATTCAGAGATCTGGAACCAGGCTAAATCCCTAGATAAGCTTCAAATGGACTTTAATTTGGATTTTTGCACAGAACGAGGACTGTGGATTCCCTTATTTCTTACTTTGGTCATGCAATGAAAGTATCACTCCACAGCCAGGAGAAAAGATTACAGTGACTGTGACTCTTTCAACATACATACGCACAGCATGTAAATGTTGTATCAAGATAGACTTTAGATAACTGAACCTCTCCTTCAAATGGCAGCACAAGTGACTGATGTTTTCTTTCACAGTCCTCACAGCTTGTTCCCTGTGTCCCTGTTGGGGTGGAGATGGTGAACAGCCGTCATGTTTCTCTGCTTTACTACCTGTGTGTGGAGAACATGTCGCGCTGCCATCCATCCCCGATTTGGGCGAAATAATCCTCAGCGTCCCTGGTAGGGATGGGATGCTGTTTTCTGTTGCAGCCCTACTTTGTGATTCACTGTAGGCTGATGTGGCAGGTGTGCTTTGTGTAAAAAATGTTACCCATTGCAGTTTTAATACCCACATCCCACTCAGAGCGGCAGCTGCATGCTTGTTCTCTGAGCGGGGGGCAGACCAGCGCTGACACCTTATTAGCGGTGCCAGTCCAGTTGTTGGCGGTTCCTCCTGAAGGAGCACAGACACCCGCCACAACAGCTCACACTGTCTGCTCACCTTGTTAGTGTGGTTAGACGGCTCCCGACGAGCTGCCCAGCGGAGAGGCTGCCTTGATATTTTTGCTGGGTGGAGGGGTACCTGTTATTGCCCTGGTTTGGAGAAAAGCAGGCCTACCCACTGGTGCATGTCTGTGTGCTTGTATGGTCTTTTTTGTGTGTGTAGGTGCCTGGCCTGAGCCATGTGAGTGGGTGCATGTCTATGAGAGAATACAGCGACGCAGGTATCAAAGAGCTTTGTAACTGGAGGAATATGCAACCTAGCAACCAGCCCTCCTCCTCATGTGCACCGCTGGCCTGGATCGGCACTCATACAGTGGAGAGAAGGGAGTCTGTGTATTATTGCAGTTCAATTCAAGCTTAAACCATTCAGCTGAGAACACACACGCAGATTATAACGGAGAAGGTGTTTTTTTACAGAAAGATCTGAAAGAAATAAAAGAAGATTTAAAGCTTGTTCTCTTCTTGCCACGCCCACTCATTAAGTCATGTCACAACTGAAGTTTTCACAGCTGTCAAAGGCAAAACACCTGCTGTGACATCATTGACTGGGGTGTGGCTGGATCTACAACATGTTTAAAGGTTTCAACCTACAGGTTTGAATTACACTTTAAAACAGTGAAAAGTCTTTACAAGCATGAAAATGTGTATTTTTAACAATCAAACAGGAAGAAGAAAGCAATAGAAACTAAAGGAGAGGTACAGTTAAAGCAGCTGTCTCATTTTGTCTTGGGGATGGGGATCTGGGTCAGATAAGACATGAAGTGTGAAAAGGAGCTCTCAATAAATTGAAATTCAATTACCTCGTTACCCTTCTCAGCAGGACCTTCCCTCAGCCATGACTGTCGAGCAAAAAGGGAATGTGTTTGGCTGAGGGAGCGTCACTTTTCCTCTCACTGCAAACACACATCCAGTTTGAAAACAGCTCTCAGTAGATGGCAGCCTTACACATACAGCAAATTCCCACTGTTGTTCTCACCAATCCCCTGTTTCTCAAAGGCAGTAATAAAAAAGTAAGGTGGTAAACTATGACCTTCAATCTGAAATTATCATGAGGCACAAATAACCCAGACTGAATAACCGATATAATGCCAAGAAAAGCTCTCTGTCCTTTATTTCATGTTTTCTCCTTAATATAGATCAATCAACTTTGTTCTGTTTACTTGTCTGTCCTGTATGTAAACAGTGAGAGTACAGTGAATTTCATTTAGAAATAGGTCAGGCTAAAAAGGAGGATAAACTCCATTCCACAAATAAAATGGTTGGTAAAATGGTTTCTCTCTTCCTGCCTCTCCCTCTCCCTCTCCCTGTTTGCACCCTGCGTGTGTGTGTCTCATGTTGTTGCTCTAACCTCCAAGTGCTTGGAGGATCAGGTACATATTTTATTTGTATTACTTCCATGTTCAAATATGGACAAGAAATGTTGACATTACCAAACTGAGTCACAGTCAGACAGATCTGGACATCTTTAAAGTTTAATTGCTGAGCTCTGAGAACATTTCCTAAAAGTCAGACATGGCTAGAAACACGAGCAATCAGACAGGTTGGAAAGGACCGGTGTGTAGGATTTAGTGGCATCTAGTGGTGTAGTTGCACTTTACAGTGCCCTCGCCTCACCCTCCTGTTCCAAACCTGTAGGAGAAAGTAGAGTGGCTGCAAAACTTGCAAAAAAGGTGTTAAGGCCCTATGTAGAGCCAGTGTTTAGTTCAGCCATTCTGGGCTACTATAAAAACAAAGTAGAAATAAAACGGCTCATTCTAATGTAACAACATTCTTATTTTCAGGTGATTATACCATAATAGAAACATACCTGTGAATATTATAATTGGTTTCTGCCAATACAGCCTCTTAAATGTTACACACTTGACCTTTAAAAGTCAGACATGGCTAGAAACACAAGGTTTTAAACAAACCCCTCCAAACTTATCTGGAAGAGAAAACAAAGACAACATGTACAACTACTATTCAAACTGTCCATTGTAAAGCGTCCATCATGTTTTACAGACTGACTTCTTCAACTTTGATCTACCTAGCTTATTTGTGTGAACATGCAAATATCTAGAACAATGAGGGGATAACATTAACATCTCAGTTGTGTTCACTCTCAGTTGTGCCTCCAAATACAGTGGTTTAGATAATCTGGCTAAAAGTTTGGTTTGTTTATAACCTGTTAACCTAGTTGGACCTACTTTAACAACGTCCCAGCATTAAGAGATGTCAGGATTACCGTTGCGGGTTGTAATAAACAATAATCCCTGTCCTAAATCATCAGAATACATCCATCTGAATTTATTCTTTTTAAATACTTTATCATGCAGTATTAGCAAACAGGCTAACATTAGTTAGGTAGCTGCATTAGCTAACATGTTCTGTACAATCCTGCCCCAACCCACCTATCTGTCCTCACATTATCATGAGGATAATGATTGTATCTTCCGTCTTCCTGATTGCCTCATTTGTCTTGAGAATATAAAATGACATCTCTTTTGTTTGTGTCCATTGGAACAGTGATAATGCCCTGATACAGGAAATGCAGCATCCAGTACAATCAAATTCTTCCCCCACAGAAAACGGAAGGCATTGTCAGACTGAATAATGGAGCAATAATGGCCACTCTGCCTGGGTATCAGACTATTGTAGCACTTGCAAAGACTGAGCTGAATGTAGCCAATGTGGTTTCTTTTTTTTAAATGTATTATTATATTTATATACTGAACTTTATACACTGCTGACCGGCTGGCTGTTTCTAACAAATAATTCAGAGCAAACTATCAATAACTACTTGCAAGAATCACTGTTGATTTTCATGGTCCCCAGATGACGATTCCTAATGATTTTGCTGACCACTTGACCAAAATTTTAACTTGTGCACATATATCACAGTCTAGTGGGCAGATTGCAAAGGAATTCACTGATCACATTCATGTTCCCAAGGGGATTAACCCATTTGATTTAAATGACCCCACAGTACTATGCTGGCAGCAGCCTCAGGACGGAACAGTGTGGTGTTCATTTCATCCAGGACTTAAGTATTGTTAGTTGTGATGAACGGCCCCACTACCAGCTCCTTTCCTCTTTGTTCATTTCGCCGGATGATTTAAAAATGCAGACTGTTTCTTTTCCACAGCTGCCTGAGTTGATGTCTTAACTGAAGCCGACTGCTCACTGAGAAGATAGAGAGTAAGGGTACGTTCAGACCGTTGAAATGCAAGGGGCTGTGTTGGTGTGGGCATGTTGCTACAGGGTACAGATAAAAAATCAAATACAAACCAGTCGAAGTTTATAAAAAGCCAAGAAACCACACGGTGGCTCATGCTGTACCATGTTCATGCTTTGAGGCCTGATGCTTCAACACGACAGCAATCATTTTTACATTCCTTTTTGCCACAGTGCTTTTGTTGGTGGAAAAGGTTCCTAAGTTAGCTACTGTGTGAGTTCATAGGTCTGTCTCTGCAGACATCTGAGGTTTACACCAAAAGAAAATCATTAAAATCACTGCAGAGGCTACAGCTAGCAGTAGAAATCATACAAACCTTGTGGTTACACACAGGTAATGTATGCATTTATGGCTCTTAATACGTACAATAAATGTCCTCATTATGTAAGCCACTAAAGCCATCAGGGCTCATTGCTGCTAATTTACTGTATAGCTGAGGTTAAACATTTAAAATGGTATGGAGATCTCTAGGAGAGGGATCATCCTGTAACTGGGTCAGTGGTTTATTAATGGTAAGAACTACAATGGTGTCCGTCGCCTATGAAAAGTTCTAAGTGTCCTTGAACAATTCATGAACCCTTACTGCTCCCACACTGTTAATTACTTTAAATAGGAGTGTCAGCTAAATGGCTAAATTGAAACTGTAAATTAGCTCAAGTCAAGAAAGAAAAGGGAGGAGAACAACTGCTGGTACACTGTAAGGAAGATCTAAAGCTCTGACACATAAATAAAAAAGTCCTGCTTCTGTGAGAAAGAAGAAACTTCCATTCCTAGCTGTTTTCTTTGGGTACTGGGTAACAATAATTCCTGTAGCCATTAAATGGAGAGTTCATGTGGGTTTATCGGATAATAAACCAAAGATATATTGTGGGCCAGTGCCCTCTTAAAGATTTTATGACAGAAGCAGTTATACAAAGTGAATGACGATGCGAAATCGAGGACTGCATGATCATATTTTCTAGGTTGCATGTGTATTCTGTCTGTAGATATTTAAATATTGTTATGCATCTAGAGATTTGACCACCACAGTGTAGTTCACTGCAGCATGGGTCAGTCTGACTACATCAGGACAGGTAGAAAGGGAATTACAGATTCTGGAGATATTTCTGAGATGAAAATATGCTCTTAGGGATATTGCTTTCTGGGTCTTGTTAAATGAGAGGTTTGGATTGGAGGTAACACCGAGATTCGAACATATTCCTTTTTGATAACTGTACGGCCACCAATATTAAGTGAGAGGTCTAATCCACATGAGTGGATTCCTCCCTGCTAGACTCTGAAGTTTTCCTTAATTTCTTTGAAGCAATTCATGTTTTTGTCATGACGTTTTTGATGAGGCATACTGTAGGTGAGAGTGATTTTCAAGCACATATTACTACAAGGTTCCCTCTCAAAGTCTGTATTTGAATCAAAGAGAGCAAGATGTTATATATCATGGAGGAAGAGGGATGGTTTGTGCACACCACATGCTGCTTTGACAAATTCCTTGGCCTGATCAAGCCCAGTGAGGGTGCCTGGGTCAGTGAGTTTGATCTTAAAAGACTTCAAGTTGCATTACGGATGCTCTTAGGAGTTATGTTAGATAGAGGTGTGTCTGAAGTGAAGTCTTAATAAAAATGATGCTGCAGAGGTCAAATCTACAATAACACTGATAGCATGAATTTGTGGCCTAAATAACTTTACTGTAGGAGTTTTACAAACACTAGTCAGTGCTGTGGGCAGATGTTGACAGTAGGAGCTTATCAGGCAACCCCTAATTTACAGTAGTTCCTGTGTGAAATATTGGTGCTTGGATATATTTTCTTAGTTCATCATTCACACCACAGCGATCCTGCCTTACTTATTAATATTTGGCATCACGTTGTAACAAAAGCTCATCTGCATTGTGTCCTGCTCTGTTCATTTGCTGTGCTAGGCTAATGATAATATACACAACACATCCGGCATTAGTTTGACACTACATGCATTTTAATGTTATCGAAAGAAATGTTGACAATAGCAAGTTTAGCTCTGGGTGGCTGTATGTACACACAGCAGGGATTTTAAGCTAAATGCTAACGTCATGGTCATGCTAAGCAGGTACAATGTTTTCCATGTTCACCATCTTAGTGATGGACATATAATTATGTGCTAACCTCTTAGTGAAAAATGTTGCAACTTATGCACAGCATAAGAGAAAAGATGAAAAATATATTAAAATATATTGTAATTCATTCCCCATTCTCCTTCCCATATACGGTGTCCCTGTAGTGAGGTTGTGATTATTTGACTAAAGATTTCTCTATCTACCTTTTATATGGTTTAAGGGGATCTCTCCCTTGTGGCAACTGACACAACTGTATGTATATTAAAGTGCAATGATGTCAATAATATGCAAATTACGCCATGTGTTTATGACATAAGTGTAGTGTAACACATTCGCAATCGTAAGCCGCTTGTCATTGCAGACCACTGAAGACTGCACTGCAACATCTGAGTGCATTGAATTGAGCAAATAATGTTTTTTATTTCTTATGAACACAATTTTTCATTTATAAGAGGATTAAATTGTTATTTCTTTGTTTAAAAGTTTCATAATTTTGCTTTATGAAAAATTGAAATCCTTTTTCAGGTGGTGTTTACCCAATAAAGACCCGCCAATACAGTCATTAGTGGTTTAACTGATTGGGACTGAACCTAGAATTCTTTAAAAATCTTTATTCTATCCCTTTTCACCAGGTATCATCTGTAGTCTATTTTACTACAGATAGCCTACTCCACTTATTATTATTATATTCAACACAAGATAGATGACAGAATAGGAACATCAGGTTTTTAACACTAATGGAGAATTTATATGCACAAAAGCATCTTCATTTCTCATATAACCCCTTTTCAATTAGAGCAAACTGGAAGGTCAAGCAAATTATATTACGAGCAGCAGTACTGTCTGGAGTCCTGTGTTTTGATTTGCAAACCTTTTTCCAGAAAACATACTCACAGGGGTGCTTCGACTGAGTTTGCTTGCTATCGAATTGAAATGAAATGGATTGATGCAGTTAAGGTGAAATTATTCAATCTAATGCAGATACCAACGGTAGAGGGGATTTAAATTACTTAAGTGTTAGCCTGTTATGAATTTTAAATGGGAAATCATGTCCCATTTCCTGGGTTTAATCAAGTCTCTTTGAAAATCAGCCACCGGATTTCTGGTTTAATATACTAACGGTTAGAAAGGAGAGAGGGGGGAAATGAAATATGGAGTCCTGATTGGGCATCACAGTGCACTTTCCGTCTGTCAGCAGAATGGCCTGCCATAATTAGGAAAAGCAGCACAATGGAAGCAGTAAGCGCTGTGTTCAAAGCCAAGAGCTCTACTCTTTTATTTTTTCCTTTGACTTCACACATTTAGACCTATTGGAGACCTATCTGCCTCGCTTCGTAACCACTGCACATCAGAGTGAGCAGCCACTTAGTGAGACTGGGATGTACAGAAACATTATCAGTCACATCAGTGACACTACAAAGCTGCCTACCGCCTCTGCCTTGTCCTTTTACATTAACACGTTGCATTTAAAGTCAGAGACACACAAAGATGATCTGTAAGCTCACTTCTATTCAGATTCCCTGTGATCAGCTACAACCAGAATCATTTAATCTTAACCTAATCTGATTAGGCTGGGAGACTAAAACTAAATTGCAGTTATTAACCTATAGCTTCAATGTTGATTACTAAGAGCAGTCCTATTGACCTAAGTGCACTGCATTAGAAATATTGTAAATATTCATGAGTAAGCGGCAGGTCCCTGGGAGATAAATTGGGCCCTCGCCTGTGTGTCCACCTTATCAAGCGAGGGGTCAGAGCTCAGGTAATTTCTTACAGCAGAGTGGAGGCAGTTCGGAACCTTTCCATAAAATCCAACCCAGAATGGAAAGCTCTCACTTTAAATCATTCCCTATTTCCTGCTGTCAGCAAGGACTCGTTAAAGCAAGAAATTAGGCCCCTGGTGATTTTCCAGATTCATATCTGATCCAGTCCTGCAGGACGTTCACCTGTCAATAACAGTCAGCCGTCAATACTCCTCTTTAGCTGGATCAGATTGCTATTTCTGCTTTCGTCAGACAACATGTTTTGACACTGGAAGATTAATCAACATACTGAGTGGTGCCAAGTCTCATCATGGATGGTTTTCACTGCAAAATCAGAGTAAAATTAAATAAGTAATTTAAAGCTAATAATTGCTCAAATGACAATGTGTTATGTGAAATGTGTTATTGCTCGTAGTGATGAATCCACACATAATTATCACCCAACTGACACTCTGCTTTACAGTTTATTTTAGTCTCTTTCAGCTCATTGTTTTGCTATTAAAACCTGCAACGTTACTGTTTTGGTTCAGTGTTCAGTGCGTTTCCAGCAGCTGTTTTCAGGAAAAAAGCTCTCATAAATTGACCATATGTTGTCTTCCCAGCACCAAACAACAGACAGACAAAGTGACTAGCTGGCAAACATAGTGGAGCATTTAGCAGCTAAATTTATCATCCAAAGACTCAGCCAAATTACATTTCTCAGTCGGAGACCAAAACATAGCTAAAAGGACAGTGAATACTAGACAAATATACATTCATCAAAAGGCCAGAGATACAGCTCCAAATAAATGTTGACGTTGTTCTATGTCTGCTGGATGGGTAAATAAACAATAACATGTTACCCATATTGACATTTTAAGGCCATAAAATGTCAAACGAGTGTGTGATGTTCAGCTTGTTGTGGAGGTATGCCCCAAGTTTCCTAAAGAACGGTTAAATGCTGCTGTAATCTAGATTTCCAAACATCATTTAACATGGAAAAATCTGTAAATGAGGTGAGGAAATTTAATCCTGAAGATTTAATGGGTTGGTTAATAGTCTTTTTGTGTAGTCAAGAACAGGGATTGAGGCACTGAGCCCCTTTCCACTGCAAGAAACTTAACCCCTAACCCGGGTCTTCCCATAACCTGAACCTCTAAGAACCTTAGAGAAACGTCCATTTTACGATACGTCCTTTTTTTTTCCTGTTTCCCTGCACTGTTTGGCTATTTGTTGCATGTCAATTTCTGTCACACACAGAGAAAGTAAAATAGGTTTTACTTTTACTGTTGATGTTGATGTGAAACTTCCAGGGAACTTGTCCCCAAAGCGGACGGAGAACAGTGGAAATAAAATCAGAACTCTTGACAACGGCTATGTAAGTTTACGTTAAGTTCCTATGGTGGAAAAGGGCAAATTAAAATGTTAATTTTGGATTCGATGAAGATAAATCCAACCCAATAAAATTAAAGAAGCACAATTAAGTGTTTCTAGGAGCATGCTGAAATACTGTTGGCAAGTTTTCAGGTTTTAAGAGTCGATCATTAAAAAGACCAAAAGCGTTTTTACTGTTTCTGTCTTGTTGTATTTTCGGAGCATTGCATGACAGTTTTCAGGACAAGTCAGAACTGTGGAAGTTCATATCATTGAAGCAGTGGTGAATTCAGCATGCTACAGGACAAAAAAAAGCATGCCTTGTGGATTTTACAGGCTATAGTCTAATGTGAATTATTTTAGCGTTGCTGACTGTGTTGTCATTAGCTGTCCTTTTCCATTTGTGTTCAGCTTTTCCTGCCGCCTGTGGACAAGCTGCCATTTCCTTCAAGCTCCGGACCCCTGCGTGACCTCACAGTCTTTTCTTTTACATCTCTCACTATCCAGCACCTCTTATACTTACAGCACATTGATCTTGCACTTTGCTACCTTAAATTAAGATGAAAGTCAGTATTTGATCCTTTGGCACTGTAGACTTTGAGTGTACTCTATGTTCCTTTAAGGTCAGCCCAGTCTGTACCCTGAGCCCACAGAGACTCCATGTCCTGGCTCTGGGCAGAGGGCCAAGCATCACCATCCACAGCCCCCAGTCGGCCCCCAGAGCCCGGGGTCAGCAGAGGTTCATCTACCCTTTAGACAGAAAGTGATCCGATGTGTGTTGACAAGCTTGCAGTTCATAAAAGAGCAGGCATCCCCACATTGAAATGAAAAACTCACTGACTATTCAAATTGACTAATGTAGTTTTATGGGCTATCAGCACAAAGTAAATAAAAAGCGCTCACATACAGTATTCATCCTCTAGGGGCATTATATGTTGCAGTTTGATTACAAATTTATACTGTAATTGGTTTTGTAAACCAATAAGATGTTCTGATCAAATTCCACAAATATGCATAAACTTGTTCATTATTGGTTTACTGGACTTTAATGGAGAGTTTAGTGTTGCATGATCTAAATGCTAATTTAGGGGCTTCTTCAAATTAATGGAAAATCTCAGTTAAACACATAAAAGCCCAGTTTTAAATGGGTACTCCAGTAATTTAGTGTTGCACTTCCATGAAGTTGGAGGACTCACAAGAGACGGATTAAAACAGAATGGTCAAAATGCTGAAGCTACTTATCCTGACTTTTAGTCCAAAGTCTCATGCAGCCAATAGCAGCTTTTTGTTAGATCCTCCCTGACAAGTTAAATGCCCACATCTTTCAAACTGGTGAGAGCAGATTAAGATACTATGACTGTGCACAAGGGCTAAAGTAAAAAACTAGCTACCACTAATGGTCACAGCAGAATTTTTAGTTATTTTATGTGTCTTGGTGGAAATTTTGAGAAGCACTGATATGTAAGCTGTGAAAGACAATGATAACTTGGGCCAGTTAGGACTATGGGTGTAAAAACGACGACATGCAGAAAAGGGCCACAGGTTGGACTCAAAACTAGGCAGGCTCTAGCAGGTGGGCTACCAGGGTGCCCCATAGTACTCAGATTGTATTATACATATGGTGATAGATCTTCAAAAATTTTAAAATATCGCCTTGCTTACAGTATTGCAATATATTGCAATATATTTAATTGTAACCCTGTATCGTGATGTGTATTGTATCTCCCAATTCTTGCCAATACATGCCCTAGTTAGAAGCTCGCAAGCTAATCTGCTACACTAGAAAGTTTACTGCCAATCAAAGAAAATGGGCTGTGTGAGCTAACTTTTATAATTTTAATGAAAATAAGGTTTGATGTCTCTCTAGCATTCAACACCTTCAACAGCAGAAGTGACTTGTGTGAAGTTAGCAGTTGCTTCAGCGCATTTCCTGCCTGCCACCTTCCTGCCCTAATGTACAAGTGACTGTCCAGGCTTTTAAAATAAGTCAGACATGATTACTGGTTGGAAGTGGGTGTGTTGCGTCCAGGACTCATTTCCTCTGCGGTTCAGCTGCCTCCTGCAGCGGCGCTGTCCATGGTGCTGAAAGTCCTCCTCACAGAGAGCAACTCTTTATATACACAGCATGTACCCACTCACTCTGACAGCCTACAGAGTGAACAGACCTGAGAAATACATCCACAACTACATGTTTGCTCTCTGATGGAGTTTGACAATAATAGCATGGTCAGTAATCAGGCCTCATGACCATTTTCCTACCCTTGAATTGAGGTAATTTTAATGTCCTAGCTGTTCGTACAGTACAACAGTGGAGAAAATAATCCCATCTGACTACTTGGTTTTCCTTGGTCTGCCTCTGATGCTGCTCTACATGGGAATAATTTGGAAACAATTGGATTTGCTCTATCTCATACCCTCCCAGGGCCTCCCTGAACATGAAATTTCACTTCTCTGCTTTATACCAGGCACTCATGTCTCTCTCCGGCTATTTAGGCTGTAATGTGCGCTATAAATAACATCAGGGCCAGAGAAAAGGGATAGAGGGCATATTGCCATACAGCTCAGTAACGAGCAGTGTTATAAGTCATTAAAGATTTTTGTGTAATTAATGCAGCATATGGTAAGACACCTGCTTCAGAGACTTGATGGTGTTACAGGCCTCCTATAAGGAGAAATTAGTATTAAGTAGCTTTGTGATGTTCAACCAAAATAAAATGTTATAGTTTATCTTGTGTTAGCTATAGCACCTGTCATTTAATTAGTCAATTAATTTACACTCGCCATCAAAGTTCTGGAAGCAACACAGCAAATGAGAACATTTGCTTTGAGCATTAACATGCATGATTACATTTGTTTTGTTTATCATCGTGGAATGAATGCTCTGTCATTAATATGGTCTAACTGTGTGTCATTGTGTGTGTATAATTAAGAAATTAATTAATGTTAGAGATACAGAACACAAACTCGTATATTCTTAGTTTGCTTTTCTGGATGAAAAAAAAGGAAAGAATTATGTACTTGCACTGTATATAATCTTCTATTATACACACAGCTATGCTATGAATGAAACTGCAGGAATGTTTTTTATTGATTAGAAATGTAAGACAGATTTACTGGAGGTCATGATAAAAACAAAATACTAAATGGGTGCAATGCCAATTTTGATCCTTCCAGTCAGGGCACTCTCATCATGATAAAGTACATGGCTCCGATCCCAGAATGCTCAAAGTAGCAATTATAAAGACAACTTGCACTACATACCCCTACTTATCCAACACGGAATTAATTAATACTAATGTATAAGTAGCACTGATAGAGGGGGAGGTTGGGGGGGAGGCTAACAGCGCGTATGCAGGACGAGTGCTCGCCAGCTCCATTAATGGTCATGGGTGTATGTGACCGATGGATAGCTATAGCATTGATATATGACATCTGTGTCCTGCTTAACAACCACAGAGCTCTATCTCTTAATAACAGCAAGAAAGCCAAGGCCTCAAATGACTTAATTCACATTTATGTTGTAAGATGATCAATATCTTCCAGTGCGTAACTACAGTAATTATGTACTGGGCAGAAGCCGGGTGATCTACACTCAGTACTGTGCTTGAATGCATCCTGCTCGCGCTACGCAGGCTGTGGGGGGGGGGGGGCTTTTATTGCCTCTATTACAGTGACAGCTGAAGATAGACAAGAAAGGGGGGCAGAGACAGATTTGAACCCCGGGCCGCTGCAGCAAGGACTCAGCCTCGGTACATGGGTCGCCAGCTCTACCCACTGAGCTATCCAGGCGCCCCGCAGACAGCCTTTTGTGAACTTGACAAAAAGTTTAATGCACCAATCAGGATTCAGCAACATTAGTATCAAAATGTCACGGTCGCTGTCAATCAGATCTGTTCAAACCACACCAACGCTGTCTGATGAAGCAGATAAGCTCAGTTTTTGCATGTTAAAGTCTTTGTTTGTTGTTTATTTAATATTTTGTAGATTTTGGGCAGCCGCAGAGGCCCTCACAAGCCCCGCGTTCACCATGACTCCTGTAGGTAATTGGATTAATTGCAAATTTCTTTGAAGAATTGGCAACAATTTGCAATAGGGTGTACACACACAGTATGATGGAACACTTGAGGAGGCACAAAAAACAAAAACAAATTATCAAGTAATTAGTCATTAATAGTATTGTGCCGCTAAATAGCTGGTTCAGTTAATCAAGAACTACTCATGAAAAAAGTGGTCAGTATGTCAATTCACAGATATTTATGAAGTAATCAGCACCTAATGATTTAATTATATAGTATCTCAAAGTCTGTTCTCTATCATTATCTACTATACAGTCCTTGAATCACTGTTACTCATTAATGATTCATTAATTATCTGCTTGTCCCTGATCCATTACTCACTCGTTCCACAGAAACCACTCCCATTTTTGTGTACTATATTGTAAAGTGTTTTTGAAAAATTGCACCACTAAAGTACAGTATTAACTGAGGCATGTCCTGCATTATTACTTAATCTTTTTTTTAATAATATCTTTATTAAATTTTTGTATATAACAGGATACACAAAAAACAAGAAACAAAGAGCAAGACAAACAAGCAAAAAACAAAACAAAACAACAACAACAAAAAAACCCAACACAGGGCATATTTAAAAAGAATAATTAAGGTACACTGCTGCATCACTAGCATTAACATCTTAGCACAAATTCTAAACAATGAAACTTCCTTGCTGGTCAGGGTCAGTGTCATATTTAGCAAGGTGAGCCAGAAATGGCTGCCATATATCTGAGAAGTTATTAAGATTGTCCATCATGCCGTATCGAACTTTCTCCATATGTAAAATACCAGTGAGCTCACTCAACCAAGTCTTAAACTGAGGCACAGTATCTGACTTCCAGAGTCTTAAAATCACTTTCTTTGCAATTAGCATTCCATACATAGTTGTGCTCTGTACCGAAACATTGTGTTTAAGTAGCGAAGGAGAAATCCCAAATAATGCAATCTCCGGGACAGGTTCAAACACACAGTCGTACACATCAGAAAACCACTTAAATATGTCACACCAAAAATTATATAGGCAAACATTGACAGACATAATTCCTAATCTGCAAATATAGGAAAAAATGTTTTGTGGGAAGAGAAAACTTGTTTTTTAGTTGAGTAAATGTGGCAAACTGTTTGTTAATATACAAATCTTTCAAAGTAACTAAACCTTTTAACCTCCAAATGTTGAAGGACCCATCTGAAAGGGATGGGGAGAATGCATGATTGCGATATATTGGGCCATGAATAGAAGTGTCTGGCAACCTGCAACCCTTTCTAATTTGCCTCCATATTTTTAAGCAATTAAAAACTATCATGTTATCCACCTAGTTGCAGTGGGTCTGGGTGCTGAGAAAAGAAGTGCTGGAAGAGAACTGTTCTTGACACCACTCATTTCGATGGCAACCAAGGGGGGAGTCTCAGCAGATACTTCCATCTTGTAACCCGCCTGCCAATAAACAAGGGCCCTAGCATTCGCTGCCCAACAATAAGAGAGAGAAGATTTGAAAAAAGAACGTGCCAAAAAATTGGGTACAGTTTGAAAGAGATACAAGAACCTCGGCAGGGAGACCATTTTGATGGCATTTATTCGACCCACCATAGAAAGAGGAAGGGTCCTCCATTTTTCAATGTCCCTCCTCAGTTTTTCCACTTTCTCAAGAAAATTCAACTTTCAACTTTGTAACTCTTTTGGCAGAACTACTCCAAGATACTTCAGTCTATCTGTAATTTTGAATGGGAAATTATGCAAAAATTCAGCATTGAGATTAGCACCCAGCGACATAAATTCACTCCAATAATTAATGGTGTATCCTGAAACCTCACCAAATGTTCTTATAAGATCTAGTAGAACAGGAACAGATTGCTCAGGTTCTGATATGAAGAGAACAACATCATCCGCAAATAGGGAAATATAATGCTCTACATTACCCAATCGGATGGGTTCAATAAAAGGATGATTCCTAATACAAATAGCAAGAGGCTCAAAGAGCAAAGGGCTGAGGGGGCAGCCCTATCGTGTCCTGCGGTGTAATGAGAACGGCATTGATCTTTCGTGATTTGTCAGGATGGAGGAAGATGGATGGGCATATTGTAATCCACGAAACAAATTGACTACCAAACCCAAATTCCTCTAGTACCTTCACCATATAGGCCCATTCCACTTGGTCAAATGCCTTTTCTGCATCTAGGCAAAGGGCAGCCACCCTTAAGCCCCTACTATACCCATGATACATTATATTCATTAATCTCCTGACATTAAAAAATTAGAACCTATTGGGGACAAAGCCAGTTTGATCAGCATGAATTATGGATGATATACATTTATTTACCCTATTTGCTAATAACTTCATAAAAATTTTCATGTCTGAGTTCAACAATGCAATAGGATGAAAAGATGAAAGCTCAGTCTCATCCCTACCCTCTTTTGATAATAATGAGATATTGGCTTCATACAACGTGGAGGTAAATTTCTGGATTTCAAATGAATGATTGAACATCCTCAATAGAAGGAGAGCAATCTTCTTAGAATACTTTTTATACAGTTCAATTCCGAAACCATCAGGGCCAGCGGCCTTGCCGTTAGAGAATGATTTTATAGAATCCAAAATCTCTTTAGTGGTAATGTCAGAATTTAAAGCCTCTTGAGCAGCATCATTCAATTTAGGGAGCCTCAGACGCCCAAGCCATTCAGAGACATCCCCTTTTGCTTTTGACATGTACAACTCTGCGTAATATTCCCTAAAACAATAATTCATACACTTAGGATCAACAACCAGTTCCCCAGATTTCGATTTAATTTTGTGTATGGCTCTATTAGCTTGTAAGCCTCTTAACTGTCGGGCCAGTAATTTATGGGGCTTATCCCCTAACTCAAAATGTTTCTGTCTGATCTTAAACAGTTGGTCACATACCTGGCCGGATAGGATGGTATTATATTCATATTTTAGTTTAAGAATATTTTGTAAGGTGGGAGGGCTGGAGGAAGTCCTGTAGGCAAGTTCCAGTTGTGATAGCTCAGTTTCAAGATTCAAAAGAAATTATGTGACCCCGCATCACAACTTTGAAAGTTTCCCATAAAGTGGAGTCTGAGTTGTCATTACTCTCCAGAAATTCTGAGATCTTAGTAGATATGTATTGACAAAATGAAGCATCAGAAAGCAGTGATGGGTGAAGACGCCAGGTATACTGCTGCTTTTTATGATTAAGGTCAAGAACCATCTTCCTTGGGGAGCTGTCTCCCCAGCCGATGAGCCCGGTCAACTTCCAATGGCTTGGAAAAGTTGTTGGCGCCCAGCAGCTCAGGGATGAACTTTGCCAAAAACTCTGTCGGACGTGCGTTCTCGATTTTCTCAAGTAGGCCAACAATTTTAATATTCTGCAAGCCACCAGGTCGATAACTTTCAGGCGAAGTGCTTCATTCTCCGATTGCATTTTCGTACATATTTGCTCCACGAGCGAGAGGCGGCGGTCATATTCAGAGCTAGCATTTTCCACCTCCTCTATTCGGTTACCTAGGCTCAAAAAGAAAAACAGAAAACAATTTAATCTGGCCATGGTTGAGTAGCTTGTAACATACAAGGAAGAGAATATAATACTATTTTTGTTTACCTTTCTGATGAAACTCTGCTACAAAGAGTGAGACCAATAGAGTCATTTGTATTTGTTTTTAAGCTCCGCTGTAGGAGTATTTTATGTAAAGCTGGTCTGATGAAAGTCTACAGCACAGATTATGTTGCGTACATACAACAAATAGAAAAAATGCCTACAAGTCTGACCTTAGTGCTGTTCGTTTTAAAACAAACTTCTTTCATTAAAATTCCTTAAGTGTTACTTTAAAATGTTTGTGGGCTACATTCAGACCAAACCAACACACTATGCTCAAAACAACATTTTGGGGAGGTGGAGCCCAAAAATAAAACAGCTCTCTCAAGGTCAAAATCCAAATGTTCACTGAAAACTACTAAATGTTGTGGGGTGTACAGGATTAAGATCAACTGAAGTAAAAATATCTACAGAGCCTTTTAAGTCACCCTGCCTGCAGCTTAGATTACATTTATGAATTTAATACAGTTCTTTTTTGAGACAATATTGGTTCTTACGGTACTGCCACGGGAAGCACAGGAGGAATTAATTAATTCACTGAAGCGAAAAAATTAAACTTTCAGCCTTGGTGTTTGGTCAATAACAGAAATAAATGGTTAACATTTCCCTTAGTATCCTACTTATTGGAGAAAATCTCACAAAGTGTGAAATTGAAATTCAGATAAAACAAAATGTTTAATTCTGTCCAAGAAACAAAAAACTAGCATGGGGACAGATGACGAAGGTGTGTCGCTGCCACATTTAGGTTTTTTAAAGCTTTTCAATGCTTTAAGGAGCACAAACAAACCTTTATTGTATTTGGATGGAGGCCGGAGGCAAGGCTATCTGCATGGCCAGGCATCACTACAGGTAAGTAGGAAAATATTTTCTTTTGTGGTTTGAGTGAACTGACTGACTTTGAACTGCCGGCGGCTGTAGCATTAGTGCTTTGCACTTAAATGTCACTGGTGAGATGGACTTACGTAGATCTTCAATTGACCACTAACAATTTGGAAAAATAAATGACAATTTGCCTGTGGTTTAGCAGCCATGTGTGATAATACAGTGTGGACACTTTTCCTCCCCCAAAAAGCTTAACTGAACTCAAGCTTATAAAATACGAAAGACAACTGAATTAAAAAATAAAGATACAGAAATGATCAAGCATTTGTTTTAGAAATGTGGATATAAAAAGAAACAGAAATAAAACATTTTGTTAAAGAGTAAGATCCTTTTTGTTTCATCAGAAATAGACATTGCATTGCTCTGTTCAAAGCAACTAGACTCCATTCACAAAAATAGTAATTTTACCTTGCAGATGACTGGGAATTGCTTGTCTATCACTGCCTTGATTGGTTAGTTTGTTTTTGTTACTCTGTGACATTGATGTTTTTAATGGTTATTTCCCATCCAAACTGTGTTCTCATATTTTGTTGTGGGACTACTTTATAAGTCATACCATAATTATTATTATATCAGATGTCAATCTGATAGGAACCCTTCAACAATTGACCCAAACAGCAAAAACAAAACTTATTATCTGCAGCTGTCTTCTTTCACACTCAACCACCTGTGGTAAAGGCCTTTGCACAGCAGAGGACTGTGGGACATCAGTTTGAGGATTTGGAGAATTAACTTGGAGCTTCCACACACACCCAGTCAGAGTTCCAGAAAGTTGCATGCTGCCTAATTATCTGGGGACTATCAAGAAAAACTGACAGTGTGAGGACATGAAGACCAATGAGGATTAGAGCATGTGTCATTTGGCAATATACATACTGCTCTTAATGTCAAAAGAGGAAACCTGATAAGAAAGTTGCAGTCCTCAAGCTAATCTTTTCAGCTGGTGAGATTGTGACAGTAGCAGGAAAAAGGCAAACTATGTCAAGTTATATAAGCTGTGTTTGTGCTGAAACAAAAAGAGACGCTGGATTTGTCAGCTTCCACCCTCAAAACCGAAAATGGGCAATGCATCCATGACTTACTCTTGTCCAAATTACAACCAGTCCAAGAAGTTTAAGCAATCACTTCCAACTGCAACCATCCCCACATGCTGATGAAAGTAGTCACCCCTCACTTAACACACACACACACACACACACACACACACACACAAAGCAATCAGCATAATGTGTGACCTCTAATTCCTTTGTGCCAGTTCCAAAGAGGTCTCATATAACTGGAGTGTGCTGCAGCAGTGTCCTTCTACAAGAGTTAAGGGTTACACCAACCTTAAAAAATTTAAGTGGTAAAGCAGTTGTGGACATGAACTCTGCATAGTGTACAGTGTATATGCAACATGTATGGAAAGGACCCGGAAGACAGACTCACCCCATGGAACAGAAGCCTTACCACATCTCCCCTAAGCTGAAGGTGATGAAGGAAACAGTAGACAACATGCTGAAAGACAATGCCACTGAACCTTCCAGTGATTATGATTCTCAGGAAAATGAGCAAACCTAAATTCGAGAAAGGTAACACACAAATGGATGTATGCCCTATTCCTACAATCCATGAGAAGCCGAACAGTTTTTCTCTGGTGCTGCAGTTTTTGCCTCCCTGGATCTAAATATCAAGTACTCGCAGTGGTCATTTAACCATGATGTATGATAAATTACAGCAGTCATCTGATCTGTACCAATTCCAATTCAAGTTTAGGCCTGTCTACTGAAGAATGTTCCTGCAATCATCAGCTGAGACAAATGGAAGAAGCACTTGGAGAATTACAGGGGGCAATCTTGTAGTGCATCTTCTCAAAATCATATGAGGTCCAAATTGTCCTTCATTAACTCTGAGACACTGGGTATCAAGAAATCTGACAAAATGTGGTGGTGTGTTTTGCAGCTGTAGTGCAAATTGACCCAGACAAGACAGACTTAACCTCCCAGCCCTCACCAACCTGAAGTCTTTCTAGATGTTTTTAAACATGGCTGGGTGGTATCATCAGTTTGTTCTCAACTTCACACAATTGCTGAGCCACTCAATGCCTTAAACAGGAAAGACGCAAGATGCATCAGTTCTCCACAAAGCCAAGCTGCTTCTGACACCCTTTAAAGAGAATGTGATTAACCCATCTTTGCTGTGATGCTAGCAAAGTGGGAGCTGTGCTGCGGACATTAGAGAAGTGTAGGACCAATCTGAAGGGCTACCCCTTCACTGTGGTGACTTTTCTCCTGTGGGTGTTTAGAATGGCTAAAGCTAGTACTCATCATGTCTAGCTAATCAGATGGGCACCCAGGCTCCTGGAATTTACTTTGATGAATACAGGAAACAAAACTACAACAGAGTACCAGATACTCTCTCACAAGCCCCAGATGGAGAAAAAAGCCCTACGTACATGTTTGTACTACACCAATGTCAAAAGAGCTTCCACTTTTCCATTCTGCAAGGAACAGCAGGAAAAGTCAGATCCCCTCTTGGGTCATTGGAGACCTGCTAAACCTGGTCTACTGGCCACAGTTGTGTTTGGATGTTCGACACCATTTACAGAACTGCAAAGTGTGTCAGTTATTCAAACTTGGAACAATTAGCTGGTGGTAAAACTCAAACAAGCCCTGTCCATCAGAAGGACGCCTCAGAGGACTAGTCTATAGAAGGATTGCTTGTATTTCCCAGTCAGATTTATTCCTGGAGTTGCTGGCCTTGTCTAAGCTAGCCAATCCTTCAAATCTAACTGACTGACTCACAGTCTATGGTACAGTCAGCACCCCCATAAATACTGCAAATAGTCGTTGCTGTAAAGTATATTTGAACTGTGATCACAGACATTATCACTTTGATTTTGTGGCCAGTTTGGTCTTTCTGTGCGGTAAAGCATGGAGTGGCCCTTTGAGTTTGCTATATTGTGCAGAACTGGATTGTGCTGAGTGCGGGAACACACAGGATAATAAAGGAAGTCTGTCTGACTGGGTAGATTAAACACTCATAACACTCACTACATTCTTGAGTTTGGTCTTGCTTGTGTCAATAACAGCCCCCCCTCGTGGCCCAATTGTTGAAAAACGCGTGCTAAAGTGCCCTCTTGGGAGCCAAAACGGTAAAGTGCCCTCTTGGGAGCCAAAACATGTGCTAAACTGCCCTCAAGTGCCCTCTTGGGAGCCAAAACTTGCTAAAGTGTCCTATTGAGAGGCAAAAAACACTCAACTGCCCTCTTCTAAGTTCTATTATTAGGTAGAGATGCCTATTGCATGTTTAAGGAGGAGCTACCTCACTACGTCTTGTGGGAATAGCTTTTCAAAGCTAGCCAGTAAAGTTAAAAGTTGGGTTAGCATTGCATATCAGGGTTTCCGCCAGGTTTAAGTAAGTAAAAATAGATAATGCAGTCATCTATGCAAAGCAGATTTCCTGAATTTTGTGAAGGCTAGATACATTTAGGCTAGCTAATTTTAGAGACACGAATGAGCCCCAATTTATTCCACGGAGCAGTAAATGTGTCTCAGACCTTTTCAACAGATATGGCTTAAGCTTTGATATTGTTTTATTTTAATTCAATTTCTTTTGTTGCTGTTGAAAACACAGCATTCAGGAATGCACATTGTCTGATTCTCTATGACACATTACTCTTGCAGTGACTTTTATGTTGGGCCCTTTGTTGATCTATATTGAGCCAGAACTATATCTCACAGAACCAGTTTGGATTATCTGGTGCTAATATGGTGTTAAAATGCACTAGAATACAGGAAATGGCATCTACTTAATTGAAAATGTTGTGGGGGAAGACCCCCAGACCCCCTAGGGATTTATGTCCTTCATACATCCATGTCACTGTGTATTCTTCACAGTCCAACGTTGAAAACCACACAGTTCTCGTGGATGCTGATCCTAACAGCAAACTAACCTGAGTAGTCCGTCTAGTTAGTCTGTTTTAAGGCTATATAATGTGCCATTTGTATAACATTTGTACAAACATGTCTAAAGTGCCCTCTACAGTGGTGAGGACGCGCTATATGTGCCCTTTTTTTTCTTTCCGCCCCTGCCCATCAAAAAGTCTGTGCACGCCACTGCTGCATTGTTATGTGTTCCACTGCTATTTTCTCATATCTTGAGGGGTTTGAGTTGATTTTGTAATTGTCACCCATAATTATGATTTTATCATATGCAATTCTGACTGTTGACCTGCTACAATAGTCTATGCCTTGTAAGGTTGTTTTCAATTTTCAGGATATCTCATCGTGTCTTACTGCCTAATTACTGCTACCCAAGAAAGCTTGTCAGGGACATCATTGGCTTGTCATTGCTAACCTTATCTGTGTGTCCTGAACACCATCAGACAAACCCTTATTGACACAGACAAGCAGAATATCATGTGTGCGCCAATCCCTCCACTCAGACTTCCATCTATCATAGAGCAACTAAATGTCTCTACCAAAACTGGATAATTAAAAAATCCTATAGAAAGCCTTGTTGATAAACTACTATAAAAGCACAGAAACTCAAAGCTGCCCTGTGAGTTGGAGGAAAACATTGTTGAAGCAGTTATTCTTTCAGTTCTGGATCATGGGGATGCCTAAATTCACGCCTCTGCCTCCACTCTGAGGGCTTTAGATCGTGTTTACTATTCGTCTCTTGTGTTCATTAATGGAGATCAGAACAATACTCACCATTACATTTTATATGATAAGGTCAGTTGGCCTTCCCACTTAAATGAAACAACTGCTGATACTTATAACTTCAAAAGATAAAATGTGTAAAATTTCCATCTCATCTTTGACACCATGGAACACACTGCGCTCTTGATGAGGATTTTGCCGATGCTTTAGCTGCTCTTATTTAGGACGTACTGCTTTACTGTTACAAGAAAATAATCGTTGGAAACAACATTTTTTGTTCTCTCTCTAATTTATTATTCATAATCATTAGTCCTGCCAAAGGACAGGTTTGTTTCATTTTCAGTCTTCTGTTCAGGAGCTGAACACTACTGTGGGTTGAAAAAAATATGATTATCTTCTTCTCAGGGCATCATGCTTGTATTTAAATTTCACATATGCTCAATTTAGGTCTCTCTGCTGTGCTTAATGTATGTTATTGTGCACTGCTCAGCTAAGGTGCAGATATAAAAAGAGCAGTATCAAAATAATTAACAACACCATTAGAGGGTTATTGTGTGTGTGTCAATATTTTATAGCGCTGGTCATATGTTCTTCTATTTGACAGACTCGCATGGTTATGAAGAGTAGAGTGAAAACGTAGAGAAATATATTATTAGTATAATTTATGTATCGGTGAAACTGGCCAAAGGCTGCAATGTGTATATTAAATTGGTGGCCAGTTTTGGCTTGAAATAAATTTCCATCTGTACCTATTTCATATTCTGCTTAAATTATTTTCTTCTTATTTTTTCCCTAAGGCACCAAGAGTATTGCATTCGCCAGAAGGGAGGAGATGTTTTAGGATGTTTTAAGGTCTTTATTTATTAATAATAATAGTTATGAACTGTCATAAATAAAATAAGAAAGACTTTATTGATTCCACACTGGGGAAAAAAACTCACTACAGCAGCCTTAGATACAACACAATAGATAAGAAAATACAAGATATAATGAAAATAGAAAATTATATTTACACTGTATACTGCTTTTTTATACAGATGTGATTGATATGGAATATTGCACAGGTCACAGCAGGAGTTAGCAGCATGGTAAAAATATAAATGTAAAATAATTGCACAGGACAAAAACATATATATACATATAGTAGTATAGTTTAGTGGAAAATATAGGCTATAAACAAGGCTATGAATATACAGTACAGGTCTAACACTAATCATGTGCATGTAGGAAATTATATTAATATAAATATATGTATGTGAAACTGCACAATACTAATAGTGCAAATAGTAAATTAAATAGTGCAATAAAAAGTGACTGTGATAAGTGTTGACTGATACAAATAGTGCTACATTTTGCGGTTGCTGAGTTATAGAGCTTTACAGCTGTTTGGCTGAAGGACCTGCAATAACACTCCTTCTTGCACCGAGGGTGCAGCAATCTGTTACTGAGGGAGCTGCTCAGGGACCCCACAGTCTCATGCAGGGGGTGAGAGGTGTTGTGCATGATTGACATCAGCTTGACTAACATCATCCTCTCACCCAACTCCTCTATGGAGTCTAGAGGGCAGGCCAGGACAGAACTAGCCCTCTTGAGCAGTCTGTTGAGTCTTTTCTGCCCCTCTCTGTGCTTCAGGCTCCCCATCAGACTACTACATAGAGGGTGGCAGACGCCACCAGAGTGTCATAGAGAGATTTCAACAGTGTCCTGCACACACCGAAGGACCTCAGTCTCCTCAGTAGCTGAAGAAGACTTTGGGCCTTCTTGTACATGACATCTGTGTTGTTGGACCAGTCCAGTTTATTGTTGAGGTGAACACCCGAGTATTTATAAGTTGTCACCATCTCAATGTGCAAAACCTGGATGTTCACCAGTTTAGGTGGGGCTCTACCACCATATCCTTTGTCTTGCTGACATTTATGTAAAGCTGCTTTAACTGACATCAGTTGACAAAGTCAGCGATTATTCCTTATCGTTCCTTTCTGATACATGTCCAACAATGGCAGTATCATCTTGCGTCGTTGCTTGTGTTGTGTCTGAGGTCTGATGTGTACAGGGGGAAGAGAAAAGGAGCGACTGCAAACCACCACATTACACACACCAGACACAAATATGAGATACTAACTCAGATTTTATGACGTAAGAAAGTCATAATTATAAGAAAACTTCTCCACTTTTTTCTTTGGTAAATAAAATGTGCACTCATACTATGGACCAAATGTCTGAAATAGTGGCATAATAAAAAAAGGTGTGACAGTCTGTCAGGGCCAAAGTGTAAAATAGATTTAAAACTTATTAAAAGGGTTTCTGTCATGGCCCTGCTCCTCTCCTGCTCCCTTTGCTCCTCCTCCTCCCCTGTGTGTGTCTGAGGGTGCGGTCTCCATTCACCTCACCTGTGTTTTGCCTCACCTGCTCTCTATCACCTCGTAGTATCAGCCCTCAAGTACCCCGGTGTCGTTTTGGTCGGGGCCAGATTGTTTGTTCAGCGGAGTTGGTGGTACACTCTTGGCTCCACTCAGTGAGTAGCTTGCTCCTTTGTGTTTTTTCCTGTTCCTGCTCTCCGTTTGGACCCCCTTCTCTCCAGAGTCTCAGGGGTCCTACCTCTCCAGAGCTTCAGGGATCCTACTTCTGCAGAGTTCCAGGGATCCTTCCTGTGCAGTTCAGGGTCCAGGGTCAGCTCTCCAGTACCTCCGGGTCTTCGTTCCCCGCCAGTTCACCAGTTTCCTGTCCTGTTCGGACCTGTGCTCCTGTCAGATCCCCATATCTCCAGAGTTCCAGGGATTCCACCTCTTCAGAGTGTTCAGGGATCCTATCTCTCCAGAGTCTCAGGGATCCAACCTCTCCAGAGTTTCTGGAATCCGACCTCTTCACAGTTCCAGAGATCCTTCCCGTGCAGTCTAGGTTCCAGGGTCAGCTCTCTTGTGCCTCCGGGTCTTCGTACCCCCCGCCAGTTCTCCAGTTCTCCCATGCAGTTTGGCTCTCCAGTATTCCCGTGTCTGCGGTCTCTCTGCTGATTCTCCGGCCCACTCCCGCTGAGGCCCGCGTGTGTGTGCGTGTGCTAGACAGAATACATATAAGGGGGAGAGCAGGAAAGGAAAGAGTAGAGGGTGTGTGTGACTGGGGGTTGTTACATGGTGCATTTTCCTGTTTTGTACTTATAAAACTATAAAGTGAAGCTTGGGTTTGAAAACTGCAAATAAACATTTTACGTCAGTATGAAGTTTAATTGTGTTTTGTGCTTTCTGTCTAAGGAGATAGAGTTCATCTTTACAGATATTTATTGTTCTGTCCAAGACTGAAAGAATGGATTCTTGAATCAAATGTTATCAAGTATAAATGGTGTTATTAAAATTTGTGACACTTCCTGAAAAAAGCAGCACATTTATTTGAGTGCATTTTTGAGTTAGCTCAAAGTCACGTTGTGATCCTTAACATGAATAACGATTTAATTTATCTATAATAGTCCTGTGATGCCAGCCAGCTAGTTTTCTTCAAACGAACAAAGTGATGGTGTTAGTGTAACTGGTTTCCTGTTTTCAGAGTGGCGTTAATCAAATTTCTTTCTGAATATGAAATGGATTAAAAGACAGACTTTAAGCTTGAGGCAGATAATGTTTTTTTTTTTTTAGCCTACTTTAAGAATAAAATCAACATATCTGATCCCACAATAATAATATGAATGATTAAATATCCCAAACAGCACTTATAACTATTTACTCTTTCGATATTAACAACATTCTGCCATGTTTGGTTGTGCATTATGCAAAATATAGTTGAGCCACTGAACTGCAGACTTACAGTAGTCCATATATTTGTTGGAACTTGGGTTTGGCAGTTCTTTGGCAGGTCTAGTTTTTTCCTGAATGATCAAGCTGTATACTTTCCAAAAAGCATTAACAATAATAAATCATAACCACATTCATTTTGAGACACTGGTGTACTTGTCTCAAACTAATTATGTCACGGAGGAGAGTGTGCAGCAACTCTGGGAAGTTTTACTAGGAACAAATTCCTTCCAGAGCAAACAGACCAAAAACCTTTGTGGCGACAGCACAAGATAAAAGGAAGGTAAGGTAAATAAAAATGTTTATCCTCTTCAGTAAAGCCAAAACATACAATATATATGACACCTATACAAACAAACACAGGGATGGGTGACAAATATGAAAGTACTGTATTTCTAGTTCATGGCAATCAGCAATAACTATTCTAATGTAAGTCAAATTTTCAGGTTTTTGTGTGCTTAAGTTTTTAAGATGAAGGTTGCTTTATTACGTACGTTCGTTAACATAATGTTCTCTGTCACATTCATCTTTAGGAGAAACAAAATCCTTTCCCCATAGTTCACCTATTCCACTCTGTAAAATCTCATCCTTTAGCAGGAATTTTGTTTATTTCAAATGTCTTTCACTTTGGGTTGAAATAAACAATCCCTGCGGGGTTCAAGACCAGACAAAGCCAAACTCTTGCCTGGAGATATCTAAAAAATTGGGACTCTGGTAGGTTAATCTTTTCCTCAAAAGTCAACAGTGTTATCTTTTATTAAGTCCCCACTTACTATAATCTGACTATCTGGCCATAGGGGAGAAAATTTAAGTTCAAGGCCAGGTGGGAAAATCATAATTCAGAGACAAAGACTTAAGAGGCCCTCAACAATAAAACCTTGAACTTCTTTGTCAACCTTTGTACAATTTAAAGTGTTCTGTAACAAAAAAAAACGAAACTTTTGGCCTTATTTTGATATATGTAATCAACCTTGTTTTGAGGGTTCTGTACACATGGCAACATCATTGTCATTATTTAAAATTTTTCTCTTTTTAGTTTAGGGATCTGAAAATGTGGCTGAACAAGCAAACTCTCCAACATATAGACAAGGTGTGCATGGCTGATTGTTAAACTTTATAAAACACACTTCTCTTGTATTATTTATCTTGTAACCAGAACATTCCCCAAATTTGTGTATTTACCAAATTTGTTTGTTTAAATAGTGATAATAATTAACGTATCAGACTTAAACACATAGTTATACGTTATCTGCATACAGCAACACTTTGGGATTTCTTCAACTGTCAGCTGCCTTTTAATGCATTGGATGAGCAATCGTCAGCCAGTCTATTATTTTTTAGTATTACTGATATATTAGCATTCAACATTGCCAGTGTTAGAAATTTTGGGAAGATTAAAGTCATATGAGAAATGTATCAATTTCAGGGCCACTTAAAGCCAGGACCTGATTAACCTGTTAGGGGGCCCAGGTTAGGTTAGCTGTGGAAATTGCCTTGAGAGCAGTGACAGTTTTCATTGTGTCAGTCATTAAGCTCTCTTTCTCTCTGGGTCACCTTCTTATTTCTTGTTCTATTAACAACATATAAAATTACAACACCAGGAGTAAAGGCCATAAAGATAAGAGCTTAATTGGTGAAATAATTCTTAAATTTGTTATAGGATAACAGAAATTCCACAATGCCTTTGTTGCAGTCCCACAAGTCAGTTGAAGTAACACATGAGTAGAATCAGAAAGTATTATATTACCTATAGAGCTGGAGATTACTATGCTCATATTACGTTGGTGTGAAAAAATTATATTTTTCTAGAAGAGGTCTTGTGCACCTTAGAGAATTATAATTATGCCAAGCTCTGCAGGTGTAAATAAGGCCAATATCACAGCTGCAGCTGAACAGTCATTTGCCTAACCTCGGACAGAGTGACCTTCTGAAGCTGATCTATCTAGTTGAGGCTTTATAAACATTTAAAGTCCAATCCAACCACAGAGGAGCAGAGATGTGGCTGTGCAGCCAGGTGGACCATAGATTTTTACATAGAAACATTTTTTCCCATACCTTTTATTAGGAGTGAGCGGGTTCTTGGCTGAAACAAGTATTTGGTACAGATTAAGTATCAAATGAGTAATGTGTCAATATCCGTACGCTTAAATATAACAACTTGTAAATAGTTCTCCTATTCCTGTTATTAAAAAAACATTGCTCCGAATCTCAATTCTGTAAATACTTTTCTAATTAATGTAGCAACTTTCAACATATCAATTTCTGTCTTGAACTAACAACTTCTGGTTAGTCCAGGCAGCTTCTGGTTTAAGCTTAGGCATTCTTTTGTGAACCCAAGCAGCCACTCCCCTACTTGGAGGCTACTGCTAAATGTTCCATTAAAACCCTGGCCTGCCAAACTGTTTCAGCTGCAACTTAACAGTTTCTTTAAGGGTTAGGAAGCAAGCTCAGTCCTAGAATTTGTTTTCTGCCAAGCTGACTTTCTGCACCATATTTAACTCTCTTAAAACAACCATGTATGAACCCAGATTCCTGTACTGACAGAAACAGTAGTTTGCAGTAATGGTATAGAGCAAAGACATTTTTTCTGGATTACATTTAGGAGCTGCCAAACTCTATCTGTTATGGTTCCGTAGTTCAATTCAGGGGGTCAGAGGGGGGTAATTTAAAGAATACACTAATGGAGGGGGTCGCGAATGTATGCGATTTTCAGAATGATTCTCAATTTTGCATTTACCTTATGTAGTTATATATATATATATATATATATATATATATATATATAGTGTGCAGAATGATAGGAACATGATGTGGACACCCGCTGTGCTCACATTTCCTCTTGGAAACTCTTTGGAGCTTTGAACTGTCCTGCAGACAGTATAGAATTATGATGTCAGTATGCACAGTAATGAATGCTATCCAATTTCATGAAGGAAAGTCACAACAGGCTCACCCTAGGCTTTTGGGTATGTGAGTGCATGTCTGTATGCTAATGAGGTCTTACTAGGTAGCTGAACTGTGACTTTTGAATAAGATCACAGTGACTCCTCGGTGTCTTCAGGCAGGAGGCACAGTGTACACCAGAGCCTCTTCTCATTCAGTTGTAACAACTGCACTGATTCACCATTTCATTTTTTTTTCAGCCTGTGATTAAGCCTCCCACTCTCACCCAGCAGGTGTGTCCATGGATGTGTCACCCACCTGCTGGCTTTGGCCAAGGGGCTAAAAAAGCTGAATTGCTCTCTAGGTAGGCACACATCTGAGGCAGACGTACAAAATATTTCACCCCCATTCACCTCCGAAGTTCTGCTGTGATGGACTAATTCCCTCAATAACAAGCCAGCTCTCTGCAACAACACAGGCTTGACGTCCCTGCCTGTTTGAACTCAGTCCCTCATCTGCCATTAGGGTCTCATCCAACCTCGTACCAGCATGTGTGAAGGGAGCAGAGAGACGAGCTGAACATGCAGACTCCATTGACTTCATCACTCCCTTTTGCATGGGTGGACATTTCCCAACCGTGACTCTGGGAGTTGGCTGCCAATAAATGCTTCCTGTACATCCAACATTTTAATGAGGGCTCTTGAAGTTTCACTCCATTATCAAGTTGGGAAATAAGCGATTGGAAACTGCGCCTGTGGTTTTTACATTATGAGGTTAGCAGACTTGATAATATTGCAGTGATTACAATCAACAGGGAAGTTATATTTGTGACTCCTAGAATTGTGATTTAAGCAAAATGTGACAGACTATATTGAAGAGGATGCTTGTTTCAGCTTTGTTTAATGATGGATTGGAATTTAGAGTTACTGCAAAGTATATGGAGCCAGGACGGTGACTTTAAAATTTGGCATCCAAAAAAAAAATTGGCATTGAAAACAAAACCAGTACTGAAAAAGGAAACATTGGCATTGAAACATTTGTATTGAAAACAGTTGTATTGGCATTGAAACAAGTATTGGCACTGAAAAAATAAACTAATTAAAATAATTAAAATCTTAAAATCGTATTATTTTATTTTATTGGGATTTTTTTATATTTTTCAATGACAATCTTCAGATTTTTTCTTCATGTCACTTTTTTCAGTGTCACTGATTTTCAGTTTCAACTTTCTGTCACTGTTTTGGCGTTGAGAGGTGGGGTCTGAGGGGAGACATAACATGAACTAGGGCTGAGCAAGTGATATATAATGTACTTTTTACGAGTTTGAGTATCATTAGAGTAAAATCGGAAATATATTTGTAAATATAGCTTCTATTAAAAAACTTTTATAAAACTGTGAATAGTTCTCTTACTATTGTGATAAAAACATTGCTGTGAAGCTCCATTCTAAGGCTGTTCCGCTAATAGTTTTCTGATAAATATTGCAACATTTTCTTTTGCAACATTAGTCTTTGATGTTATGGTAATTACATTAACTTATCTTGTAGCTTGTGGTCTGTTGGCCTTTTAAATTGGTGTGCTTTAAGAATGCAGTTAACCTAACGTAATGTCAACTTCAGCATTACTGTTACTTTCATAATTGCAGTAGTAATCACAGCCTAAGAAATATTTCAAAAAAGGAAAAGTATACTGTATTTTTGTAGTTTCTTCTAAAATGGTAATTTTCACTCATACTTAAGTCATTTTTTATTCGAGTATAGATTGCTGCTACTCCACCACGGAACAAATGACACTTTATTTTCAGAATAAAAGAAACGTTAAAAGCCATTTTCTGTTTTGTTTTTTAAAAGAGAGAAAATTGAAATTTTCTATCCTCTTTACAGGGAAAATTAATACTCCTACCTTTTCATCTAATCAAGACCAACCCCTTGATTACTCGTGTGTGAAGAAATATGCATTTCACATTGCCAGTATATTCAAGTCAGTGCATGCACCCAGTCCAACCTTGGCCTAGACCAGTGTAACTGACAGTACATAGGCCAACCAGTGTTTTTGCATAGAAGAGATTGGGTTCCTGCTATGAATAATGTGTATCACAGGGGCTCATTTTTGACAGTACCATAAAAGTAATCTCTTGGTAAGAATAAACAAGCACAGAAAGAAAGTTATTGATCTTTGTCATGCTCTCTTTCTGTGTCGTATTTGTGACAGAATAAGAAATTCCAAATGGGGCTGCCACTCACCGGCACTGAGCTGTGACGGTGTTTTAATATTCATGTACTTTCTTGTAATGAGCAAGTCAAGTCAAATGTCAGTGTTTCACAGCAGAGGCACTATCCCACCTGTGATAAGCATCCAAATGGGGAGAACACAAGCAAACATGAAAAGGCATGTTTTTTATGTATGAGTTGCACAGATGGCTTATACTGGCACCCATGGGAGAAAAATCTGTGACTGGAGAGACACACTAACCAGAAGCAGCGAGGAATCAGGTGAGACATCACCTTTGTATCATCAACATCATAAAATTCCCTCCATTTCCAGATGTTGTGAAGGTATGGCATCTCCCCTGTCAAAATACAGAATCATCTATAATCTGCAGATAATCCACATTCTCAGGCTCCTCAAACAATCCTCTTTCATTCTCTGTACCTTTCAATCATGTCACTTACTGAGTTACAGAAACAAATGGAGCTAGGCAAAAGTTCCTTTCCCTTCCTTGTGGATAGCAGAATACTAAAGAGGGCTTTTGGAGCTGCTCCATCACAGCTGGGAGAGCAGGTGGTGGGGAGAAGCCCTGGGGAAACTCCAGTGGAGCAGACCTGGCCTGTAGGCAGCCTCAGGTACAGCCGCTGTCTTGCCAAAATGACAAGCACAAAGCAATTTTACATTCCCTCTGATAACTCCATACTCAGGTTAGACCAATATGGTGATTTGCTAATTCTTATCTGTTTTCCTACTGAATATCATATGGTCTAGACAGTGGCACTGTGACTGTAACCGTTGCGTTATTTTGCACATTTAATCAATTTACAACAAGTCATGTCTTCATTGCTACTGACAGTTTTTAAAGGTGGGATGTACCTGTTTTTTTTTCTGGCTCCGTTGGTTACATTGTTAGTTGTCCCACCATTTGCGTCAAAAATGAAATATTTCGACAACAATTGATTTTAATTGCAATGAAATTTGTCTATACCTTCAAAATTACCTGCAAGGAAAACTACATTCCTGTCAGCCTTGGCTGTACAATGTGTTTAGTGATAGTTTGCATGTGAGCAAATCTTAGCATGCTAACATGCCACATTAAGACGGGTAACAAGGTGACACTTACCTGCTATTATGAGCATTAAAAATGTCCTTGTTAACAACCACGATCCTTTCTACATTTACTTCAGCACAACTGCTAAGGACCATTCCCGCGGGAATGTTTTATGATTGGGCGGTGCACGGTCTTGACTGAACCAACACACATCCATGTCACATCTAAATCACAGCCCAATGAAGTGGTGTCAGCCAAAAAGTATGATAACAAGAAAATAATTAGGACCCGTACTCTAAGGATCGTCTTAATGAACAACACAGGCATAACGTTATTAATATTGCAACATGTAAATGACATGTCAGCCAAAATGTTGCAAAAAGAATACGGACCCAGACAGTAATGTGTGTTAATATAAGATCCATACAGCAGTGTGAAGTGAGTCAGCCACAAAGTTATAAAAAGAAAAGAAAGACTGGTACTTTAACGATCATCTTAATGAACAGGCAGGGCAAATATACATATTCATTGCTGGTGGCAGGGACCAGAAAACGTGATACATAACGTGAGAAAAATTAATTAAAACTAAGCATGAAAATACAGTATACTTCTAGCACTTTGGGGTGGGGGGTGCAGCCCCTTGAGGGGGTGGTATGGCAGCGCTCCCAGCACCCCTACTTCTATGCTATGCTAAGGACTTTAACAGCTGTGTAGATGCATCAGCCTCTAGCTTTTAATCTCAACTTTTTTTTTTACTTTATTGCTGCAACATGTGACAGAAATAGCATACAGTCGTCGGAAAAGGAAGTTTAGGGTTTGGATTGAAGAACAGTGTGGACTTAAAGACGATCCCAGCCAGATCGGTTGGATGAGAAGAAGAGATCTGGGATGGGAGCCATGATGGCCCAGTTTGGAATTTAGGCTGCTCTTGGCTAATATCCAGTCTGAACAAAGTGGGACTGACCAAACAACAGAAAATCAGCCGCTGTTGTGTCCACACATTTACAGAGACCTGATCCATCAACATCCTGGATCAGCACTCGGATTAGCATGCGGTGGGCAGACAGTGTTCTGAGCCGACTCTGTTTACACTGATGATGTTTGTTGCTCAAACACAGTCAGTGGATGGACACTGTTGAAACCATATTATCATCACTATCTTGTTACTTCTGTTTACATTCCCCCAGATGCAAATCAAAAAAATTCACTACAGAATTATTTCCAGGGTGTATACATGTATGCATATAAATAACTGTATATATTCCTTTATTTTATTTGTAATCTATTTTATGTATTGTTTCTAAATTGAATGATCTCGTGTGTGTGCATCCTTGTGTTGTGCAATGACAAATAAATTACCTTGAACTTTGAACCTTTCATCCATCTTGTGATTTGTTTTTCATTACAATAAGCAGTATAGCCTCACATAGCCACTAGTGTGGCTGTTGACTCTTGTTCCTTTCTTCTGGGGAGCCATTGCTTTCCATTCATTTCACTACAATATGAAAATCAATTTGCAAAGACTAATCCATCAACTACACTGTGGCACCAATAATGTAACTCTCTTCAAAGACTGAGAGGCTGAAGAAGAGTTTCTATCCACATGCCATCCGCCTGCTCAACTCTGAGCCTTAACCAGACTTAAAAAAAAAAAACACTGTACCACTGTACTTTACTCACTGCTTGCAATACTGTAAATGTGTGTGTGTATATAAACGAGCTACCCCCCTCTAAGTTTTACACTTGGAGTCTACAGTCTATATTTTATATGTTATATTACAGTCTATATTTTATTTTTATTTTTTTCTTAGTTTTATATTTACACTTATATTGTTTACCTTGTGTGTTATGTGCAATCAGTACTGTTTTACTGTAGTAGTATTTTGTTTTTCTTTACTACTGGCTGCAGGTACAAAGAATGAATTTCACTGTGCATTGTACTATGTATGTGCATGTGACAAATAAAACCTCTTATCCATCTTATCTTATCTTACAACACGTCTTCTCTACATATGCTGAACGCTACACATGGCACATACCTGTACTTCTATCCACTTATTGCATGCATGGTTACATTTGAGTTGACGGACTGGAAAACTGCATTCACAGCACGTGTTTGCTTTGTAAGGACTCGTGTTTTACTGACACTTCCTTCTCGGTTGTTGCTTTGCACCCAGCAGATGAAGCCAAGAACAGCTTGTATCTCCGCACTTTACAATGCTCTGGCTGCAACCTTGACAGTAATTATATAGTCTATGGTAAGGGCGTAGGACTGAGCTTCTACCTTGCGATGTAAGTAATTTTAATGTCAGTCCCTGCAAAGGTAAAATGACAAGAATTCAATATTAATGCCCTTTTTGGTCATAAAACTGGTCAATTTCAGTGAGACTGAATAATAGCATATATTTCAATCTGCTTTGGTCAAAAAGGTGTCTGCATTCAAACCTCATTCTGTATTCATCATTAGGTTGTGATAGGAGACTCTGTGCTTCAGTATGTAGTAATCCATTTACCCATTTATGAAATACCTTGTACACACAAACAACAACAGATTACAAAAGGCAAAGCATGTTCCTCCCTACATTTAGTTGTATTGTTTGGTTTTTGATCATTAGAATAAACACTATATCTGACTTCTGTGCCACCAGCAGCTTAAAGTTTTGACTTATTCAGTGAAATAACTCCATACGGATTGGCAGATTTTCATGGTTCTCAGATGATGACTCTTTATGACTGTGGTGATTCCTTGAGATTTCCTCTGACACAACTAGCAAGTTGACACTTTTGGTCCAGAGTGAGATGTCTTGATAATTACTGGATAGACTGCCATGAAATTTGGTATAGACAATAACTTATCTTGTAGATTGTGGCCTGTTGGCCTATTAAATTGGTGTGCTTTAGACATAATGACTCCCAATTAGTTTGCCAATCCCAAGACTATTCCTCTCACGCCAACAAGAGGTTGACATTTTTGGTTTTGAATAAAATATCTCAATCACAATTATTGGATGGGTGAAAATATGCTATTCAAGGTCCCCAGAGAATACATTCTAGTAACTGTGGTTATAAAGTCATTTTTATCTAGTGCCATCATCAGTAATGCTTTGGTTTATGTGGCAGTAGATATCCTTTTTAAATTTTGTTTCAGGTGAATTAGAAATATCCCAGAAAGGGGAATGCTGCTTCTTTATGTAGTTATTTAGAGCTATTAATAAAGTAAAAATAACAAATTTCAGCTGAATCGAATCCTATCAAATTGAATTTTTGTATCAGACCGTGGACCATGTAACTAGATGTACATAGACTCTTTGGAGAGGATCAGATACACATAGCTGGTAAAACTGGGGTTTTCTACCAATATTTTTCCAAAAGCACATGATTATTTCTGCACATGGCAATACCAATGAGACTGTTTCACAAACAAATTGTCTCCTTTCACTGACCTCATTTTAGATTGATCTCCAATGGAGAAAAGACATCATAGGCAGATTATGAGCATGGCTGTATGTAGAGCTGGCACAGTGCTTATCATGTGAACACATGTTTGGAGAAGAGATCTGCACCTAAACATCAAAGCTGGTCAGATATGATATCTTCATGTCAAGCATTTCACTGTTATTGTCCTTTGAATTATTCTTACCTTTTGCTGTTTGAAGGTTGTCTGCATTATTCAGTCCTTGATGCAATATGTTGTGTTTCACATACGAATTCAGAGAGAAATATTCACCTATTTTTTCCCCCTCTTTCGTCTTAAGTGTTTTTCCAGCTCAGGGTACATTCTGTACAAGGAGTGAACATAGTGAGAATCATCATCTGACACAATAAAAGCCTCCTTCTCACAACATTTATCACAAATAACAAAGAAAATGGATTGTTATGGGGCATTACATGAATTACATCTTTTCAGTAGAATAAAACATAATTTCCTTCAACGACCACCTTGTCATGATCAACTATAGAACATCAAGTTCTGATGTTGAAATCATGATAATCTTGATATAATCATCTATCTTTGTCATCAGGACAATACAATGTGTCTCTAACAGTGTACAGAGAATGTTATTTGAGGTTAGGATTAGAGACACACAATTAAACTTGTCACGCAGCACACTGCTGATGTCTTGTATATGATCATTTTCGCTCCTGCTGATGCATTCACTTTGCAGTGGCACTACCATTACCGGCATAATTGCATCTTCAAACCGCCCAGAGATGCGCCCTTGTTGCAAAATCCATTAGCACACCACAACACTCTGCCCCTGGGATGAAGACGGGGGTTTCCAACAAGGCTTGATATCACTCTGTGAGAGTGACTAAAACATGGACACTTCCCTCCTCTTAGCTTGCCCTTTATTGATTGTCTCACTGAGACAGGGAGAAGAAATACTCAGTTGAGTTCAAAAGGCTTTGTCAAATCAAATATTACAACACCTTATATGTTTCTCAGTGCTCAAAAGTTTTGAGAGCACATTTAGCAACTCCTAAAGACTGTGAAGTTTTTGACATCTGTTTGTCACAGCAGCTACAGGAAGGAGTTTGACTTAAGACCCACAACCTCACAAAAGCGTTAGGTATTAAAAAATTATATTTTAATTTCCTAACTCTATATTTTGCTTAGTTATCTGATACTCAAACAACCTCTGTCAATGCATCACGAAGAGCATTGCTCTGTTTTCTCATGCGGGTCTCGGGAGAAAGCCACCGCTTGTGTCTCAAGTCTTTTCCAGCTCCATCCCACACTGCCCTATATTGCCTGTTGTGTAATGCTTACACGCCACCTGAGGGCAACCGTTCTTCCAGCGACAAGGGAAATCTCATACAACAACCACTCTCACTTTTATTTTGCATTAAGCTTGATATTAACTTCTTTACACACTGTTTCAAACTTGATACATGATAGTCAAAACTTTATAAAAGGAGAAATTAGCCCTGGAATATTATATAAGCTAGGGCGCAATATATGAAACTCCAATAAGGCAAAATATAATTCACAGTACACATCATACACTGTGTGCAGGAAATTAAAATAGTCCTTTCTGCAATTACAGCACATTGAGGCAGTGAAGAGTCATCTATGCAGCCTCAAAATCATTACAAAGTTAACAGTGTCTGACACTTCAAGGAAAGAGACAATAACCTGCAGGGGCCTTTCTACAAGCTAGTCTAGTGGCAAAACATATATGAAGAGTTGTCAAGAAAAGTCTGCCACTGATGCAAACGTTTTGCAACAACTGTGTTGACTGCCAACAGATGGTCAAGCATAAAAAATGGTAAAATGGCCACATAAACAAAAAGATTGTACATCATATTATTGAGTGCTACTAATAACAAGTGGTCAAGGGATTATGAGGTTGGTCAGTCAGTTGGTTGCTTGATCCACCATTTTGGTCCAGAGTGAAACAACTATTGGATAGATTGCCTTGGAATTTGGTGCAGACATCTGTCTTCCCCAGTAAATTATAATAACTTTGTTGATCCCTTAAAATTTCCTTTACCGCCATTATCAGGTCCAAATGTTCACGTCAGCCACTAAATTTTGTATTTTTAAACATACAACCAAAGATGGTGACCCTTATAAACATTACCTACAAAACATCAGCATCTCAACATCATCACTGTGAGCATTGTTGGTATGCTGATGTTTGTAATTAGCTCTAAGTTGCTGTGCCTAATTACAACTGCACAGTGCTGCTAGCATGGCTGTAGACCCATAGTCATGTTACATCATAAGTCGACTTTAAGGTGTTGTCATGTGTCACAGTTTATAATATAATTGGTGCAGTATCAAGCAAACAATAATACATTTTATTTATAAGACACCTCAAGAAATGCCCTGAGTGTTTTAAATTAAGAGAAATCTATCTATTTTATCCACCAAGTAAATTCTTCAGATGTGGGAATCCGGAACGACTGACAAAAAATAAATCAGATAGGGAAAACTTATTTGGAAGACAAAACAAATCTGAACCATGCTACAGTAACAGTAAAAATCATCAAGAAGAAAGCTGCAAAATGTAACTTTAACTTTGAACATGTGACCATAGTCTGTCCCTGTGTGATGTTTATGAATTCCAGTCAGCTGTTTGGCCACGGGTGGGCCTCTAGTCTTTAATTGACCTCTGTCATGAGTCAAGTATCCGCAACCGTCTCCACCACTGGACTGGAGAATTCAATTAGCCAGGCATCCTCTTGCCCACTAACACTAGCTGCATCCGGGAAGAGTTTCGTCTCCCTGGGAGTTTGCTATTTGCAACAGCACACATTATTTACAATCACAAATGTGCACAATGAATTCAGAAAGTCAAGGAGGGACACGCATCAGTATACTAAAACGCATTTACAATTCCTGGCTCCCTGCAGTCCACTGCACTCTCCCATCCATACAGAATTAAATATACAAGCAATTTAGCCTTGGTGCTGTAATTTCTCTGCTTCCATGTTGGTTTGGTTGGAATCAGAAAATGGCACTGCAACAGCAAGAGCTCAAGGGAACAGAGTTTGAAAGTTTCCAGTCATTGAACAATTCCATTCACTCAGGTAATTGTTACATTTTTAAAAAAAAGGGCTCACTGAAAAAAGCTATGGCTGCTACAGGAACTGGATACACTAAAATGTGTTGTACAGTAATTATAATTCATATTGAGATGACACTGTGACACTAGCATGGAGACACAGCGCAGTTTGCTCAATTTGCTAATGATAGCAAGAGTCTATGTATTCCTGAGAAGAAAAAAAATGGAAGAGTTGTCCATATGGCCTCTTGGCAGTTACGTTACTGAGCAGACGCATACGAAACACACACACACACACACACACACACACACACATACACTTCAGCACTGGTAGCTCCGTCTGCCTTGCTGGGGGAACCCACTGCTCCAGGAACAGCTGTTTGCTGGTGTCCCTCGTGGCCTTCTGCCAAGCAAAATGTGTGTGTCAGCCCACGACCACACAAACCCACCTAGCACAACGAGGCGCGCTCTGCACAAATGAGTAAATAACTGAAATGAAGAAGCGCATTCAACACTTAATCTGCCTCCCAAGAGCACGACAGCTACCGACTCTTAAAACATTTAATGAAGGAATGTTAGAGGAGAAAAGAAAGGAGGAGCATTGTTGAAAGGCACTTATGGTCGAGGAGAATGGACCCAAACTGTAAACATGGTTAAAAAACAAAGGATTATGAGGAAATGAGCTGCTCGCATGACAACATAAATCAGTGGGAGGCATTCTCCTCTAATGGAAAGCTGGGGCCCATACCGAGGACCTTATCAATCATAGAGATAGAGCTGCCACCATATTGACTATGCACCAAACAAACAATATCTCGGATGAGGTCTAAGTGCTATTCCCAATACGGGCCACATTGTAGATCATTCCTTCTTCCAACGTCTCTTGGGAGCACATTGAATTATTGAGAATGCATATGTGTGTGAGAGTAGAGTACAGTCACACAAGGATTCCTCTGCTGCCGGATTACAGCAGCAGACATCACTAAAGGTCACTTTCATTGGAAAATATCAGAGACTGGGACAATGGATTAATAGAGACTAATTTCACAAAGCTATGTAAAGTGTGTGGGAGTCTATTTGTAGAAATTTGGAATATATGCTAATAACATTTGTATAATTCAAAAGTGCTCCTATTATGACCAGCACACACTGGCTCAGACCCAAACCTCAACAAAATGTGAGAAACCAAAGTGTTGTGTTTATGAGTCATACATTTGGCTCTAATATTTCTGTGATGTCCTACTAACCACTGACCTGATTTACATAAACAAATTTAGCAAGTCATAATGATGCTGCTTTTTTTTTTTTGCATTATTTTAATGAAACGTCATATTTAAATAAATCATTACATTTCAAAGTATTTTTGTACAAACCTACAAACCCCTTTTCATTCATAGTGAGTCTTTAAAGTAGGCTCATGAATTCAGTTTCTTCAGAAGATAGAAACCCCTATATCTGCTGTATAAAGGGATTTTTTACTCTGCGTGTGCAGTAACTAAACTGTGAGACTTTGGAGAAGCAGTCAGAAGCATGATGTGAATCTCTCTTTTCTTTCTGGCTGACCTGTTTTGGTCGGGAGTCATGTGCACCACAAAGCATGGTATTCACTGCTTAATTTAGCAATCACAGTGCGGTGGCAGACTCTCCAAAGAATTGTGAGCGATTGTGTGTCTGTCTGGTTTTTTAGATTAGATCTAAGAAAAGGATTGGACTGTTGTCACCAAGACTACGAACCTCCAAGTGTGCATGGAGTGACTGGGTTAAAATTTTTGCTGTGATATACTAACATCATAGCTGGATTAACCAGTTAGGGGGCACTAAGGCAAAAAGTAGCTTTTATGCCCCTGTTATCCCCCACTCCCACCTTACCACCCTCTGTGCATTGTCTACATACCTGTTGTCTCCAAACTGTCCTTAAGAGCAAACAGAAGAATATACGTTGCAACAAAATAATTAAGGATTATGCATTATGTACATTTTCTATTTTCACACAGAGCCCCTAAAAAAGACAGGGCATCAAGATTAGGTAATAATGCAGGACATTTGATATTGTATTTCAAAAGTGAAAAATACCTAACAAATTTGAAATGAATCATATTACCAATACCTACTGACATGCATTGATAATGTGACTTAAGGGGCCCTGTGGGTCTGGTGCCCTCTTTACTTGTTTGGTGATCCAGTCTTAAGTGACATAAATCCACCCTCAGATGCTCCAACATTGTTCTACATCAGAATTGTCTGATTTCCAACTTGTGTTCCAGCAGCTGAGGTGTCGTGATTTACATTTTTCATGTACCCATTTCCCCTCAACCTGCATTGTCAACTTTTGCTTCAGTTAGCAGTTTCCTGTATTTCCCAGAATGGCTTTTAACAGCCTCCAACAAAAGGCTTCTCTGCGCTGTAAACATGTAGGTGGAGAGAGCGACAGCGGCAGTGCTGGGAAAAACAGAGTGAGGCAGAGAGAGAACAATGCCGTGGAGCTGTGTGACTATTCAACACCCGCACAAAATGGTGAGTCTCTTAAGAAGCCCTGTTTGTTATATTCTCAGGGCTGACACCAAAACCTGATATTAGCTCTGATAAAAGCATTAAGATTGCCATTAAAGCTGCAATAGGAAACTTTTAGGTAAAAAGTACACGATATGCTTTTGGCCATATAATGTACCATATATGCAAAACATCACAGCAGCACACAAATTTAGAAATAAAAATAGTTTAAATTGTTTCAAAGCAAAGACAGATGTCTTCAAAAGAGCCCTGTCCCCAGCTGCAACCAATCACAGCATCTCACACACTCTATTGGATACTGTCATTGGGTCATGAGGTTAATGATTTTGTGCTTTGTCAAATCAGATTTATTTTCTGAGCATGGATTAATTTGTCAGTATTGCGCGGTCCATTAAGGCACTACCAAGCAAAGGCTTGATTAGAGCAACGTTAATTGCAGTGATTACCAGCCTCCTCTTGAGGCGTTGTGAATGGGCGGAGGAGCAGAAATCGCCACCAACTTTTGAGGGTGACGCAAATTAAGCGCGGTGTTCAGAGAAGTCACACACTGGAGACAGTTTGCAGAGCCTCACACTCTTCGTGTTTCCTCCAAGATGTGATTTCCTTAATCTCTTTGGATAGCCTGCACAAAATTACTGAGTGATTGTTCAAGTGTTGTTCACATGGATGATGGTCTGTGTGGAAAATTGCAACAAATTAAATTATTCCTACTGAGGGAGTATTGTATTGGAGGGCTGGAAGCAAGTGCAGCTACAATATCATGAAGAGACACAAAGACAACCCAAAAACACAGTCAGCTCTGTAGGCAGTGCGAGTGTTTGTTTGTCTGTGACACTGATATGCATACGCAATCAGATGAAAGACTGGAAGGCTGCTTACGGAAGCCAGAAGCACGTTACCTTATCTCAACCTCCGCTCAGCGTTGTCTGTCTGTGGGCTGTTCCCATATGGTAATGCTTCTCTGCAACAACATTTTGCAGGTAAAGCTGAAAAAACACAAGCTGTGGAGCTGTTGTTAAGCTGGTTTCTGATTCCATTATACTGCTTTTCATACTGATATGGCCCCCTTCAGATTCAGAAATTAAGCAAGGCTTGTAATTTAGTAGTGACATCCTCTTAGGAATAATATCAGATTCCTGATGGTTGGAATAAATTATGTTTAAGATATGCATTCATGCCATGTGCATGTTGAAAGATTTGTTGAAGCATTCCTCCTCTCTTCTTGTTGAGTGATCTTTGGAATGCAATTGTTTGGGTGAAGGATATGTTATAATAAACACCAGAAATAATTACTCGGGATTGAAACAGGAATGGGAGTTTAAGGGATTGAATGGGAAGCCATAGGGCCAAGTGGGAACATGAAGAAATAAATTGGACCCAGGTAAGGATGGAAGAAAACTTCAGTGTCACCCTCCCGTGCCATTACCCAACACAGTCGGATATCATTTCTTGAAATGTCCACCAACTCTGAAATGTTGATGACCAGTTGTGGGCACAAATCTTCTAACATTATTCCTCCACCGTGAATGTAATAATTTGTTTAACATTTTTTCCTGATTGTCATGGAAAGGCAAAGAAAAAACTTATTATCACAAGTTTGTAATAGAACCTGTTTTTTTTTAGGAGTTCACTTAAGTTAACCGTGCCATTTGGCTTCCATACTGGCTTCCTTTTTCTAGTCATGTCTCCCACATAATGCTTTCATACTGGAAAGCCATATTTCTCACTTTTCATGCAGGGAACACATATATAACATCTTTCATCTGTACCGTTCACATTTCCCCTGGGCAAGGCACTGACTGAGTCTTTAATGTGTGTTTGTATGTGTGTGTGTGTGTGTGTGTGTGTGTGTGTGCGTGTGTGTGTGTGATAATCTACAAGTAGAGCACAGCAGTGGGCTGCCATAAACAACCTGACCAATCAGAATCTTTTTCTTCACTTTGCGGTGAGAGCAGCTAGTATTTAGCTTCATTCCCAGCATGTGTGGGATACATATTGATTCAGGCTATCCATCTTACACCAATGGGCTCGGGTGCCCTCAGCTTCTGAGCTTGATGCATGTATTTAAACAGTTGATAGCCATCACATGAGATATAACAAATCAATTGTGGACAGTGTTATGAAATATAATTCATGGCTTTGAGTGGAGCTAGCAGTTACCTATAATTAAGCATATAGGCTTATTTGTAGATTGAAGGCTGGTGGACTCACAGTCCCCTGAGATAAGTGGAGACTGATGTGTGTGGGTGGTGAGGGGTAGACGGAGCTCAGGGAGGTCAGGCTTTTCCTCAGTGGAAAACATGTCAGTTACATTTAAGTGACAGGATGTTTGAATGCATACTCTACATGTGTGCTGTCTCTGTGTGCAAACTTGTTTGAGAAAACTAATTTTAGTTTATAACTTGCCCATGAACATTCAGCTTAGTTTGCCAAGATATGTTGTTGTGATGTTGGCTGTGGTAGCAGGAGAGTTGAGAGGATAGCTGTAACTTTAACAGTTTGCTAACCCACGACATTGCATCATATGTTTGTTTGTGTATCAGTTGAATTGTTTGTTTTGTGTGTCTGTTAGTGTGTTGCTAACTTCTTCATCCATTTTTTATGAATGTAGACAAATTCATTTTCTATTTTAGTAAGTTTGGATCCCAGGGAGACACCAAATTTCGCTTTTGGGTCTCGAGCTGAAAAAGTTTGAGAGCCCTGGTCTAAGCAGTCAATATAAACACTGTGAAGCACAAGTATAAATGTAAATGTGTAAATGCTTTTGTGCCTTATTAGTAAATAATATTACTAATTGTCCTATTTTTAGGGATTCAACAAACAACCACGGATTGCTTCATAGCAACAATTGCTAAAATAGAGAAACGAGGATACAGTGTGATCTTTCAAGTACACTTGAATATATAGTATCTTAATGCATAGTAATTTATTTAGTTTTTTGTTTTTGGCCAACAAGCTGTAAACACACACTGACATAAGCTGATATGGTGAACATGTTAGCAAACAGTTACCGATTGACACGTCCAGCAGACACAGAGCAACATTAGCGTTTGTTTGGAGTCTCGTTTCTGCACACCCGACAAATAATCACCTTCCATTTAGCTCTGTTTTGGTCTACGCCAACTTCTGAATTAAATATTTGCCTTTAGCTTCTAATTCTAGATTTATAAGACTAGTGAAAACGAACCAAGACAGCAAAGGGCGGGGCTGTGAAACCAAAACATAAAGGAAGACTCCGTAGAGCTGAGGGTAAATGCAGAGCCATTTTTCCCATTGTTGATATATAAACATTTTTATTGGTGTAGCTTTAACAGCAACAATTAAGTCTCAAAATTGCACTAAACCAAAGTGCATGAGCACAAAAACCTTTTCTTGCTGAGACGTCTCATCTAATGTACCTCTGGGTAGTACCTCAAGCAGATGTGCCACACACAATGTCCCTCCTGAGCCCAGTGAGCGGGCTGGTGAGGCTGATCCACAGGGAGCACTCGCTGTGTTTTAGTTTGAATGGCAGACCACTCCAGCACACTGGATTAAAATATAGCATGCTGCAGGTTGATGACTCTGCTACAAAGCATAGTTCGAGCATAGCCATTAGTGGCCTGATCAAAGTCCTTGAGTATGACTGTCTTTGCTTTACCTCATGCTGCAGAATGGATTCCTCTTTGTTGCAATTTTTTCAGCAACTACCATTACTGTTTGTAATCAGACTGCAGAAAGACAGTAAATGCACATTGCAAACCACACATGCTCCAACTTTACATATATGGCAAAAACATAAAGAGCAAAGTTGCATACCTTCCCAGGTAAAGTCCAGAACCAAAAAAGGGAAGTAAAGCTCATGGATGTGCAACATGTACAGTGTGAAAAAATAAAACCATCACTATTGTTCCTATTGAGAAAAAAACAGAACATTCAGTCAAAAAAAAAATTAAAAATCTAATTTCATCTCTGGCTGAATCCTTTGTTATACAGCACCAAAGACCACTGAGACTCATGGGTACTGTAGTATTTTATAGGTATTCAACATAGCAAACCAATGAAAAACAAAAACATGATTTTGTATAAAGCAAGTAGAAATATATATTACTAGTGGCATGTATGTGGGTTAAGAAACAAATTTCAAACATAATTGGCAGAAAATATTCCACAAACCAGCCACCAGATATCATCATAAATGCCAGTGTAATGAGCACTGAAAACATTCATCAGCTCCTGTTTTATCAGCAAGGATAAAACACGACCAGACAGCATTCACAGTTAAATCCACTTTCACATCCACTCGTAGAACAACATGAAAATATATAAAATATATAGCATTATTTTACCAAAGGTCTATATTTTCCTCTCTAAATAACAGACATGAAGGATTTATTAGTTGTGGAGAGAAAAAGTGTGGGAGCTAAGCCGTAAAAGTGAATTTACGCTTCGTGCTGCATATTATACTGTGTGGCTTTATTTTACATGATACTTTGATAAAGTTTTTAGCAGCGAGAACCCACTGAGAAGCTGATCAAAGTTTAACATTGTAAGTGCTTCTTTCTGCTGTGCATTGACCCGGAGTTATAGGCCCTGCAAACATCTGACACAACTTTTGTTTTGACTTCTGCTGTTCCTTTCAGCTAACGTGGAGAGATACCCTGATGTGTGTTCTGTCAGCTTGTCGGCTGCTTACCTTCTGTGCCGCGTTCGCCTGGGAAAGACCAAACAGTAATCTACAAAAGCACACTGTGGTGAACTGTCAGGGTTGAAGCTTGTCCTGCTATCCTCCCCTCTGTATCAAAAAGCTTTGCTTCTCTCTTTGATGTGCCGGCACCTCGGTGCTGCTGGGTATGATGCCCCCAGCTTTTCTTTGCATTCATCCCCTGTCAGTCCAGCTGACATCAGTCAAGAGTCTGCATAAATGAATGCTCTACAGTCTGCATGAAATGTTTTGTCACTCAAGAAGAATACTCAGCACTCCAAACATATGACTACAAAACAGAGGTCAGATGTTGATGTGGGTGTTTTGGAGACAAGAGAAAGTCCAGATGTTTTTTTTATGGCTTGAAAGTGCTAGGATGACTCTTTTAGTGTGAATGCAACTTGATCTTTTATTTCTTTTATTTTTTTCTTTCATTAGTTACCTAATGTATTTACAGAAGATGTTTTTGCTAATGCATTGCATGCCACTCTTGTCTCTTCTTTTAACCTTTTAACCGGCCCTTATTGGATAGGACCTGACTACTTGAGGCTTGGCAACCAATCAAAAATGGCAACTTGTGACCGTGACAATATTCCAACTTGACTGTGCCACTGTTTTAAAGATCCCCTACAGACATGTATTAAGACATATATACAAATAGCCTGCTCGGAACAATAATGAGTGTCTGATATTTAAAAATCTCCACATTAAAATCCTTAAAGAGGAATCAACTCCTTCTTAGTGTGCAAACTATACTGTGGCTTTTGGGGGAGCTGACTCTGACTTACATAATGCTGACTACAAAAATTAATAATGGCAAGATTTGGTGCACAGACTGAGTGGGATTAAAGTTGTTTTTTGTTAAAGGGAGTTCAATTTATGATATTGCGCCACCAAGCTTCAATGGTGATGGCAAAAATAGCATGTTTCATGTCATAAAGTATTATTATATTATTAATAAAGTTAATTAGTGATGAATTACCCTCATGCATGAAACATACATCAATAACAGCCTAATTTAATACATGACCTATGATGATGAAGATACAGAAAGATAGAAATTCATGGCAAAAATAGCACATTGTCAATAATTTAGAGACCCCCAAAATTTTACAAATCATGTTTTCAGGGGAGCTCATGTCTTATTAAGAGGAGCCACCTCCCCAGTAGTTTACACCCTGCTCCTTCTACCTCATTAAAAATGACAGAATCTATGAATATGCAAATGTGGTAAAAAAATTTTTGTTTTCCTGCGGGACACAAGATGTCTCCAACTTCACTGTCAAGTCAACATTCAGTGTACATGCACTGGTTTCTATGCTTGTATAAGTTGGCTGGGGGGAGTGTAGTACAAAAGCAGAAATATGAACATGCAGTCGTTTAAGCATTGCATGATTTACATCTGAATCATCATAAAATTGCAAATTCCTCTATGTGCTTAATTAAAAAAACTTACAGCTATATAAGTTGTTTGATGATGACAAGTGAGGAGGTCAATTTATTATATGACATGTTTTTGCTATTCCTGTATGAATGCACTCATGCTAGAATAAAATCATATTGACAAGGACGTTAAAATAGACACACTTCTGCAGATAATATGGAATTCTGTTGAGACACTGTTAAAAGACCTGCTGCACTGAAAAGATTAAAGATCCAAATAAAGTGTTGTTTAAAGGCCCTCTGAGGTTTTCTTCTCTGCGCCCCATTTCTTCATCACACTGCTTAGCTGAGTCATAAGTCTGTGTACACACCATGTACAGCAGGCAAGGAAGCACACACACATTTTTACAGCACATTTACTGCTTCCTGTATGAAAAGTGGTGCATTCATTTAAACACCTGGCTGGTAATGGTTTACTGACTAGTATTGTTTTATTTGATTGGCTCTCTTGACATTTTAGATGAGTTCTCACAGAAAGTTGCGTTCTTTACTTTTCTTACTATCACGGATGGCTGGACAAAAGGCCAAAGCAGAGAGGAAGAGCTGCATTTTCAAAGTTCAATTCAGCAGATGTTAGAAATGCTGTCTGCACAATGTTTGGTGGGGAGGGCAAATATCGTTTTAATCAGTTTACCCATGACAATCACAGGTCAAGATGGCAGTTTGACTGTTTGTTTAAAGTTACGTCACATTCGACAGATGCTCCCACTGAACTTGAATTAGCTGTGTATTTATCTAGCTCACCTTGTCTTATCATCCAGGAGGCTGTCATTTGTCTGATAAGAGCACAGGGTTTCTTACAGATATGAGTAAATGGCCTCCTCCATCTTCTTTAAATCCCTTACTCGATTATTGTCAAGTAGTCAAGAAGGTATTCTTGCAAAGGTCACTTCCCAAATCAGATGAACAATTACAATACATAGAGTGAAATCTTTATATTCATTTGCAAAAGGATTCCAGGCTTGGAAGATGAATTAGCAGATTATCTGCATATTAGAGGAATTAGGGATAGATGTGTTCTTTTAAAAGCCAGTGACAGATAAGTGATGCCACATGGCCATGCAAGGCTGCAAAGGTCAAGAGTGTGTTTACATGGAAGCTGAAGGAAATAGCTCCTATGTATCTACATCAGTTATTAGCCTAGCTGCCCACCTAATTAAGTAGTGGGCACAGTAATCAATCACAGGCCAAATTGGATTTGGATTGGATTTCTGTGGTCTCTGCAGTGAGCAGCGCATTGTCCAAAGCTGGAGGTTTGACTTTGACGATGACATTCCAAGTCAGCTCAGGCAGAAATTAGTCACACGCTATAGGAGAATAGTGAGATAAGTAGCAGTGTAATGACACACAGGGGGCAAGCTTTCCAGCTATAAGTAATGCCAAATATCTCCAGAAATATCACCATGTGTCTCCAAGGTTGAGGGCACATGTTTGTGGTTCGTATACTGTGTATTTTCTTTATTCTTCAACATCCACATGATAGAAAACAGATCAGAAAAATTAAGCAAACACACTCTAAAAAGTAACTCAGTTGCCCTATTATCACTACTATGTGAAATGCATGGTTGCAAGTTCAATATTCTAATATATTGATTTAGATTGACCTTTTAAGTCGCATTTTATGAGTTGTGTTGATATAATAATGTTGGTAATTACGTCAACTTAATATTGTGAGTAATTTTAACTAACATTTCTGTGTCTCTTGGTTCAAAACAAAAGTCAAGTTGTATTAACTTAATAAAATTTGCTTGATAACTTTATTTTTCTCCACCTTGAGTTCAGCATTTCAAGTCCCCTCCCCTACCCACCCACCTATCACATGCCTGAGCAAATTCAGACAGTTGAGACTCTGTGTTAGCAAATACCGATACACAAAGGACATTTTTGAGGTGAGTATCATTTTATTTGCGAATAAATTCTTGCAAGAATTTTGACATATTCTCAATTGTGATTTGACCAGCAGTGGACTTGTGATTGAAGGTTATGTTACATCTGCAAATACAGTTGATGGAGTATGTTGTACTAATAAACATAGTTAAGGCTAGTCATATTTAGCAGCGTAGTTTAGCCATTCTACCGTTCAGTGTAGCATAGCAGTGGATAAGAATGATAAAGTTTTATTTGGCAAATTGGGTCAGCTTGAGAGAGCTTTTTATTTGAGCCATGGAGAGGAATAGCATGATACTTCTTATGTGTTTAGCTGTCAACTACATTGCTGTTTGTATGTATTAAACTGGATAAAATGTAATGCTTTAGCAGGGTACTTGACTGGCCCATCTTTTTGCCTGGTCTTTGGTTCCAAGTTGCCCCTATGGAGAGCGACTACTTGGAACAAAATGGCAGTCAATGATAGTGGGTCATTTCAGTCCCCTGCTTTATTAACCACTGTATCTCAGAGTTCACATATGTTAAGGAGTTGTTCCTCTTCAACTAATCTGTTTTAGTATGAATTAATGCAGTATAGCTAATTGTCTGCAAGACTGAATTCTTCTGTTTGTGTGGTCTACAGATAAATAAAGACTTCCAGAGAAAATGGCCAGACTTTACCGTCGCGCAACAAAATTGATGGATATAGTCTCATCAAGGACAGGAACTACAGGAGTGACAATCAGACATATAAAAGACATGCGTCTTAATTATTTAATTAAAATTATTAGGCTTATCTTTGTTGACAGTTACCAATTCAGATTATATTTGGTTAGTTACTTTCTTTTTCCTTTTTCTTAAATAGCCCACTGCCTTGGAGAGATGGAAGAGGACCATTCTCAAGGAATTTAGAGTAAGTAAATCATCATCTTGAAAGAAAATGAAATCCACATTGGGCAGTGTAAATACACAGGGCAGAAACCTGCTCCTTGTCCATTAAAGTTTTAAGTATATTACACTTCTGGCCACACCCTAATCTGTAATATCATAACAATGGTCTGTTCACATAGGTGTTGACAGCAATGGCATGGGAAAATACTTTCAATGTATTAATAAATCAATGTATTTTTTTTATTTTTTACAAGGACACAGAAGTGTTTGAGGCAGGCCTTGATAGACAACTTATGAAAACTGCCACCATCGGTGACCAGTCCACCCCAGAATCTGACCATATGATAGCAACCATCATGGTTGAGGGAACCAAAATCCTGGAGGGCAAGGATATCCCAAGGTGCTGTGCTTTGCTGACGGGAACCCGAGCGGAAATGTACATTGATAGTGACAGTCTGCTACTGTTTGTTGCAGTTTTTTGTAAAATTGATCGTAAAGGTATAATGTGTAAAAAAGACTGCAGGACCTTGAGAAGATTGCTAGCCATGTATGGGACAATTTAAATGTGTGTTGTTATTGTTTTACAAGTTGTTTTTTAAAATATTGTAAGTTCAAACACTGTTAAACTGCAGTTCATAATAAAAACAGTTAATTGCCAAACAGTTTTGTTATCGAATGAATTAATTTCTTACATAAACAAAATTTAAAAATGTGTGTCAACTTAAAAAACACTATTATAGTTATTAAGTACATGACACTTAAAATGCCCTTTAAATAATGTGGGGAAACTATTTGGAACAACTTAATTTTATGAGTAATCAACTTAAAGACTTGTGTCTTGAATTTCCCTCGGGATAAATAAAGTATCTATCTATCTATCTATCTATCTATCTATCTATCTATCTATCTATCTATCTATCTATCTATCTATCTATCTATCTATCTATCTATCTATCTATGCTAGCAATTATTAAGTAGGTGGTAATTAAAAATACCTTTCATTGTAGAGGAAAAGCTAATTCGCCTTACTTAATATTGTTCATTGGTTGAACAGAATTTCATCCTGTGTTGTCACAACTCAAAATGAGAGATGGAAACTGTTGTGTTAATTTTCTTCTTTGAGCCAAGACATTTGTTTTTAGAGTGCATATTTTAAATAAAGTAAGGGAGATTAATGAGGGACCATTACATTTAAAAGATTCAGCACATATAGAGCATAAAGAATGCAGTAATTACTGTATATATTGCCTGCTGTATGGAATAACTCTCTGTTAATGAGACTTCAGTGATTTCCCAACCACACACAGCCAGGCAGAGAAAAACAGGAGGACTGTTCCAACAGACACAGCAACACATTGCTAACTGTTGGCCGTATCGATTTTAGGTATTTTTCCTAATAAGGGCCGGAAACATTTTAATGATGGGAAAGGCATTTGGGATGTTTTATGAAATGAAAGGTCCCCACAAATGTGAAATACAATCAATATAGTGAAAAATATATCCTCACCTCATGAGTCTCAATTAAGCGTGTTTCTCTAACAAATTGAGCGAGCAGCGGGTGCGAACACCACAAGGTTACAACTGACTCCAACTTCAGCTTCCATTTAAGTTGCCAAAATGCAGACTAACCTGTAAAATGTCCTGGCATTATGCCTTCCTCCATCTGTTTCCTGCTTAATGAATACTGCCCTATTTGTTTAGTCTACAAGTCATTTGCTTTAGTGTAAAAAACCAACAGCCCTGAAATAACAGCCATGCCAAACCCAACAAGTCATCCAAAATTTAAATTATAAAACACATTTGTAACTACCTTCCAAACATGTCAGCATTTTCAGATCTGATGTGCCAGTTGTCGGCAAGACATCATTTGTCAGTGCCTTTCCAAAACAAATCACCCTTACAAAAACATTCATATTAGTGTTTTCTGATCTCCCAGCTTCCTGGGGTCTACACTGGTTGCCTAGCAACCTCAGTGATGGCAAGACTTCTGGCCAAGAAGTAGTCTGGCACTTAACCCATGTACAACCACAACATGTATATTTTTGTTTTTTGTATGCTAAGCTAAGATAACTGCCTGCAGGCTATAGTTTCATATTTACAGCATGCAGACATGAATGGGATCAGTCTTACTCTCTGTAAGAAGGCAAATACGTGTATTTCTGTTAAAGGTCCATTGTGTAACATTTAGGAGGCTGTATTGGCAGAAATTTAATATAATATGCATAACTTTGTTTTCATTAGTGTAAAATCACCTGGAAATAAGGACCGTGTATTTGTTTCCTTAGAATTAGTCATTTTTATCTACAAAGGGAGCAGGTCTTTTTCTACGGAGTCCGCCATGTTGAACCACCATGTTTCTACAGTAACCCAGAAGGGACAAACCAGACACTGGGTCTAGATAGGGCGGTTTACGCACGTTTGGCGGCCACCCTAGTTTCTCCTTGGAAAGGGAGGGTGAAGCAACAGAGTTGCAATCTGTAATACACCACCAGATGACACTAAATGCTACACACTAGAACTTTAAGGTTTGGTTCAAACTTAGGCAACTACTCTAAATACTTGATTAAAAGAGTAGCATTGCATTTCTGTAATAGTGTTGGTCTCACAAGGAATGGTTTAGAAAAAAGTTATCAAGATTGATGCAGCAGAACCAGATATTGTCAGTACTGATTCAGTCCCTGAGGGGTTTCTGTGCTACAGAATGACGGTGAAAATACAAAAACAATCTCTGCAATTTGTTTGAGGTTGAAATTGAAATATGAGGCGTATTATTTAAGCAACAGTATGTGGTTGTGTGAAGCTGTGATTGGTGATGACTTTTTCCATCCGCTCTGTCAGTTTGCTTAAAACAAAGCAGATAATATCAGATGACTTGAGGACCAGAAACACAGGCTGTGCTGACAAAGTCAACATTTGAATCTTTTATTTATATCCACATGGAAACAATAACCTGCCAGCACACACAAGCATAACCATACAGCTATTTTGCATACTTTTGAATACACACACTGAGAAAGAGGCTAAAAACCTCAAAAGCATCTGCTGAATATTAATTCACTGTGTAGTGTGTCAGTCTTCATGCAGCGCCTGGTCTATATTCAGGTTTCAGATGTCGCCCAGTAGGAATCCCCCCTTTGGTTTTGATCCATATCTGTGGCAGGTGTCACTCAATATTCCTCAGCGCCTCGCAGGGCTCCCCTTTTCTTTTTCTTTTTTTTGTGATGATTATTTCAAAGATTCTCAGTTTTCACTGATGATAACTCAGAAAACAGCAGCGTTGTTGAGATGAATGAGGGCAGTATTACAGTCAGAACATTTTCAAAAAACACCTGTACCTTCATATCTTCAATACAGATAAGCTATTTTGTTTGCAGCTGAGATGAATTGATTACTTTATTGAGTTGTGCTCAATTTATTCCCAAAAAATGTTCTCTGAATATTCACTTTGTTGGCTATTGTTATGGCTTAAGTCTGTCTCCTTTGACGTTTTATTTCTTTTGTAAGAACATTTCACATTTGTAAATATGTGTGACTTTATAGGTTTTTGACAGCCTGGTTAAACTTGTAATCTGGCTTTATGAAACTGCCCTCTGGGTCCTGAAAAGTACAGCTAAATGGAGGTCAGCCATCATTCATTTTATTATTTCCACCTGTGCTTTTCCTACTCTAAAATATCAAAATATATATCTATATCTTCTGTTAAAAAAGGCCTATTTGAGACTTTTGACCAAAGCACTATTGTGCAAGCATTACTAAATGTATTCATTTTTTTCCTAATATCTAATCTAGGCAGTCCATTTTAGTGGATTTTAATCTATTCCAACATTTGCTGGATTTCCATTTTCATCCACTTTGCAAATGTTTAAAGGTAGCTTTATTGGATCAAAAAGGGATATAACAGCACAGAGAAGTCATAGTTTGGTGCAAGTTCCATACAGTGGGAAAAAATGCTTTTCATCTTAGTGATTTTTCAAATCTGCATTAGCATGTTCAATGTGTTTCCATTCACATCCCCTACAATGTTCGAACAACGGCAACACAAGATCTTTTTTCACAAGAGAGTTGTGGTAGAAATACTTTATATTATTACACATAAGGACCGATGATGGAGTCTGATAGTCTCAGAACACTGATCTGTTCTGGAGTAATGTTAGCTGAAAATGTATGGTTTCAGCCCATGAAATTAATTGTATTTATTTTGCTTTGTAAAACATGATGTAATGTTGAACATTGATAGAAATGCTCAAATAAATTCTATGATATGCAAATCTGCACACCATTTACATGAACCGCGATGGATTCACCCATGTGCGACAAATTCTGTTCATTTTGCACCGCTGTTTGACACAACTGACATACCTTGCAATTCAACAAAGGTGAAAATAATTAATGTACGGATCAATATTTATAATTGAATGGGTTCTTCCATGGCCCATGTTACACATGAAACACATGTAATTCTGCTGACAGACAAATACATCCTTATTGGCAGAGGTAAGAAACTAGTGCATAGCTTAATTAGGACCAGTGTTGGGAATACACAATATTAGGTAAATAGTCTGGGCCACTTTAAAGGTCTACTGTGTAACATTTAGGAGGATCTATTGGAAGAAATTGAATTATCTTGACTGAATATCATTTGTGATAAATACTTTAAATAAATATTAAAATGATGACCAGCTATTCATATAATTGATTAACCTAATTGATTTGCTTTTGAAACAAGGCAACACATGCTGGTTCCCTGACATAGGGTGCATGAGATGTTAGCTCAAATTAACCCAACGGCTACGGCTAGCAGATGGAGCAGCACTAAACAGGTGCATCATGCACCATAACCCAACAGCATGTAGCATATAGATGGGAACATGTGCCTTGCAACCTAAATTCATCATTATTATTACTCACCATTTTAGATGGGGCTTTGAGGTTCATGGTCCCATAGATGGACACTCTTGGTTGATCACTTATCTGCACTGCAACACTGACAACCATGCCACCACTGTAATGTTTCAGTTTCTTAAAGCTATACCTTTAGGGACTACCAAGGCAGTTCAGGTTATGGTTGTGAGAACTTGCAGGTGACCTTATTCGTGATTCTTGTGCAGGGCATTGAGCTCTGGAGTTTCAGTACAGAGGAATCAGTCCACAACCAGAGAACTGAGCATCTTTGGAGGGATTTTTGGAATGTTTTTGCATGTGTTGCAATACTTTCACAGCATGGTCCACTCTCTTGAGGATTCAGAACTTTTGGATCTAATGACATCCAACAACTTTCACGTCATAGTTTTTATTCATGAGATTCAAAAAAGCCTAGAGTGCTTTGGGGAGGCCTGGAACAATCATGCTCTGCATACAGAAAACATCCGAATACAAACTCAAATCTGGATGGAAGGCATACTGTCAAATATGGACGCAATAGACAGTGCAGCAATCAGCAGTTTGTTCAGGAAAATATGCACAGATTACATACTTTTGAGGCAGTGCTGGTACAGCATAGAATTGACTCTTAACCTACTCCTGATGATTATGATGATCTCCCAGCTGTAATTGTAGAGCAATCTCAGTCAACAGCAACAGGAGTTAGTCTCTCATGCCATTGATCACATTGTAGATTTGAAGATCAAGTATCTGATATCCTGTGTAGAAATTTAAAATATCATGGCAACCCAAAACTTTTCAGATGGGGACACTATACTATGACATGTTTCACGTAATCCCAAGCGAGTCAACCATTTCCACTTTTTTTTGTCAAAAACCTCCCGTAAGCTTTCCTCATTCCTTTTGCCTTGTAGAGTTGATCTGACACGCTTTATTGCACCTCACCTTCCTGCAATTGTTTCAGTCCATTTTTTGCAGGGAGTTGTTCAGACAAGCCAGCAACTCAATCACTTCAAAAGAAGTCCAAGCACAGTTTTACCCTTTTTGAACCTCTTGTAGTTCATTGGCCCGGACACCTGTGTCAGATCCATTTGATGTGTATTAGATCCTGTTGACAGCTTTAGGTACTTTATAAATAAAGAATTTTGCACACAAAACAAATAAAATGTTTATAAAATATGATGTTTTGTTAAAAATTAAAGTACCCAGGTGCCTGGTTAGCTCAGTGGGTAGAGCTGGCGAGCCATGTACCGAGGCTGAGTCCTTGCTGCAACGGCCCAGGGTTCAAATCTGACCTACGGCCCTTTGCTGCATGTCATCCCCTCTCTCTCTCTGCCCCCCTTTCCTGTCTATCTTCAGCTGTCCTATCAAATAAAGGCCAAAAAATTTAAATCTATTTAAAACAAAAGCAAGGTAAGATTACATAAAAGCAAATGGCAGTGACTTAGCAGTAAAAAGGATGAGCGCTACTACACCTTCCCAATTCAAAAGGCCATGTAAACACAGACTGTTTTTGTCCTTCCATTTGTTTGAGGTTCTTCTTCCTTGTTGTAATGAAAAAGTAACCTTCAGAGGCTTTGAGTCATCAGCATGTGATTGTCAATGCAGCAGCAGGGGTACAGTATGTACACAATTTGACTCCTCAAACAAGCACAGTCCTCTGTCTCAAGGTTACATTGGCAAGTATGCATACAGCTGGGGATTCTTCTTATCCAGGCATGCTTTAAAAAAAAAAAATAAACATTTCAAGAACTAATAGAAATGCATAAATATTTGTTTTTAGAGTTAAAAACAGAACATAGCTCTGTAATTATTTCCTGTTTGAACATCTTCTCAGATGTTGGCGGAGACCAAAAAATATCAGGTGTTAAGCTGCTATATGTTGAACTTTGTCTTCAAGCTGTTTACTTCAGCTTTCTGCCATTTTGTGCCTGGCTTGTCTGAGCACCCTACAGTTTTATGGTGGCAGGTTGATGAGAGCCAAGAGACTCAACCATATTGGAAATGTGTGGGCTGAAAAACCAAAACAATCAGTGGCCAAAGGCTGCTTAGAGTGGTACATTTAGGTGATATTTTTTTCTGTTTGGCACATATGAGCAACCCTTTTAACCTTACATAGAATCAGAATTTTAATCAGTAGAGTTATCACAAACATATTTGTAAATGGAACTTGAGCTTTACTCAAAATAACAACATCATCAGTTCATTTTTTTTTTGTTCATGTGACAAATTTCCATGTAAAATATTTAGACTAATATAGCTGTATATTATCATGTTTATTAGATGTACTTAAATCATTTATATTTAAACGATCATACTAAACCAATGTTTCAAATCAAATTTAGCTATATTATATTAAACCAATGTGATTTCCTACAAAGTCAAACTTAGCAATATTACATTTATCTAATGTGATTTTCCCAAGTAACTTTTACATATTTGTATTTTATTGACTCAATGATGGTTTACTGGTAAATCTAATATGTCGCAATAATTTAATACATTTTCCTCAAGTTAAACATAATAAAATGACATTGCTTAAATGCTTGTTTCTTTCGTCTGTATTACTCCAATGCAATATTGAGCTGATCTTATATATATAACCCTTATTTAACTGGGAAGTCCATTGCAATTACAAGAGAGGCCTATTTTTGCCTGATGTCTTTCACATTGTTGCATACATTAACGTGTTATATAATTCATGAATTTATATTTATCTTATTTCAAAAATTTCTGCAAAAATCTTTGTGCAGAGGCGACAATTTTCCTGTTAAACACATTAAACAGTGAACATTGTAACAGTATAAGGATGTGCCATATCAAACGTTTACAGTATGATTATAGCATTATTCAAGTGCTTGGTATAGCCTGCCCTACTTGCACCTTGCTGCACCAAGCCATGAAGAAATGCATTTCTACTGTGGCTTCACAGCAGTGGATAACTGCACTATCACTATGGTTGAGTCTCTTGGCTCTCATCAACCTGCCACCATAAGACTGTAGGGTGCTCAGACAAGTCAGGCACTAAATGGCAGAAAGCTGAAGTAAACAGCTTGAAGACAAAGTTCAACATATAGCAGCTTAACAGCTGATATTTTTTGGTCTCCGGCAACACCTGAGAAGATGTTCAAACAGGAAATTATTTCAGAACTATGTTCTGTTTTTAACTCTAAAAACAAATATTTATGCATTTCTATTAGTTCTTGAAATGTTTTTTTTTTTTTAAAGCATACCTGGATAAAAAGAATCTCCAGCTGTATGCATACTTGCCAATGTAAACCTTGAGGACTGTGCTTGTTTGAGGAGTCAAATTGTGTACATACTGTACCCTTGCTAAGCTGTGCTACAGCAGGACCACCGAGAGCCAATCTGTGCACATCTCCTCCCTCAAACTAAAGTTGTAAATTGACTGGCTGAGCATGTGTGGCTGTACTGGCAACTGGAGAGAAATCATTAGAGAAGTCATTATTAGTTTGGCTGTATTCTGGTTTTGTTACACTAAATTGAATTTCTGGTTTGGAGTTTAGTTCCATCTTTATGTTCTTGTTTGTACTTTCAATTATCAGCCTTACTGCATTGTTTTGGGCAGTGATTTTCAGCTTTTTTGCGTTGTATTTCAACGAACTCCTCCTAGAAAATACAGATAGAAAATGTTGCTGATCAAAAGTTGTGCTAGTTGTGCTTGTGCATTAAAGGGCGTGCCCTTGGCGTGCCGTCAGATTTAGCCAGGTTGAATCGAATGTCAAGTGTGATGCCAGTTCCGGCATTTTGCAGACTTTCAGCGTTTTTTGTGTTGTATTTCAACAAACTCCTACTAGGGAATTTATCAGATTAACGTCAAAATTGGTCAGTATAGTTAAAAAACATTGCGGATCAAAAGCTGTGGTATTTGTGACTATACGGAAGTATAGGAATAGGGATTAAGCGCTGCGATGCGATTATGATCTGATTTCCATGAAATTTTTACGTTGTGGTCCGCACGTGTTACGACGGCACGTGTTACGACGGCACGTGACGCGGCTTTTTTTTTTGCGTGGCTTTCCCATACCTGGTTAGTCTAAATGAACCAATTTCCAAGATGTTAAGAGTTAAATTAAATGATGACCTAAATAACTTAACCTTAAATATGCATATTAATAAGTTCAAATCAAGTTGGAAAAAAAAAAAACATCCTTAGTTACTGATGAAGAACTCAGCTTCGGGACTGTGTGGATGACCGACTGACTGACAGTGGTTCAGCAATATAAAGAAACCACCAACCCATCCTGATCACTGTATGTACTGTACCTGACATTACCTTTATTCATCTGAGCAGTGCACACTTAAAGCCAGTGGGAGAAGCTCAGACTAAAAGAGCTGATAGAAATCTCCAGAAAATGAAATAACCATAAAATGTTGTGTTAATATAGGACCACATCGCTTTAGTAAAAGGGAACTGGGAAATGAGATTTTCAGGGCCTTTAAAACCTCCAAGGAGGCAGGCATACTTTAAGATTAATGCTGCCAAAGAAGACACATTGATTACTTGGACCACTTCACTGAAGATAAACCACCGGTCACACAAGTACTTTGCTAATAGGTGTAACCCTCTTAATACTTTTGAAAATAACCATGTTTTCAAGATCATTTTGCATGTACAAGAAGAAGTAAGAAATGCAATTTTGGTTCCTATGAATTATATACATACAACTATTCCCTGCTGTACTGTCAGGGAAAAATGCCAACCAGATGACATTTAGACAAAATGTTACAGAATGAGGCTGGCAGTATTCTTTGTTTCTTTTTATAATCAACAAATCTCATGTACGAACCCAAACCAATAATAAATATATTTAAGTACAGTGTGTTTCCAAAGCCTGATCCTTAAATCTCTGAGCACCATTGTTGTCCAAAAACTATTCAAATACATAAGATAATATGTAATATCAATGAACCACACTGTTGCACTACATGACATGTTCCTTCATTACCATAAACACACACACACGCACGCACACACACACACACACACACACACACACACACACACACAGTAGTTTATTTTGACTCAATCCCACATACACCATACTGCTGCCCCAAATACTCACTAAAGCACCAAATGTGAATTAATTCATTAAAAATTAGAAGACAAATGGCTCGTTTTAGAATTACATGTTATTGTGCAATTTTCTTGCTACCGCTGTACTGATCTGATTTGCTTTCCCACATATCTTACAAATAGCTAGACTTTTGTCCAACTTTAATTTCTAATGGTTTATGTACCACATTGCGCTAATGTTACTCCGCTCGCTCTTGTCGCGAGACCCTCTCGTTGACCTTTTACCTTTCACTAGAGTGTAGACACTGTTAGCAGGAAAGCTTCAGTCAACTGATTTATAACTTTGGAATCAGACCATCGACCTACTCGTATCAGTAAATCTTTACACCCCTTACTAATAGTGTTATTAGTATTAATAGTGTATATTGCCAACCATATCCTTCAATGACATTTAGTCAATTAATTGATTACTCAATCGAAAAAACAAATAAACAACGGACTATCCCCCTTTCAGAAGTTTTTATTATGTCCGTATATCAATTTAAAAATAATTAGTTATTAAGAAAAGAAGCAAAAAGCAAAAAAGTCCCCAACATTGAGAGTTTACATTATAAAGAAAAAAAGGAAATAATAATAATTTAAAAAAAGTAATTAAAACTATACAATCAGTGGTCAGATAGCTGTATTTAAAAGAAACACATAAGCAAAGATAAAGGGTATAAGAAAGCTTATGCCTATCCTTGTAATTTTTACAAAAATTACATTTTGTGGGGTTTGATTTTGGAGTTTTGACCCCTATTGAGCCTTAGATTGCAGAACTGTTTTTATAACCTGCGGCATCAGAAAAGTCATTTTCTTAAACCTTTGTAACACTCTGGTAAAGGTACTGAGTAAAAGAAAGAGGGGCACATGGGAGATCATGTTATTAAAGTTTATTTAACAAAGTTCTCTCATAAGATCATAAGGCAAAAACCATTGAACACTCCCAAAACATAAATACAATTAATGGATGAATATAAAATGGGTTAACTGATGTGAAAGGTTCATTTACAGACATGGCTCCATATTGTTTTTATTAGGATATACTTTAAACTTTCGGTTTCACACCGATGTCACTAGTGAAAGTTGGATAAAACAAGTTTGGAGTAGATTAAGGAGACAGTGAATTTTGACTGGTCAATACAACCAAAACAAAGGTTTGAGTAACAACTTCGTGGAAAACCATAGGATTTTAGAGTTCTGCAAAACTCAAGGTCACCTTTTTTATTCAAGTAAAATCTCTTTGACAAAAGGTCTTTAAATGGTTATGCCAAGTATGACCGAGTAGCCAAGATGCTTATTAACCTTGTAAAGTCTCTTCCTCCTCCCGTTTTGTATTTTCTCTAAGACCACGATTTAGAGTGTCCTTTTGATGAAATATTATATTTTTATCTCCAGTTGACACCATGGATAATTTCAACATGTTGTCTTCAGTATTTTTGGGACAGGTTTAAGCGCTGTGGCAGCGAGGACAACAGGCTGTCTGCATCATGCTCACTGGAACACAAAATTAATAGAATCTGGCAGCATGATTACTGTATAACTCCTCTCACCCAATTCAATTCCCAAACAGGAGATAACAAGATAATGGATGGCAGTGTCTCCTACACAAGGTCTATGGGCTGATTTGGGCTTTGTTTTCCATTCAGACAGAAGATATGCGGCCATCTTCAGGCCTGTTATTTCTGCTGTCAGATGTGTAAAAGGATGGGGGAGATGAAAAAGGCCACTTCACAGCAGGGGGACTGAAGTAGGGAGTGATCTTACCCACAAAGATAAAAGAAAGAGATCATTCATTGACGTAAACTTTACCATCTTATGTTATGTGGGTGTTTTTGTTTTTGACCAGTGGAACAAACTAGTGTCAATGTTTGGATTTCTTCTGTCTGGAGGATGTTTATGCTGCCGCCGGTGAGTTGCGATGGCAAGGTTTTAGGTGAAGGAACTAGGTCTCAGTAAAACAGTTGGAGGCTTGTGTTGTTTCAGGCAGCCTCTTGCCTCAATCTGCATAGGCAATGGGGTTAATTAGGAAACCCACTTTACTGATGTGTTTCAAAGGATGAAATTAAAAATTAACCGGCAGTCCTTTCTCGCCAGCGGGAAACCATGGTGGATAAACAAGGAGAACACCCCGGCCTGGTTAGAAGCTCTCAGAGACAGTATTCAGCTGCTCCCATGACATGACAAAGAACAGAAGTACTACAGCACAGATGTTGTGATCAAAGTGGATTGTGTTCTCCCTGACTTACACTCCTTAAAAACTGCCTTCTAAAAACTTTGGTAAAGTTTTCTTTTTGATGGCAGCGAAGGGTCCGATGTACATTAAAAGCTGTAAAAGTAATAAAGCATGATGTGTCCCAGTAAAGGAGTTTTAAGGTGATATAAAACCTCTGCCTTTATGGTAGGCTGGTCTGCAGGATATTTAATGTCACAATCGAGCGTGCTCTTCTGAAATACCTGGAACATTTCCAAATACTGGGCCTTCTGCAGTATAAAATTATGTTTTGTCACAGATAGCTCACAGATTCATCGCTGTGGCTGATGAAGATGAAAAACGCGAAGGTATAGGAGATGTTACAGGAAGAGATACTTTAGTGCTGAAGCACTGAGACGTCGTTAAAGATGTCAGAGTGATGGTAAAGAGCAGATTGAAGTGCAGATTGCAGGAGGCAGGTACATCCCTTGACTTTCAGAAAGGATTGCTTGATTTTATTGAGGGATATTATTGCAGTGTTAATCTACTAAACTCGGCGTGATTGCGGCTAATTGAAAGGTAATGGCATTATTGATTATGTTGACATCTTCTAGAGGGCCTTATAATGGAAAGTGTGTTTCTGAATTCTAATCACTTTGGTAGATGGGCGGTTTGAATTCTCTTGTTAAAAATGGGAATTACAGAAAGTACTAACAATCTGACAAGATGAATGAAAGTCACACAGTTTATGCACTTTTACACCCAAAGGAGTCACGTTTATTAACACTCTTAGCTCTGTTTTTGGTTCCCACCAACTCCAAGTGAAATAGTTGCATCAGGTAAATGCTCTGTGTTCACCGGTCACCAATTGTGTCTGTCTTTTTTGGATCTTTTTTGCGGAAAACTGTTGTCTACTATGGGTGAGGTTGTGGGCTGGACAGCTAAACAATAAGCTGAGACTCGTTAAATCTCCATAAAGCCGAGGGAAGCAGCAGATTTGAGTAATAATTCTCTGATAGGTTTATTACCTCAAGCAATGCCTGTCACATTGTTTTCACATTGTTGTTTGATACTTTGTTACTATTAAAAAAAATCAACTGCTTTTGAGCTGCAGTTTTTTGCACTGGTATTTTACCGTGGGTCTATCATATGAGAGCCTTTTCACTGAAAACAGCTGCCTGCTACTGCTAGAATGGAGGTTGACGAGAGTGGTGAGCCTGAACCAAAACAGTTACATGCCGTAGAACCAATACAATGAGCTGAGAGATGCTAAAACGCTCTATAGTGCTGATGGGGTACTGCAAAGTTGGGTTATTACTCTCTGCAGGTTTGTCACTACTGTATGAGAGACACCTTTCACATTTCACGCAATCATTCAACCCAGTGTCATAAAAATATTGATTAGTGGAATCAATTTAACCAGAATGGGCACTGAGTAGCTTTAGTGGAGTAAAGGGGCAGTTTTTTTTTACTGGCTCACAACGCAGAATGACTCATATCTGTAGGGAGTTGATGGGGCTGTTGATCATTACCAGTGACTCCACTATTACCTGGAGAGCTGCTGAGCCCTTTGCCTTTCTTGTTAAGGCTTTTATTAAGATGTTTTTTTCACCTTCAGGCCATTGCTCTGAGTATTTGGAAGAAAAACTCCACACCAACTAGAGTTTCAAGACCCTCTGTTAGACATGTCTTCAGCTACTCAGTAATGGAAAATTGTGTTTCAAGTGAGCGACTGCTACCTTTTCAGCTACAAACGCCAATACCCATTGGTCTCAAGCCATAAAAATAAATAAAAAGCAAAGCATTATTACATTGTTATCTGGCAACAACAGTGTGTAAATAACATAGTCATTTGGAAGGGCCATGCAGTGCACATTACTTCTAAAGCTAATGACCTAAATCATGATTAACCAAATGATCAGAGTAGCTTTGCATCATAGTACTAAACATCCTATATGCCATCAAGACATAAGAAATGTTGATGTAAAAATTCAAATCCAAATTAAAAAATAAAGGACCAAAAATGATCTTGTGACTCAATGTGAGAGCAGTGTGCAGAGGTGTAATTTTTTAATCTATACACTGATTAAAGAGCTGTTTTTAATTTTCCACTGGTGAAATATAAACTTCCCTTTTGCATATGAATTATACTTCCACTTTAAAGGGTTTCCTAAAATGAGGCCAAACCTATTAATAAGCCTGTATTCATACTGTACGCTGACATTTGTTACATGTGTTTTCTGAATAAAATATCATATCATCTCATATATAAATATATCACTAACTACCTAACTTTGTATTTTAATATTTTTTTGTAAGCAAGATTCTGTCTACCACAATGTGTGTATATATATGTGCTTTCTTTTTAGCAACTTCTAGCTCCCAGGATGCCGTTGGGCATTTTCCATTCACTCCTTTATTTTCCAGTTAAACCCGCTGACAGGTCGCTATTGTGGGAACCTTTATCCACACCTGCCACAGCTTCCTCCTCATCAGAGCACCACTCATGCTTAGCCTAGCCCAGCTGCTGGGTCAGTATTATATCCATGCTTACTTATAGCCAGTACAATGTGGTCAATTTATCAATTTAGAAGGTCAGAATGTAATGATTGCAGATCTCCTCATTTTTATTTTGGAGTTTTCAAGGGTTCGTAGGTGCAGGTCTGGATCATGGTCCCCTGAGGACCCTGGGCACATGTTTGGCATGCCCTGGCATTCAACTTCCTTCGGAAGTCTTGGAGGCCCCCTGGTAGTCCAAGGCCCTAGGGCACTGGGCTGACCATAATCCAGCCTTGCCTAGTTGTCAACTAAGTGTTGCAAAAGATCCTTCTGTACTGTAGGATACTCTAACTGGCTAGCTTACTCCTACTTTGTACTCTCAAGACACTTGAAGGCCATTGTAGGCTTTTTGCCTGCTGTAATTCTGACTAGTGACTGACAGCAGTCAATAATGGTAATAGTATGTAAGGTCAGAGGTCAAGGTTCTTTTTAAGCCAAGCATATCAAAATGAATTTTAAAGGCTCCCGTTCCCATGTTGTTACTGTAATATCCCCTTTGTAGACTGTGACAGTTGTGAAAAACAATATGACAGATTTTGCCTTTTGACCCTGTGCTCCTTAAGCTCATGGATCAATCTGTCATAGTTTTATCCTGAATCAATATCTGACAGGCAACAGACGTATTTCACTTCTCGATGAAGGGTTATGGGAAGGAGTCAGGAGGTCATCCAACTTGTTAGCTTGATGAGGTTTCTTTGGAGCTAAATGCAGCCGGCTGAATAATAGAACATACATCCGTTTAGCTCTGGGTGCAGTTCACTCGAGACTTGTCCCCTCAATAATTCAGCTTGTTAAGCCTTTTATTAAAATCTCCATCAAATATTTATCTCACGCTGGGACCTCTCACTACCTTCCTCTTTTTATGATGACCACTATGGGCAGTTACACTAACTGACAGCTATTATCCTCATGAAAAATTGGGCACTGACAACTTGATCATGTCAGCTAATTGTGTGTAACACCTTACAACCAGAACAATTGCTTGGACCAGATAATATGTACTTTGAAGTGGGACTCATAATACTTCTCCCACTAAACTTGTCTGTGCCTGAGAAATCATTTGAATTATACAGCCCTACATGAACTGAAATTAAGAGCGATATAGCAAACAGTAATTTGACTTGTCAAAACATTCCAAAAGTAAATGAGGAAGAGGATTTTGGAAGGACTTGGCAGCAAAGCACCCAGCATAAGGTGCTGCTGTGGAGTTGAGGCTCTGTAGAGGATTGTCTGTCACAGTGCAAACATTTCACTTACAGCAGATGCTCAGCAGAGCATTAGAGTTTGTGTGACCTCTCCAGGGAAACAGCCTAAATGCAATCACTTGTACGCACAACAGTGTAGAAGAAGGACCCAATGGGCCACTTTGTTGGCTCTCAAAAGAAATCAGAGTATAAGGTAACTGCTCTGGTCAGATCAACACATGCCTGGATGTGGAAATGGAGGTGTTTTTTTCTCTTTTTTCATGAGCTTGCTCAGGAGAGCACTGCATGATCATTCAAGGATAAGAACAAAAACTATGAATGTTTTCATCGACATGAAACAATGCCTCAATAAAAATGTACCTTTGTACACAACCAAAGGATTAAATGTACTACAGATTTAGTTAACAATAACTATAATAGAGATCACACAAGGAAGTGGAGTACATTATAGAGTCTCACTCAAAACAACACTGATATTAGTCATAATGAAAATCCAGCCCTAAAACATATCCCTGCTCAACAGTATGTCATGCAGTTCACTCCATTTGTCCAAACAGGGATGGAAAACTAAACAAAAAAGTAATATTGTTGTTTATTTATTATTTCAATTTTTCACAGCCTTTACCAAACACCATATCCACTAATCCCAGAAGAGAATGGACAGGGAGCAGTGTAGACAGATTTTAGAAAGCAGCTAAAAAACTCATGCAAGTGGCTGGCATGTCATACCACGCACCCTACCACAGAAAAGTTCACAGAAGCTGTAGTATTTATTGTGAGAGGTTCCATAAGATCCTGAAGCATCTTACGTATTATTTTTACAGCCTATTAATCACTTTGTATTGCCAATGTGTGACTGGATTGTAACGAAAATGCAAAGGTTCCCGCTTCCAGTCAGTGTCAACACTGTGCAACACTAGCTAATGCTTTCTTATAAATGGAGTCCTCCAACATCTACAAACAGCCAACCCCCGCCACAACACAGGGTTCAACACAAAGTCCAAAGCCGTGGGGCAGCCGGAGCGTGGTTGGATTGCTCGCTTGCTTGCTTACATTATTACTAGCAATAACTACTAATACTATGTTAGTTGACTAATTTTAGCTTGCAAAATGTCTTCACCAGCTAACATAATCCATGATACTATCTTACAGTATTTGTTATTACAAACGTTGTGGATTTTATCCAACAATAAATTATGTAACGGTACAAGGCAAATGATAAATATGCAAGGAAGGGGCATCCAACTAGCAAACTGTAGCCTAGGCTAAGCTGGGGTTTGGCCGGCTGGCTGTGGCTTGACTGAGGTGGTGATAAACTAGTCAGCAGCATGGAGTCAATGGTCCAAATAAAATATAGGAACATTACAAATAGTAACTTTTTTTTCTAAATATGACTAAAATTTATTTTCCAGTGTTCATTCTGGTGTATGTCACTTCTGGCCGATGCCCAGGATGATTCTTGCTCGCGCCTACTAACTGTGTAGGCAGGCAAGGTCTAACAAAAGATTGAATTGAATTGCCTTATGGGAAAAATAGGTTCCAGCATTTTTGGAGCTTCACCCACAATTGGGACTAAAACTCCTGCCTGTGGTGTAGTTATACAGCAATGTCATTTTCTTTTCCAGAGTTAATAAATACAGCACATGCAAGATAGAGGACCTTGACTTATCTCTGTTGGATTGCTGATTACAGAGTCAGTTGGGTGCCATTAGATGGTGGTATAGGCTCTGCAGGTGTGTTGAAGGAAAAAAACATTTGACTTAAATAGCTGCATGTGGTGAGGAACAGGGTTCTCATAAGTGTACAATCTATAGAATGTGGGAAACCCAGGAGAACATGAGAAGAAGCAAAGTGCACACAGAAAGGGTTTTTTTCTAACCTAAGCTAACTCTGAGCCACCTTACAGTAGGCTACACGATGACAGTAATAAATGACACTGATTTCTTCATCAGGTACCATTTCTTTTATAGACCCAGAAATGAGCCGAGGAAGTTGTACCTGAAGCACATCAGCAACATTTTCCTCATTTGGACAGGGCAATCAGTGGATTTTTTTAGCCAAGCCATCTGGGAAGTATGTGTAAACCACTGAATGCATTAGGCTTCCCGCTAGCCATACCCGCCTCCCCACTGCTTCCTGAGTGACCCTGAACGCCGACAATTACTGTCTTCTGATGCTCAGTGCATCACAAATGCATGTAAGCACAGAGCAATGCACGACATGCAGCATCACGTTGAGAAACATAAGCCAGGACAATTATCTCTGTATGGTTTCTATTGCAAACATGCCAATTACCAGCACTGCCACCTGCACACAAATGAAGTCCCGCAGGACCAGAGCACGCCCACTCTGAAAACCTTTTATAAACTGCAATTGTCTGTGGTTTAGGTTTAATTTCACAGTGATGCATCTGCTATTGTGTTCTTTCCATGAAGGAACTAGCCCTTTGTACTTTAAAGTAGTACTTTTTTTAATTTAATTTAATTATTTAAACTATATATTTCTATATCAATCAAAGCAAACATTTCTGCTACCTGAATGATTAATGCAATTTAAAATCCTTATGCAAATGCCACATGCGCATCAAAGGCATATGTGGAAGTTGCATGTTGAAACAAGGGTACAGCATATGATAAGATTGGATTAAGCTCCATGTCTGTAATGCTGGAAAAGTCTCTGCAACAACATTTGAATCAGCATGTGACACTAAAACTTAGGTTCCCAAAGGCAAGACTTGACAGTGTGACTCCCCTGACACCGCCAAGTGTAATCAAATCCTCACTCACTGTCATATCAGTGCAGACAGCATTGACTGCTCTGCTAATCGCTATTCAACAGCGGCCTGTCACACTCTAACAAACCAATATATTTATCTAACCCCAGCTGTAACATTGGCAACACTTTGACCTCTGTTATTTCAAATCAGCAATCTGTTTTCTGTCATGGCTTGCCATTCAGATCTGACCCTCATGAACTTCCCTCGTACAGTTGCTGGACCCTCTCGGTGCTGCATAGCTTTTCTGAGCGCAGTAGCTCCCACCTGGGCGTAGCTGGGTAGGGGGGAGGCAGCAAGGAAATATTGATCGAAATAAACCAGGCAAATGACCTCTGGACTATTTTTAGACTGAAACCATATGACTGGGGAGGAAGCGGACCATTTCCATAAATGAGGAATGAGGCAACCGTTTCTCCTGTGCTGATGGCCCCCACCGCGATGTTGAAGAGTATGCAAAGCCCTCCCCTGAGGCCCAACTTCTCCATGTACACCCCCCATGCTCCTTATCCCCTGTGCCCTCTATAAGAAAATGCCACTGAGTGATTGAATTGTTGGCTAATGGAACAATCCCCACCATATTTAACTCAAAAGCCACTCATCATAAATCAAAGCAAACATTTCTGCTACCTGAATGATTAATGCAGTTTAATATCCTTATGCAAATGCCTTTTCCCCCTGCACAACACAGGCATATGTGGAAGTTGCATGTTAGACAGCACATGTTACAGCACATGATAAGACTGGATTAAGAACCAAGTCTTGTAATTTATCAAGAAACTATCAGAGGTCGTCTCCATGTCCTTGTCAGTCTGGTCACATATTGTTCCATTATGATTGTGTAATTTTCTCTCTGATGAATTGGCTAAATGATTTTGACTCTTCTGTGTTTAAATGACATTTGAAGATAAGCACCTTTATATGAATGTAAAATGGGTTTTTACTTAGAGCATCGCATGGCAAACACATTGGGTAATCTGTCAATCTTTTCACAGGAGAAGAAGGTTTGGAAATCCTGAACATTTTCTGATTGCACCTCCTAAGCTTTGCTGTTTACCATGCATAATAACAGAGCATTTTCTCAGAAGTCACTCCTAATGAAACCTATACAGTAATCCCAATTAGAGCCTTGTCAAATCATAAACATATAGTAGTTATCGCCATCCTCATTTCACAGTTCACTTTCTTCAGTAGCACAGTTGTGAGAGAACACATTTCATTTTCCCTGACATGTGACGTGGGCGTTCACACATTTGCAAGCTCTGCATCTTCAGCTAATTCTTCCAGACTAAAATAGGTTTGCCTACCCCCTTCAGGGTTCATCCCCCTCCAATCCAGCCACACATTACTCTGATAACTGACATCAGACATCCAAACCATGACATATTAGCTCCAGATAAGGATTTTATTTCCGTGGGTTCTGGGTGCAACAAGTTTAGGTCTAATCTTGAGGCTTTCAGCTCTCAGACCAAGTCTTATAAATCCACCAGTGTGGATTCATGAGGGCATGATGCAATATTTGTGAGACTGGATGGAGTCATGGAGATGTCTATTACTATCAGGAAATCTAGACTACACTGTAATGCAATGTCACATTATTTAACTCTAATTCTTCAATCTGTATTCATCTAATGTCACCAATAACTTGCAGTAGTAATTACATTTTGTAATAATTGATGCTGCTGGATTAAGTGTTTTCTCAACATAATGAAAATCGAATTTTATATTTAATGTGTGCGCAAATTGTTGCATTTCATTAGTTTTACCTACAGTATGCTCTTGAGTTAAAGCACATGGTGCGAAGCTACTACTATGGGATTATGACTGAACGCCTCTAAGGCCACAGAGCCCTGACACCTTTAACATGAGCTGTTCCCATGGTAATGCTGCGCAGTTAGGGTGCTGCGAGCATTCAGTCTACATCCCTGGCAAGTGGCAAGGTCCGGTCCGGTTTATTATTTTTTGGCCATTTGGGGGCAGTCAAACAAGCTGTAAGCACAATAATAAAATAATTGTCTCTCAAAAAATAATTATAGCGAATGCATTAGCAAACTATTACCCATTTTATGCATTCAGCAGACATGGATAAAACATTAGCATTCAACTGGAATCAAATTTAAATAAAACTAAACTCTCTTTTTAAATCTATCTTTATGTCCATCAACTTCTGAAGTAAAATATAAGTCTCTTTAGCTGCTATTTCTTCCACTCTGCTCTCTTGCTAGTAGCTAACTTGTCTGTCTGCTGTTGGTACTGCACAGACCAGGTAAGGAGGGTTAGCTTTTCACTGTAAACAGCTGCATACTGAGGCTGGAAACAAGGTTGTTGAGAGTGGTTAATATTCGGGAACCCCATTTGTGTAGCCTTAATCTAACAATAAGTGGCTGAGGCTGTGGAACTTTGGTGTCAAAGTTTTGTGCTTCTTATGTCCAACCAACCATCCTGACTTGACACAACTGAATAGGAAAAACTGTTGCCAGTGAACGCACACCTGTCAGCAGTTATGCTTCCTCCAAAATGTATTTGGCAAAACTAATTAATATTAGCAGGAGACGGGGTTGCGAGAGCACTCTTGGATAATGATAATGACTTTTTTCCTGGAAACCTGTTTATTGGGCCATACATTTTCTGAATATGCAGAAACCCATCACTGTCTTCTGCAAAGTTTGTCAGTCTTCTTCATTCTTCAGTGCAGAGATAAGGGGTCTGTATTGTCGTATTGCAGACGTGACAGCCTCCTTCTGACTGTCTGTAAATCAAAAGTCAAGCTACAGCACCTCTGATTATTTTAACTTTATCTTGTGTATGGTGGTGGCTTAATAGAAGTATTTACATTTTAAATGTGTTGTGTTTGTTGCGCATTTGTCAATTCCCCACCACTTGCAATTTGTGTTCACGCAATCACTGCCAGAAGTGATTAGTCATGAATAATGCATTTCATTTTTAAAATTCAGCACTCAGGGTATGATTTGCACAGTTATATTTTTTCCTCATCTCCCTTCACTTATCCGTGATACTCCGCCTCCACCCACTACCACCAGCAATTCTGCATTTGTGTTAAATAATTCAAATGGCGCAATAATCAAATGGAATGGATCCCGCAGTCTCTGTATTCACTGCGTTTTAACTGTGGTCCCGTTTTCCCTGTGAATGATATCTGAGTGTCGACCTCCGCAGTTTCTCTATAGCAGCCGGTAGGATGTTAGGCTGGCAGGCCAACGAGAGCGGAGAGCTGTGGATAAACCGATTCCTCCTGGCAATCTCTGGCATGGCGATGCAAGAAAGACTTTGTTGTTATCAATCCACATATGCTGAGGAGGAAAACGGGGGAGTGTGGTGGGTGAAGGGACGGTGGAGAAGGGGGCTCTGATGGGATTTTCCCCCCCATGACACTGCTGCGTTCAGTGCTTGCGTCAATAAAGCCAGCTTAAACTGCTTAATTATATTATGTAAGCTGCGAGATCAAGGAACATACTGAAAGCCTCCTTCTAAGCGCAGTGCAGTGTGTGTGTCTCTGGCCCACGTCTTGAAAAGCTTCTCTACTACCTCCACATGCACTTATTTCAAACTGAAATGAACTTTGATATATTCTGATGATGTCTAGGATTAAGAGTGCCTTTTGTCTGGATACTACTTTTCTGAGTGCTAGATTTCAATTGAGCGCCACTAAAAAAATTCACTCTTCATCACAAAGGAGCGTTCCTTATGTCTGCTTGTCGCATAAATTGACACTAAATAAATGTGAGTTTTAACAGCTTTGGACGGCTGTATTTTGCACATGTTAAAAAAAACGGCTGGAGTTTTTAAGTGGCACAACTCACGTTCTTATCAGCATAACGCAACACCCTGAATAATTCTGCAGCATCCAAAGGGAGAGAAAACATTTGTGGTGTGATATTGTAGTAGATGTTTGTGTGCACAGGAGGTTAAGAATGACAAGACCTCAGTGCTCTATTTGAAAAGTGGCCTGAGATAATTTTTGTTATGAATTGTCACTATACAAATAAAATGTAATTGAACTGAACCGAATGATGGTTTGTAGAATTAGCATCTCCTATAATGAAATACGTGCTCCTAGTTTGCAGAAGCAGTGTGTTTTCTATCTTGTCATAGCTAATGTGTCTGGAATTTACTCTCTTTAAATGCATATAAAACCCAATGACTGACAATCTATAGAAATGCACATAGACTACATATGTATCATCCTCTTCATGATTAATGAATTGACTTTTGAATAAAGAAGGCAAAGGAACTGACTGAAGCATGCTTGAAAGGAACAACAGCGTGGTCTTTCTTATATTTACTCTGCAGAGGCCAGAACAATCAGTTTCCACTGTAGCCATATGGCTCACAGAATCAGAAAACTCAATATGAAACCAATGAGCCATGGAGAGGCGCAAATTATTAGGGAAGTCAGTTCTGTATTGACTGCAGCTCCATTAAAGAGATTGTGTCAACTCTCTGCTCATTGCTGGGAGACTGAAAGTTAAGGAAAATATTATACATGGCGATGTATGGTGTATGATTGCTCAATGCTCACATAATGTTCTCAGCCATAATGTCTTCAGAGGTCACATCTCAAACCTAAACAAAATTACTTTCTCTGAATCTCTAAATCCCCTACAATTTGTCTGTGTGCATCTTGTGAATAACTACCCCTTTCTCTTGATTGTGACAGTGTGGTATACATTTTAGCAAAGGAAAACTGCAAAGCAGCCATTTTCTGATGCGAGCTGTTAAAAATAAAAATAACAACCAGGAATGGTCGATAGGGGAGATGCATTCCCCGGGACTATGGGTCTTACAAGTTGACTGCACAGTAATTACATCTCCCGAGGATCCAGGAGAGGAAAGTTTTCAAAAAGAGGGGGAAATCTGGCAAGGCAGGAGAACTTCATGCTCTGCAGGCATCACCATGCTCTCCTCCCTCTTGAAACAAAATATGAATGCTAATATCTCATCAGCAAACAGACGGGGAACACTAGAGACACTTTGTGCTGGTTCATCCGTCCCTTCTTCCTCATGTTGTCTTTCCATGAAATTAAATGTTGTTCACACACACACACACACACACACACACACACACACACACACACACACACACACGTGTAATATGAAGGATGTCCAACGTTGTGTTAAAGAAAGAGGAATCCGTGGATAGATTGTCTGAGCTGCCTTGAGGCTTTAGAAGAAATATCTGCTCGTGCCATCAGCTGCTGCACAGCTTTTATTCTGAGCCCTCAGAGGTCGCCAAGAATGGAAAGGAATCACCTGTCACCACATTGTCAGGAGTCTGTCAACATCGCTCAAAGCTACTTGATAGCTTCTTTCTTAGCTCAAACTCTGGCTTCCTTTTAGAAAAGTAAGCGTATAGACCACTAAACATGATGTGACGCAAGGCAAAGTTCGCTCCAATAACTGTGTATGGGACATGAGTGGATAGCCTCTTAAAGCAATGTGGGATAGCAGGGGAAATGGGACTGACCAGTGATGTGAGAAAAGGAAGAGGTCAAATGTTGAAAAATTACAATGCGAATCAGCTCTTTATTGTGATCATACCAAACACAAACACAAAAAGAAATGCAGCGGTGAACCAGGAAGTGTCTTTTTTCTTGGTTTCTTCTAATGTCACATGCCTTGAAGAGAACAGATAAATAAAAAAAGTGGTCATAAGTTGTTTTAGAAAGTGCAGGTCACAATGCTTGCTAACGTGCAAGCTCCTTGCATGCCTGTGAATGTTCACACACCCCCAGTGACAATGAAGTGGAGAAATCGGTCTTGTGCGGTTGTTTTTTACCGGAACATGGCGGCTACTGCTTTGATAGTGCCTCCTGGTATGAGAACATATCTCCTACCAAAAACCTTAGCAAGACTTGCATGTCACTTAGGGTACTGGAACTCAACCTGGTGACACAACTGGAGGGCTCACTGCCATGGTTTAGGAGCAACCTGTATTGCTGGAAGGGAAAACAATTCAGGGCTATATTGGTTAGAAAGCTCATTGTAACAACCACAAATGATGTACCCAAAATTCCCAGGACCTCTGGGGGGTGGACTAATCGGGAGGGTTTTCTGTCACTTAATGGGCACTATCTTGTCGATCTGAAACGCAAGTATCAAACACAAAACGCAAGTAGTTTTGTGGGCGGATCTCCGGCTCTGTTGCTATTATGCTGGCGGGATAAATGACTCTTGCGCCTGGCGCAAATCTAAAATGGATTGGTCTGAATTAGTCATAGGTGTGGTTTGGGCGTAACGTGCAATAAACCAATCAGAGCGTCATTTCACATTCCTTTTAAAAGCAGGCGCGCTTGTTCCATGGCGGATTGCTATTATAACGGCGGATTTGCCAGGCGCACGTCAGGAGCGGTTCACAGCCGAGGAGACCGTCGTTCTCGTCAGGGCCGTAAAATACAGAGAAGTGTCATTATTGACATGAAATAAATGTAACACAGCCATACAATAAATTTAAAACAATGTAACACAGCTTCGCAGGAAGAAGACCCTGGCCTCGGGAGCAGTGCACACGGGCCGAGCAGTGCGCAAGGGCCAGCTGAGGAGGGAGCAGCGCAAACACCAAGGTGCAGAGGATCCAGACCCACTACATGCCGGAGGACCACCCGTTCCTGCAGCAAACCGGGTTTGACATGCTGGAGTGGGAGCTGTCCGGGATGCGGCAAAGTATAATGCCCGTCTTGACCGGGTGGCAATGTTGCTGCTGCCTCACAGGCGCATCCCCTCAAGTCTGCGCCCTTAACATAGCATCTGAATAAGCGCCACTGACTTTAGACTAGGTTTTTCCTGGTCTGTGGCGGAATTGTTTTCTGAAACAGCAAAATAGCACCAGGGAATGTTTGCGCCGGAACACGCCTCCTCTTTTCGCTGAACTGCCCCCCGGAGCGCAAGTTCATTCCCTAATTTAAGGACGTGCGTCGGTGAGGGGAAAATTCCAATGTGCGTCGAGTGCAAAATAAGAATTATACAAGCGCCAGTGTACAAAGTCAATTGCGCTGAGTGCAAGATAGAGTCCAATGTGTGTATGAACAAGTAGGCTACAATGCCATGAATGTCTTTGAGGAACGACTGTCCAAAAGTCCCAGTTTGAACCATTATTCTCTATGATAACGGGCCTTTTCCAGCCCACATATGAGTTTCTATTATATATTCTATATATGTCTATAAACATTTTGGACATGGTTGGACGATATTTCATAGGAATTAATTTTAAGCATATACCATGGGCATCTGGCCATCTGGGTTTCTCTTATTGAATCAACTTTTTAAGAAATGATGACTAAGCCTGTTAAACAAAATGCACTAGTTTTTCAATATTACACTGGGCTGCACCCCATATGTGCATTTGCTGCCGTTTACCCCTGCTGAAGAACCTGCTTGGTAGCATGAGCAATTCTACTGCTTGTATATATAAAATATTTAATTAAAGTAATCGCCTTGGCCATGGGCTCTGCGCCTGTGAAAAACCTGTTACTTAATTTGCATTTAAATAGAAAAACACTGACCAAAATATTTCTCCGGTGGGTGGGATGACTTTCTGTCAGACGAGGTGATTTGCTCTGATTTACTGCTTTTGAAATGTTTGATTTGTGTATGTAATGATCACTGCTCTTCTTGTGTCTTGTTATGATTGATTGTTTGATTGCATGATGAGACCTTCTCTTTTTTTCCTGTTTGCCAGGTAGGAGAGGTTATATTGCGGTATAGAGATGGGGAATTTTTCCTTCAAGTGGACAAGAAGACTCATTTTTTATACTTCCAGGCTGCTGAAGCGGAACATTCATTTCATCAGTTGAATTGGCAGTCATTGCGGGAAATCAACCCCTTAAATTGTTTGATTCATAGTGAATGCCTTGCTTGTCCCCATATCACTGTGGCCATTATCACTGACTTTGAAATGGTAATTAGGTCTTGTTAATGAATATTTACAGTAGTGATTTATATGACATGAACATACTCATTACATTCAGGGCAGCTATATATTGACTACATTTATTCAACATGACAATTGCATTGATGAAGGCATGCTTAAATGCTAATTTGATTTTTTTTTTTTTTTGTAGTATGTTTGCCATGAGAAATTGTGTGTGTGTGTGTTTTCAGGGTAGGAGAATCTGCCACATAATTTGGCTTTGGTTAGACTTTCTTGAATTAGAATAAACTAATGTCATTGAAAGCTGAAATTTTCGCCTGAAAAACATTATAATTTAACCTTTGGCAGTTATTGTCAGTGATGAGACAAAATAATTATCTGACTTCTGCACTCACCCTTTAACCTGCTATTGTGACAGCAATGTCATGAATATGTGTTCTGCTTAAAAGTCCAGTGTGTAGTATTTAGTGGAATCTAATAGTGTAGTTGCAGATTACAATTTACTCCCTTCACCCTCCCCTTCCAAGTGTGGAGGAGAAACTATGGTGACTGCGAACATTCTTAATTTTTTCAAATATTTTCCTTTGCTCTATGGATTCATTTGTGGTTCAGATCTTAATTGACAGAATTAGATGCTGAATTTTTTCTGCTATGGTTGCATCATAAACTAATGTTATTACTTGGGGAACAATGCACCTGTCGAAGTATGTCCACTAAAAGTGCTTGCTTTTGCCAAAGTTATGTGGTTTGTACACTTCAGCCACCTCCCAATTACTTGAGTGGTACAAGGACATAGTACTTTTTCAACTGAAAAAAATTTATAAAACATTACCAGTGACCAAAGACCAGACAGCAATTATTTTTTCACTAAATTTGCCTTTGGCAAAACTCTTCAGTAGTAGGACACAAAGTTTGATGGTGGGCAGTGCTTCACACCTATGTTGTACCTCTATCTATACCATCTGTATATGTACAGGAGGTCAGACTCAATCATCCAGAGTGATTCTAGTTGATGAGGTTTCTTGCTGTGTTGCTCACACCTTAAACAGGGTCAATCTGAGTGCACTGCCTCACAGCTAAAGCCAGTGACATGAGAGCTTATTTATAACCTGTTCAAATGGATCTTGCTCCAGAGTGAATCTGCTGAATCAACACCTAGGTTCCCCAGGTACCTTTCACACTTATGAAAGATTCACATGAGCACATGTACTTTCTTCAAAGTAGTCATATTTCATCTTAAAAACACAGGTTATACCTTCTGACACTGTCACGCTGATTACCTGAAAGCCTATAGCTATTGTACATGTGAGCTCTCCTTTAAGTCTCTGCAGTATTGGTTGGGAAGGCTTCTGTTTTGTCCACACTGCTTTGATACTTCATGCATTCCCCATTTATATAATCTGAGTAGTGTATTGTAGTCATAATGACTGGGTTGGAATTAAGTGTGAAGCTCATAGAATAAACTGTCTACTCATTTCATTTGATTGATGTAGGATGAAAGGAGATCTATTAGCACTACTAACTATATTCATACAGTAGCTATAGACTTCTTTGAATTATGCTGTAAATACATAATGCACCTGCTATACACAGGATTTAAATACATTCCTTTTGATATGTGTATAATATACTGATCTCCCATAAATTGTGCAACTATAGCACAGCGTATACTATAATCTGTAGCATGACGGTAACATTGCAGTAGATTTAACCAAGTTCATTGTTAATATACTGTAGCTGTTTATTTATACAGTCCAATTCACACCCATAATCCTAATGAGTGTCAGAATTTACACCTATTCCATCTATGCCTCGTATTATTCCTGTCCATCAAGATTAAGGTTACAATGATCAAATAGCAGAAAGATACAAACTGGTATCAGAAATTTGAATCTGTTGAATCAGAACGTATAGATTAAGTACCCTTTTACCACTGTCAGGAATCTTGGAGTTATCTTTGATCAGGATTTGTCATTTAATTCCCACATGAAGCAGACCTCTAGGACTGCCTTCTTTCATTTACGTAATATTACAAAAATTAGACACATCCTATCACAGACAGATGCAGAAAAACTAATCAATGCATTTGTTACTTCTAGGCTGGATTACTGCAACTCTTTATTATCAGGTTGCCCCAATAAGTCCATTAAAACGCTCCAATTAATTCAAAACGCTGCAGCACGAGTACTGACACGAACTAGGAAAAGAGATCACATCTCTCCTGTACTAGCTTCTCTGCACTGGCTCCCTGTAAAATTTAGAATAGAATTTAAAATCCTCCTCCTCACCTACAAAGCTCTTCATGATCAGGCCCCTTCATACCTTAAAGAGCTCATAGTACCCTATTACTCCTCTAGAACACTACGTTCTCTGAATGCTGGGCTACTTGTGTTTCCTACAGTCTCTAAAAGTAGAACAGGAGCCAGAGCCTTCAGTTACCAAGCTCCTCTCCTGTGGAACCAGCTTCCAGTTGTGGTTTGGGAGGCAGACACCCTCACCACATTCAAGAGTAGGCTCTTTGATAAAGCTTATAGTTAGGGCTGGATCAGGTGAGTCCTGAACCATCCCTTAGTTATGCTGCTATAGGCCTAGACTATCGGGGGATTTCCCATGGTGCACTGAGCTCCTCTCTTCCTCTCTCTTTCTGCACTCATTCATGTCCCATTAATGCATGTTACTAACTTCACTTCTTCCCCGGAGTCGTCTTGCAGGTTCTCATTGATCCTGGTGGTGCCTCCTGCCATGGTCCTGCTTGACTGCCATAGCTAATATCACTGATATTACTGTTATTATTATTATTATTACTACACTTACTATTATTACTATTGTCACTGCTCATTGTCCCCCATCGTCGCTGTTGTCGTCGTCATCATCTACTGTTAGTGTGGTTGTTGCTACTGTTGTTGTTGCTGTGCAACTGTCTGTCTATCTGTCTGTCTGTCTGTGTCTCTGTCTCTCTCTCTCTCTCACCCCAACTAGTCGAGGCAGACGACCACCCACCTAGAGCCGATGGATCTGTCCTAGGTTTCTGCCTTTTAACAGGCAGTTTTTCCTTGCCCCCGTCGCCAAGTGCTTGCTCATGGTGGTACTGTTGGGTCTCTGTAAATGTTATAACGAGTTCGGTCTAGACCTGCTCTATTTGAAAAGTGTCCTGAGATAACTTCTGTTATGAATTAGCGCTATACAAATAAAATTTAATTGAACTGAAAATGTTTTAAGTTAAAGTTTAACAGCAGCACAGTAACTTCTTGTGAGGTGTTTTATTTCAAGTTTCTAATTGTGTCAAAAACACTCTAAAACATATTATTTTCAACTATACATGGAACAAGCAGCCTAACTAACATCAAAGCCATAAAAGCCTGCTTCACCAAACCCTGCAGGTGTAGGCGGGGGCAAATATAATCCATAAATGTTTTCTGAACATGTTGTGTAGAGGAAAGGTTTTCTCTTATAAGATCTCAGTGAGTAAAAGAAGACAGTTCAACATGGAGCTTCACACTTTCATTTGAAAGTGAGTCAGTAAACCTATACCCTACAACGCTCATGGTCTAACCATATTGGTCCCTAATACTGGTTGTTACTACATGTACAAGAAGCCATAAAATGAGCTCTATCTGTATACCTTTAGGTGGCTGTGAATGACTGAAGACCTGGTACATACTAAGATGGAACTGACTTTTTTTTTTTACGTATGCAGCTCTAACCTAGACATCCTTTGCCCTGACTTTTCTGAAGACGTTAATACCTGAGGACTTGAAAGTTGCTTCGGGAAACTTCATATAAAATTCTACTAGGATTTTGAGTTAAGAATTGGGCTTTTAGGCAGTGACAAAAAAGCTCAAGAGATCCATAATCAACGACAACCGTTTTTCCCCCCTACATTCACATTTGCAATTGTGATAACAATTCAAAAATATATTCATGTTGCCGTAGATTTTGTGCATTGGGGACTTTTTAAACTAGAACCTCAAAACCTATTAAAAAAACATACCATGGCTGTAAACCCACCCAGACTCATTTTAGCCACCTTTTCATCATTTGCACAATAGAGCTTAGTCATTTCTGTGGGCTGAAATCTATACTGCAAGACATTCAGAATGTTCGTCATTGTAAATTATAAGATACAGTCTAAAGTGACAAAAGAATAAAGCTTTGCTGAAAATACACCTGATTGTGTGCCTTGTGATGCTCACTGACAGGAGACCATAGATGACCTTCCTTTTCATTTATCTTGATGTGAATGTCTTTTATAGTGTGTATGTTCTGCAAAATCCAAGCATTGCCTCCAGAAGTATTTGAGAAACCCTGTCTTTTATGTACAGCATTCCGCACATCTTTTTGCTGTGAACACATACAGAACACCAGCAATAGCTGCAAATGAGCAGCATGCCTGCTTGTCTGCCAGAATAGCATTTCAGCTTGAACTCAACCCTGGCAGCAGCTGAGAATACAAAAAGAGAGGGACTTGTTGTGTGAGTTGTCACAAAGACATAAAAGGAGAATGATGTGGGAGAGCGAGCGAGTGAGCGATCTCTGAACTACTTTGTCAGGCGAGTTGACTTGTCTTGGCATGGGTAAGGTGGTCCGAAGCTCTGAGTGCCATGTGTACTACACTAGGCTGTAATGGAAAGCAGTCATTATTATCTAATTAGGCAGACTAATGACGTGCCACAGAAAGCCATAAGGCCAAGACAGTCTCCTTCATGACCGCCTGGTTTTCACTAATGGCTGCTCTCATAGGTACGACGGAGTATTAGGGCCAGACTAAGAGAAAAAAAAAAAATTACGAGAATAAAGTCATAATATTACGAGAATAAAGTCATAATATTAGGTCTACGAGAATAAAGTCGTAATATTACGAGAAAAAGTCATAATGTTACGAGAATAAAGTCGTAATAATACGAGAATAATGTAATAATAATACAAGAAGAAAAGTCGTTTTAATGAGAAAAAAGCTTCGATAGAGTTATCAAGATCTGATGTGACCAGCTCAACCAAACAGCAGCCTCAGTCTGAGCCCAGCAGCCGCTGTTTGTCTCAGTCGTACCGTACAGTCAACAGGTAAGCTAACGTATTGATAATTTTGTCGTTAAACAGTTTGGCTGGCTGAGCCAACAGGCTGACAGTTCTCATAAAATTACTACTTTATTTTCGTAATTTAACAACTTTTTTCTCGTAATGTTACGACTTTATTCTCACAATATTACGACTTTTTTCTCGTAATGTTACGACTTTATTCTCATAGACCTAATATTATGACTTTATTCTCGTAATAGTACGACTTTTTTCTCGTAATGTTACGACTTTATTCTCGTAGACCTAATATTATGACTTTATTCTCGTAATTTCCCCCCAAAAAACCTAATACTCCATCGTACATGGGGGCAGGCGTCCCCTTAAAAAATATTTTGAAAAAAAAAAAAAAATATTGCTCAAGTGAGAGTGTTATTTGTTTGATAGAATTTTTGTTAGTAAGTGGAAAAATAATTATTGGTGTTAATGTAACAGGCAGCCCCTTTAACATGGATACTACTTACATTAAAGATTTAAAGTTTAGGCATTTATCAGATTTTGTTATCTAAAATCAGAATGAATCATGGGATGGGGCAGCTAGATGAGTACAACTCAGGTTTAAGATTAACTCAAGCTTGAGGAGGGTGGAGCAAGATGGGAACCCTGTTTCAGTAAGAGGGTCAGAGTTGAATAGAGGGCTAAAAGCTTAGGAGATTGGTTATTTAGACTGCTTTCTGGAGGGAATGTGCAGCTCTGACTGATGAGAGTAAATCATTTAAGTACTAGGACACCATGAATGTACAGTAGTTAGGATCAGAGTGATGACCTGGCTGGAAAGGAAGGCTGAGTACTGACTACAGGCTGGGGTTTAGGAGTGAATCATTGACTGGATGTATGGAGGTGTTTTTGATTAATTCTGCATGAGCTTCAAGTGTTTCAGAGTGGATGCAGGGAAGACAGCAAACATGATATTACAGGGGTTTTCAAAGTCTGAGACTGTAGGCCTCCCCTGGGTTATTTGATCCCATTGCCAAGATAGCCTAATATTTTTGTTTAGACCAAATACATGAAAAAGGTCAGTCCTGCGGCATTTATTAGTTTCTGACTCTGGGAAAAATTCCCCAAAACCCTGTGTCTCTGAACTATATCTTTAAACCCACCACATACATTTAGGGTATTCCATGTAATCTGCTTTTGATTACTAATGTAATATTTTTTCACTTCCATTCACTGAGCCTTCCCTGAAACAGTTTGGAGCCCCCCTGGGGAAGCCCGCCTCCCACTATGAAAGCCTCTGGGATATTACATTAGTCAAGCATAGCTGGCAAGAGCCTGGACCAGTAGCTGCAAGACCACATGCTGATCCAGCATCTCATTCTAAAAGTCTATAAAATACAGTATATTGCAGGATTGGGTAGTGGTTATAATGCAGACCTTCTTGGACAGATGGTTATCAAAGACTAGATTTTTGCCAGATTGGTTATGCGCCACTTTGGTTTTGTCAGTGTTGAATGTTGAGGTATTAGGGGATAGATTATAGGAGAGGATCCACATGGAGATGTCAGCCAAGCATGCATAAAACTGTGATTTGAACCTGGGTTGTAGAGTATCCTCTGAATAGAATCTTTTAAGGTTCATGGTATATGTTTTGCCAACAATATTGCTCACATGTGCACTGTATTTTGATTTTAAAACATCCATTAAGTGCAGATCATCTCTGGTTGACGTGAATACAACAATATTGAGCAACTGAAGTTATTCTGCTATTGTTGTTTATTGGAGTTTCCTGTTTGACCTTACTTCACATCCAGATACAGTGACCCCATTGTTCATAGGCTTAAATAACGGCTAGTGTTAATATCAAAGGACATTCACAACCACAACTAAAAAGGAACACTTAGCAGCAATAATGCACATGAAATTATTTAGTTCAAAGCAAGTGTACAAGAACTGTAAAGGTTTTGGAAGAGTATGCAGCACAGTGATTTAACAGTGACCAGAGGAGCTGACAACTGAATCGGGTTAATGGTAAAAGCTCTGGAAGAATGATAGAAAATGAAGAGAACTGGGCCATGAGGACTGCTTGTTGCTCGGCTACAACACTACAGTTTTGGTTGATCAGGGTAGACAGGAGAACAAGACGTAGCCTACTGCTCAGAGTGCATATGATCTTTCATTTTACTTGCTAACCTTCCTGATGTTCACAGGTCATTCCTAATTATCCATCCCCACTCCCACTTTCCTCATTGAATACAGTGTCCTTCAGGAGGACACTGAATTGCTACCAGCTCCATGTCGCTCTGTGATGGAGTCTGACCTCTGACCTCAAGAAAAATGAAAATTTTCTTTCACGAATGAATAAATGATTAACATCTTTCTCCTATTACTGACACAGGGCATAATAATTGACAGAGTGAGTGCCATTCAAGAGGGTGCTGGTGACGAGGGAAATAAATGAAGGCTCTATTCGGTTCATTGTAGTATTCATTGACAGCATAAGATCTGCTGAAAGTAACGTAGCAGTTCCAATTGAAAAGGAAGAGAGACTTGGGAATACAATTAATTAAAAATTTGATACACTATGCTGCAGTTGTAAAACGACAGCTAGAATCAAATATTGTAAGGACGCTAGAGTTCAGCTACCCAAAACCTAATATTTATATTGGTTTCTGATATCCTTCATGTTGGGCTCAGGTTGTTTTGTAGCCTGAAACTTCATCGGTTTGGGTTATTCTTAGATATTATTCATTAGATTATTCTCTCATGGCCTGCACCCTTGTCTGCCATGTGTTGTAATTATATGCAAAATTAAAAAATGGTAAGAGGAAGCACAGTTTAGTCAATTCATTACTGCATTTTATGTTTTTGGTCAGATGTTGTTAGAATTGTTAAAATGATTGCATGGTTGACTATAACCTTAACTTAAATAAAGCAAGGTTGAGAACTTACAGCAAGCTTAGTAAAAAAATAAAAAAATAAACAGGCGAGACAATGCACCTAGATCATTGACTGCCTCTGACCTGCTTCTCATGAATTAAGTGCAATCACTTTTACTATACTATCTTAATATAATTTGATCTCTCCATAAGAATCAGTAAGAAAAGCAATCAGAAGATTGGCGTTTAATAGCACAACATGGTCCCTGCCTAAGGTTGAGATTTTTAACTACGTTCCCACAGGAATACAGCTGTAGATTGAATGAGTCTGTGACTCCGTAATTATTTCCTTGGTGATGGGACAGGTAAGTCAGCCAACATGGAGTCCAGTGATGGAATAATGCAATATGGAATATAATATTCATAGGTATGTTTTCATTAGTGTATAATCACCTGAATATAAGAATCATGTTTTCATTACCTTAGAATGAGCTGTTTCTACCTACAGATGCTGCAGGTTGTCCTCCACATGGATGTATCAAGAGAACTGGATACAGCTTGGGAGGCGGTGCGCCGTTCATTCCTATTAATGCTACTCTCTGGCACATGAAGCCAAAAAAAAGCCACTTCCCGCTGCAAAGAAAATACGTACTACTATATGAATATGTTCTGCACATGCTCTATGGGCCAAAGTGAGGATGCACACAAAGATGCGTCCGTCGGCCGAGCAGGCTAACTTCCAGTTTGTACTACTGTAACTTGAATGGGGATAAGAGTTTGGTGACCACGGTAGTTGCCTGTTTCCCTTCCTAGGTTGTCAAATACAGACATGAGTAGCGTTCAGTTAGTAGCAATTCGCAACTTCACTGTGAGATGCCACTAAATCCTATACACTAAAAAATAAATAATTGTTTTAGCAACAATGAAACCATATTATCTTAAAATTATGTAGTTATGCACCATAATTGAAACCTACTATATTGAGGAGTAGCATAGAAAAAAGGTTTTGATTAGTAGCATTGTATTATTTGAGGAATAAGTAAGCAAATGAAACAAATATGAAAGGTGTTGGCTATCATTAATTGTCAGTGCTACTGTCCGTAAAAATTCAATTGTAATTTTGATACAACCTTTTTGCTGCCTACCAGACTGACATTGTGCCATCATCCTTTCGCCCATCCATCATCCTTTATATGTTTATTTTCAAAACCACTACAAAGCTCAAGTTTTGCTACCAGCCAACATGCATTCAGCCCAACCACCATCTGCTGTTGGTATTCGCTGAAAGCGTGCAGCCATTATGCTGTAGAGCACTGCAGCAGATTTCCTGTCACTTGGGATTACAAAGTGCAAAATAAAGACCATTGTCTAAAACAGTCGTGTGTGAGTACTGTAAAGATCATAATGATCAAATTAAGGTACTACGTCAAAATGATGAATGCAGCATCTTTAGGTAATACACAACTATCTCTTTAAATAGTTTCTTACGTTTGTGTTTTATGATTGTTTTTCGGCATAAACAACTTAATAATAATTCCTTCAGAATACATTTGGCAGTCAGTGTGACAGTCCACTTTACTTTAGTCACTCTAAAAGCTTCTTATCTGCTGATGCACTTTGATATAACTCAAACGGCAGCATAATTTTGCTCTGGATGGTGTTTTAGAGGTGTGCATTGTTTATTTTTAGATGACAGGGATGACCAACACTGTAAAGCTAAATGTCACAAAGAATTAATGTGAATTATAATGGGGTCAGCACATCACTAATGGTGTGTTTGTGTGTGTGGAGACAACAGAGAGGATGGGCAGGTCAGTGTGTTATTCTCCAATTTGCTTAAACATCAAACAAATTGTAAACATTTACATTAGTCATTGGCCTTAATTAAGGAACTGATGGAGGAGATATTAAATCTACTATAGACTGCATCCTACTTTTTCCAGTGGTACTCCATCACTGGTTCAGTACTTTGCCTAAAGTATCCATTTCTACATAACATATATATTTATTCTGACATGCATTATCTAATATATCAAAGCACATGTAATTCAGTGTTGGTGAACTGCTGTTATGTTACAGTCTTGGTCCGCATATTTGCAGTTGTATATTCTGTGGACTGTGGGCATCAGGAAGTTTGACAAGGGCAAGACCCAGAAAAATAAACCTCACACTGATGCCATGAAATTCACTTTACACTCAAAGTCAGCAGCAGACTTAAAACCAAAAGAAAGTGAAAACAAAATGTATTCCTCCTCTCTTTGTTTCCATAGTAACCATATGACAAAAATGGAGCAAAACACAAAAGAGAGTAACATAAATGAACATTTAAATATAAATCATCATAAGCCTGAGTGACAGCTACAAAGTCATCATGCCACTTATGAAGGTATAATTATTTTAACCATGACATCTTGGATTCTGCCCCCTGACAGTTTGAGGAAGGAAATGAGACAATTTTAAAGCGCCACATGCATACAAGCTGGGAAAATTGACTTGTACAAAATTCAGGACAGTTGCTGCGAATGCAAACAGACAAGCGAATCACCATCAAAGTGATTTGTCAAGGGGGAGATCAGAAACCTGTGTGCCTGAAATTCCTGCTTCACAGCAGACACAGTTTTCTAAAGTTGTGCACAGAAACCTCCACATAAGCTGTACACTCTGTAAATGTTTGAATGAGTTGGGTAGAGGTTATGTAATGTGGTAACTGTCCCAGTGCTCTTCCATCAAAGGCAAGGCCTGAATTAGTTAAGTGTATTCATAAAAACACACGATTCATTCATAAATCATCAAAGTTGTCCTGCATTGTGAAAATATGGGAGCAAACACTTCGTAAACTAGTTGCTGTTATTGTTTGAAATGAGGCCATATACTGTAAAAATGATTGCAACTAATATTTCCAAATCCAATTGTACTGGCCACCCAATATGCAGGGTTGGACGTTACGTGTAATTCTTGTGAAATGTGTTTGCAGTTTGTGGGGGAGTTTGAGAATGTATGTAGTTCCCGTCCCGAAACTAAATGTAGATTTACCTTAAGAACAGGGACATGTGAGGACCGGGAGCTTTTTGTAGATCGTTTTTTATCTCAGTGCTGCAGTTTCTGGCTGCACAGCATGACTTATCACCACTTTATGAAAGTATTCAGAGCTTTAATTAAGAGAACGTTTTAACTCAGCAAAGCAGGAAACCCCCTTACAAGTAAAACTCTATACAGAAGTTTCCTTAAAGCCTTCCTTAAAGTTTCATTGATTTCAAGGGGAATCTGGTCAAATCTGAGCCAGTGGCAGGCATATTGAATAACTACATAGAAATACATAATGTTTTGGCTGATGGTCTTGTTTGTTTATGTAGGTCATATAGAGGTATCAGTCTAGAACCAATCCCAATCAGGTTTAAGAAATTGTTTTCCAGGAGTTTTTCAATTTGGGACAGCACTTGCTCATAAATAGTGTTCAGTGTTTATGGGACATTAGCTTGCTTTCCTGTCGCACTTGGGTGTTCTCACCACATCCGATTCTGAATTACAGTTTTCCTTTCACAGTAACATTACTTTGTTCCACAGTACAGGCTAAAATGTAATTAGAATTTTTCCTGGACATCGTAGATTATTTCCAGGATATTTGGTCATTTGAATGCAATTAAGTAATTTAAGTACTCCAGACAAATGGTCTCTTTACAAAGTAGGGAGGTCTCGATTCAATCTCACTGATCGGTATCAGCACAGATCAAGGTATTTTTTAACTGATCGGTATCAGCTATGATGAGCTTTATTGATCGGATCCGATCTTTTGTTTTACATCAGCTGTCATATAGCTGGTTTTACTCACCTAGCTTTCATTCACAGTGCAGCCATTGTCAACTCTCACTGTTTCTTTCCTCTTCTCTGCACTGTGTGTGTGTGAGAGGGTAGGAGCAGCCCCACCCACTGCAGAATTTCACCGCGGGTGGGGCTGCTTCTGCTCGGAGAAGAGAGCAGTACGGATCCGACACAACCACACTCAAGCAAGTGCAACAAAAGTATCACAAACGCCAATAATAGCAATTAGTTATTTAATTATTAATAATTAATTTGCGCAAAAGAGGTAGAGACAACAGAAATAAACAGTCAGCAGAATACAGACAGTTATTTCAGGTAACTCAGGCAAAGGCTGCACCGAAGCACCAAACAGTGGAGAGAGAAACTCTCCAGACAGCGACAAGGCCAAAAAGATTACAGAGGGTTTGTTATTTTATTTTTCTTTTAATTATGTAAAAAACAAAACAAAAACAGTGCAGTAATGCAATGCAGAGGTATTCAATTGTCAAGCACTGGATTCATTTTAGTAACTTTAATGAACTGCACTGCTCTTTGTATTATCAAAAAAAAAAAAAAATTGGATCGGGACTCGGTAACGGCAAATACTTAATATTAAATGAATCTTGATTGGGACATCCCTATTACAAAGTGTTAAAAATTTTGGGATTTTTTTGTGTAGGCAGCATGTATTAAATCTGGTTCGAATTCACTTTACACTGTGGGTTTCAGTAATGTAATGTACAATCAAAGTACAATATTTTCCTCTGAAATATGGTGGAAAAAGGTATGAATGTGTTCAGGATTAAATTACACAAATAAAGTTTAATTGCCTCAATTACCTTTTTCACATCTAGTTTTACTAACTGTGGGTAGAATTATACTCATATAGTAGTTATGGTTTGCACCAAGTTGCACCCAGTATGAAGTTAAACTGACTAATCTACAATCTACTGCCAGTTTTGTGTTGCAGTACTTGTGTTGCTTTGAGCTAAAAACTAATTTTATTATGCTAGCATGCTTTCAATAACTATGCTGACATCCTGTTCAGCAGGTGTAATGCATACCATTTTAATTATATTAGTTTAGCGTGGTAGCATGCTAACAATTGATAATTGGCACTAAACACAAAGTACTGCTGTGCCTGATGGGTATCGTAAATAAGGTTTATATATATGTATATATAGGTTTGTTTTGTAATCCATCCACTAGTGTTTTGGATATTTTAGTTGACCGACCAAGAGCCAGACTGCCATTGCATGTGGGAATGTGAAATGTAAGAAACCTGTTCTGGTGCAGAATTGGTGATATTTTCATTATATTTGTGCTATTGGTAGTTGTAATATGAAGATGTGATAAAGCCAAATCAATATTATATAAATTTTTAAGGTTTCTACTGCAAGTAGGATTGACAGCTGAATTATTTTGGTGTTCATGCTTCTTACAAAGAGGACTCTCTTGATGTCTCTGTTTGCTTAAGGAAACATTGAATATTCATGTAGCAATGAAAAAAATAAAGCCATAAGAGATTATTTCGACCTTCCCCCATATTTGCTGGTTGCATCAACATACATTTTTATAGTATTGCTGTCTGTTGTTTACAGTATTTCTTTGCTACCAGCCTACCCTGTGCACTGTTTAAATCTGTGCTACACCTTAACACCAGAAACAGAAGTATGGAGAAGGCAACATTTCATTTTCCATATGTCTATCCCACTCTGCAGTATTTTGCAGGATCAGGGTTATCAGGGTTATCCTTCAGTAAAAGACGGCCCACAGAAGAACTACTAAATAAATTCATGTGACTTCATTAACAGCTATATAATGCTTAATTCCTTACATGGCCCTAGTCAGCAGATCTAAGACTATTTTCTCACTCAACTGGAGAACAAGAATACTTCCAACATTTTCTTGAAAGTCATACTGTGGGTATTTCCATTTCTTTTTGTCTAACTTCTAAAAAATATTAAAAACTCTCCACCATAACTGCATTGCCATCTCTTTTAACATCCAGGACATATGGGTATCCTGAAGTCAGCTTTCTTCATGTGAGACAAATTACAATAAAACATATCAGTAGTGTTCCCTAACATGCTCTCTTGAACTGCAGCCACTGCACTGTACCCTCAGTTTACCGTACCTAGGGAATCTGCAAAGGAAGGATTAGTGGCCCGAGATGAAGGATGTAAGCACGGAGGACCACAGGGAAAACAAATATGCAGCTTTATGCCTCCCCGGGCCTCATTACAGACCCACAGTATAGAGGCAGGCGCTTAGAAACTGCTACAACCTTCAGTCAAAACCAGAGTTCAGCTGGGTTTTGAAGGCCACTAACATTGAAGTTGGGGCGGTGTTTTGTCTGTTTTCAAGGTAAAACACAGGCACACAGTAATTGAAATTGCAGCCTAAACAATAATGCCTATAGACATAAAATATGTAAATCACACGTTGTCCTAAATAGTCCTATCAGCGCCAATCGTTCCTCACAGAGGAGCACTATATTCAAAAGCTGACTTTGTTCCTTGTGCTGAACTTAACCTCGGCCTCCTCAGAATTTGTTTTCAGTTCTCTAAAATCACTTTTTTCATCAATATATTTCCATAATTTCCCAGAGTTGCAAACCCTTCTACAAACCATATTTTTAGATCTCATATGCCTCATTCAAACTTGCCTTAGTCTTCCTGAGTCTTATTTCATCATCTCACTGGTACCTGAAACAACATGCCCCACCACCGCACCCACTTTTTGTTTTTTAAAGCAGGTCTGAAAGTAAAGTAAAACTGAATATTTTGGAGGAATAATGAAGTATAAATTGATTTACTTCCACTCAATACCAGTACATCCTGTTGGCAGGCCCTGCACTCTTGTGGCCTGAAAAGTGCACAATGCCCAATACTCAAAAACCCCAATTCTTCGATATTTAGAGGTCCACACCTGCAATATAATACTCAAACTTCCTGGCAATTGAAAGAAAGTTATTATTACTTCAAACATAAATAGTCACAGAATCCATGTATGCATGCTGGAAATCCCCAAAATATGCTTCATTAAAATACATTATTTTTTAGAGCTTCCAATAGCCAGTGAAATGAAACAAACCATATGAGAGACAACACTGTCTGGCTGATATCTGACTTTTAATAAAAGTTTAATTTTGGTATAACTCAGCAAACTAATATTGCAGTCTAACTTCAGCCCACAGTACTCTTACATCCAGAGAGCATTTTAAAGTGTGAGGGCACATTATAATGACAGCAATAAATAAGCATACTTCAGTGAACAGAGCCAAAATCCCAGTCTTTTATCTTATTATTTAGCATAACAAGGGGTGTCACATATCTCTTGAACTGGCTCACATGCTCTCTGCTGTCTAATTGCCTGGTAATCAGCGTGTAATGAGTTTCTGATGTACAGACTGTATGTCTTGGGAATTTGAAGTATCGTTCCACAGGAATTTAAGCGTGACAAATGAAGTGATTGTTTTTGTGTTTCAGGGCATCATAAGTGAGTTTGCCTGCCAATTTAACCTCCATTTTGAGGCCTGTCAGCACAGTTGAGAGTCACAGGATTCAGCTGCTGATTTCCAATCTGGCTTTAAAAGTTGATTAAACAAACAATAGATAATGCCATTTCAAGACTGTTTTAAATCTTTTATAATCAGTCTGCTTTTGAGGTCTGAACAACTATTTGTTCTTGAATAATAACACAAAAATTATCTAAGATTTCATTTGAGGCCTTCAAATAATTCTTATTTTTACCCTAACCTGAACAATAAAGCATGGAATAATTAAATGTAACCAATTTTTAGTAATTAAACATAATGTTATTGTACGATATTGATTTACTTAAGGGTCCAGATTATGATGAATAGATGCCCAAGCTCAGTGGAATTGCTAAAAAGACTTAGTAGTAATAAATCTCTTTAACATTGCCAATTGATTTAATTAGATTAAAAAGAGAAATTACAGCAGGCAAGCAATCAGATGATGGCAGAGTCCTATCAGAATCCAATCAGTGGCTCGATGAGACCCAATTAGGATTGAAACAAAGGAGAAAATCGGCTTACACCATCAAAGTCTTCGGACTTTGTCTCCTTATAACCTGCTGAGCAAGTAATTGAAAAGGTTAACTCAACAAGACGGGACATCTGCCAAAGTCTGAAACATATTTGTTACATTTAAAGAGAAGGGTTGGATGAAACAGTTATAGAATTTTGGTGTTTCTGATGTAGAAAATGAAGCAAGGAAAGAATATCTGACGATGTCTCTTCCCTCCATAGGTTCAACATGTTGCTCTACATATTTTGGCACTAACCTTCATTTCACTTGTATTAGTTTTACTGTTACTGTGCACTGTGGGATGAATCTGAGGCAAAGTTGTACTTACAGGTGTCATATTTGCCCAGCATAGAACTTCCACTGATTAATACAGTTTTAAAGCTGCACCATAATGTTGTATGTTGACAGCTTCAGGCACTCAGAGATTCCCTTTCCATGCTTTTAAGTAAACGTTCTGCACTTAACAGTGTCATTGCTTTATAATACAACAGGGTGGGTATCCCAGAACTACAGTAAACAAGCAAGGTTTGCTGAAAAAGGGAACCCAGACTAGTAGAGATTTAATAAAACAAGACTAGATCAGCTGGACTGTGAGCTGAACAGCCCATTGGAAATATCGTTTGACAAAAATACTGAAACCTTTGATCCTACAAGAGAAACCTGAAACCTACAACAGGCCTCACATTAGGGCCTGAAATATGCACTAGACTGCTTTAAGTTCCTTTTTCCAAACATGGTAATGTCACATATATGACTACTGCTTAATGCACATTGTCTCTTCCTTTATAATATTATTCAATTATTTATTACAGTAATGGAAACGTACAGCAGCTAGTCAACACACAATGTCTGTAGGGACAGTAACTGTACCTATGTTCAGAGGTCACTGCTCATATGCTGTCATGGTGGCAAATATCCAAATATCTGGAGCAAATATCGATCACATCCACTCAGAATATTTAATCCTTATAATGCCGATTTGTGCAAGCAATACATTCTCTACTTTTATTTTTTTGGAGTTGGAATTCATATATAGCCAAGCTAGGGAGACTTGGCGAGAGGTTTGTTAAAATATAGAGGAAAAGGCACCAGGTCAGGACGTAATGTATGATGCACATTTTAATGCATGCTGAGAGAGAGAGAGAGAGAGAGAGAGAGAGAGAGAGAGAGAGAGAGAGAGAGAGAGAGAGAGAGAGAGAGAGAGCTGTGGAAAGATACTACTCTTCAACTGGTTCACTTCCGGAAATTCTTGTGAAGAGAAGTTTTGTTAGATAAAATATTACTGCAGTGCTTTAACTTTGAAAAGGAAGTTTAAACTGTAGTGAAATATGTGGATATGATTACAAACAGAAGGTGAACATATTTACTTGAACTTTTTAAACATCAGGTAATGTTTGAACGCTGAAGATGTGTGAATGAAGCGGTATTACGTTCCTTTTGTCTCAACTGCCAAAAACGAACAAAAAAGAAAATCAATGCAGCTTTGAAAAAACTGAAATAAAATCACAGAATGTCAATAACCTGCACACAGCATGCTCATGTTTAACAACCTTGATGATGCACGAACAGTTCTGAGTTTCTCAGGAAGGGTGAGTCTTCAGGATCTTACTTGATCAACTGATTATGAGGTTAGTTTATTGGCCATATTTTTCCTAATGCTGCTTTAAAATAAATGATTTTATAGAGCAGTTTATAGGTGCAGGGCAGCTGTTCATTAAGATATCTGAGTGTTTTTGCTTAACAGTGACATTTCTCTCTGTGACCCCGCATTGCTAAAAGATACTAATTAATCCTTAGGTCACATTATCATTGTCATTCATGGTAATAATCCTCTATATGTGCCATTAGTTTTCTTTGAAACCCCAAATCTAAAGTCTGAGATTGATGTGAACCTCATTTCAGGTTCCCCTCACAAGGATTTCAATTAAATCAATGTCAGTGAGGGATTCAAATCTGACACTCAGCCTTCCCCCCTCTTCTTCCCTCTTGTCAGCTGACAGTGGGGTTTCCTTTGTGCCAGTTGATTAAAAAGACACTTGAAAAGAAAAAAGTCACTCTGGCTGTCCCCTTTGACAACAAATCACACTTGTATGCTGGACTTTGAGACAGCAGGGGATTTTTTGGGGGTGAATGTGTTAATTCCGAAAACATCTGTCATCTTTCTGATTCGATAGCTCATCCATCAGCGAGGCCACAGGGTGTCACAAAAATCTACTGTGAGGTGATTATCATTTTAAAAGCACATCGCTCTTTGAATTGCGGTTGCCTGTGAGGTAGACAGACTCTCCGTTGGAAAGAAGAGTACTTCTGACATCTGGGGATGTATTAAGGAGTTTTTTTTTCACCAAGCGGCCAGCGAGAGAACAGTGGATGTATCTTAGCAATGAGTGCTGGAGAATACTCAAGCACGGCCGCTCTTGTCATCAGATCTCCCTTTTGGGGGAATGAAAAAAAGTTAACATCATTTTATCTGACAGAGAGATGACTGACAAATCCGTGGTCATACTGCTAAAACTCTGGGCCATGGAGATATGGATGACTGACCAATAATACAGTGTCAAAACACACACACCCAGTCAAGCTTCATGAGGATACTAAAGATTAAAAAATATATAAACAAGCTGTACACAACACAGTGCCTAATTTCATTATTAGGTTAATAAAATTTTGTTTTAAGAATGGTCTTCAGGCAAAAATGTGTATTAGGCCAATAATGTAGTTTTAGACAGACATGTCACTCATTGGACAGTTTTTGTGATGTCATCCTGCATCATCAAAAGGAAACGATAAAGAAAATAAGATAAAGAAAAAGGAAACGTCTGTAAATCCTCTCTCAGTGGCAGTGATGGCGCTATCGCAGTTAATCTGCTATTACTACCTTTTCGGTTTGAGACACTGGGAAATACTGATGTTTCTTAAAAATGAGGATGGTATTAATATTAGTATGTCATCACTGCGCTGGCATCTCAAGTCGTTAGGATTGTTCAGGCGGAAAGCGCCATCACTGCCACTGAGAGAGGATTTACAGACGTTTCCTTTTTCTTTATCTTATAATCTCATAATTACGAGATATGGTGTCAATTTTTTTTTTTATCCAGTGAATGCAATGCGCTTCCGTAGGGTTGGATTCAGTCGAATTCCCCTTGGAAACACTACCGCTTTTGTCCACAGGGACCACCAAAATCAACAAAAACTTAAAGTTCCTTTTTGCTGCTTTAATGTTAGAATAATTCCGAGAGGAACATGATGACAGGCCAATATGAAACTCAGGTTTGCGTCCTCTCTACTACCAGCGCCTGAATGTTTTGAATATTGTGAGGGAAAACCTTCCACTCTGTGACTCTGCTGCACAATCGCAAAAGGACTGCGTGTTCCTGTAGTTCCAACAACTCTAACATAGTGATACGTCTCCATCTTTCATGTATAAGTTTGCAAAAAAATTGAAATACATTTTGTTATAGTTAGATTTTGTCTATTTTTTTGTTGTGAAAGGGGGTTGCCAAAAAGGTTTTTGATGCTAAAATGAAAACTGCCAGGTTCTGTTGTTTCTACTGTCATGCTGGCAATTGTCTGCTAAACTAATCTAATCTTAAGTCATGATCTTATTATTACTCTGGAGTGGCCTGAAAATGTATGTTTCACTATGATGACTTCATGACAGAGTTTGACATACTGTATGTCTGAGCCTGGTTTAAGATAAATGTTGTTTTGAAACTAGTGCAAAGCCAAAGAGTGAGCAATATATCAGTGAATCTGAACTTTTCAAAAACTTTTCAAACACTTATCTCTCCTAGGTCTGATATATCATTTGTCTGATGTTCTGTTCCCCCTCAGGCACCAACACTGCATTTGCCAAAATCTATTACAGTAAACTGGTTCAATATACCAGAACTTCACAAGCTTTTTTTACTCCTTCATATTAAGATAAAAAAAAGTTATATGAGAAAAACTGTTTATATCGTTATGACTTTTCATAACTGGATTTGCAGGATAGGCTGGTCTAGTTTTGTTTTCAGGTATGAACTAGGTCAGAACATGATAATATGTATCAAAATTGAGGTTATGTCTCCCCTAAAGATGTGTGCAAACTATGACTGCACCCTTCAAAGTACACTTTTCAAGACTGAATACACAAGGCATGGCCCATTACAAAGGCTTTGAATGCAGACTTCTTTGGCCAAACAGGACACTGTATCCTTTTGGGCCCTGACTGCTCCATGATCCATTATGAGTAATTACATTTTTCATCAGTCAACAGTGAAGTCAGAAAGTATCATGTGAGCACTTTGTACTGTTGATATTTACCTTGAGATGGCCACCAGTTATTGGTAAACACATCACATGATCCAATGATATAAAACCAAAGCACGCTGTTACTAATGGAATCCAGGCACATGATGTACCATTAGCCTGGTACAGCGTTTCCCTGTCGTCCATCATGTGCTAACAGGCTGTGGCCAAAGAGGAAATCCAGGAAGAGGTGGGAATGCAAAGTCAGTATGGCTACAAAAATCGAACAAATTAGTTTCTCATCATGAAAACTGCTATAAGTTTGGGTTTTCTATGAAATCTGGGACTTTTCAGAATTTAGATGGGTAAAAAAAGTCAGCTAAGTCAAGACAAAAACACTGTCAAACATTGTTTTTGTTTGACAGTATAGCCATCTAAATAGAGAAAGAAAAAAACAGTGTAACAGGAACAGGACATTTGGTGGATCAGTCACATCAGTGTTGCATAAAGGGTAGACACATTATTTAATAGATATTCCACAAAGTCAGTTCTTAGGTTGTATTGGCCTTATGATGATCTGTCAAACACTGATTTTTAATTGTTAAGTTTAGTTGTAAAATTGTAAAAATCCACAAAAAGGAGACAATGTGATTGGACACAATCGGGGATGGGGACAGGTGAATGTGGTGGATCTCTGATCTTCTTTTCTCGGGCATCCCTTCCCACGTTCCAGTAACTTTAGAGAAATGTGTGTTTTTAGCACAACTGTTATGGTAAAACTTGATTTAAAACCAAAAAATAAAGTTCATATACCACTAATTTGCTATAGCAAATGCATTTTGTAGAATGAAACACAGCTCTCTTCATACAAGGTATATATGAATAAATGGTTCATACATTATATATAATATTACAGTCCCAAGATCATGGTACTGAGTTATTGCATGTGAAGGATTGAGAAACAACTGATGCACAAAAGGCTGGATTTTAAAAGAAGGTTACCTGGGTTAGCCAAATACTTCTGAATGTATTTAGCACAATAGGTGAGTGGGAATCCCAGTGGGAGTGGCTGTAAAGGAGGAAAAGGGAAGAACAGGGCTAAGAGAAGAAAATTCATTATGTAGCGCACTGGCCATGTCATGGCCATGGCCTCTGGGAGATCAAATCAGGACAGGAGGAAAAGAATCAGGACAGGAGAGGACAGAGGGCAGCAATAAAGAGATGTGATCTGAAAACATAGGACAGCAGTGGGTGGGTGTGGGGGTGGGTTTTGTGTAATTAGTGGGACAAGCTACTCAGAGGGGCTACCATTCATCTAGAGAGTACAGACACTGGGGAGCCTTCCAGCTACTTATCCCAGCCCTGGGCACCTCTTCCTGAATTGTGAAAGTGAAGGATGGACCCCCTGGAACACCATATGGCTTCAAACAGCCTGAAGTAGATCACTCACTCTAGATACATAATACTTATCCTTCGGCATCGAGTAGCAATTTCAGTTTATTTTGTGAGCAAAAGGATTAGTAGTTTTATCTTCGCCACTGGGAAACATCTTCAGATCCCTATTGCAACTTATTGGCTGAGTGCTCCCGATACTGGAGGTGATCTGAGCTGGATGCAAGCTGGAAATGGATTCTCTGATCATCCAGCAGTTGAATAAAGCTTTCACTGAGCAACGCAGTTTTTGGGATCACATGAGAGACTCTTGGATGGTGATCCAAACATTTTGCCACTGACCTAGAAGCCATCTGACAACTGTGTTTGGCTCCCTATAAGAGCATGGAGATTGGAAATTAGAGATTTGATAGGCTGTCAGCAAAGAAAGGCCTGCAACTTTGTCTTTCATCCTTGTTCTCTTAGCCTGTTGCAAACTGCTGGAGCTGCCTTCTTTGATGTCCAAATGTCGCCCGCATTTCCTCTTTGACATGCATTACAACCATTATTACCCGACATTATCATCATCATTGATGCACACAATTTGATGGCCAGCCAACTGTGAGATTTAAGTTGCAGCCACCGAGGCTTTTGATGTACTTTGAAGCTGGGAAATTATTCAAGACAGTGCATGATGGGAGAAAAAAACTTGCCTGGGAATAATTGTATTGTAGTGTAGCTTTAAGTATATTCCATGTGTCAACACAGGATCCATTCCCTTTACACTTCCAGCATGCATACCAGTTAGGATATCAGACAAACATAACATAACAGCCAATTAGATTTTATTTCCACTTGCTATTAACATGGGGGATTTTCTACGATTACCTCCTGCTTACATTGCCTTTGGGCTATTTATTGCTGGATTATGAAATTATCTTGTTATAATTGACAACACACAGTGACCATCCGAAGTAGGGAGATATAGGAACCGCCGTGTTCACCTGCTGCTTGTCGTGGCACTCCTGCAGTTATGCAAGAACACTGTGACACCACTGCTCTCCGTTCACCTTCTTTTCCCCATTTTATACAATCTCATAAAAAATGTATTTAAGCACTTCTGCAATGCTGGATGCTCTGTTGCCCTGGCAACCAAATTCACCCACCAGTATTAAGTGCCTGAGGCCTGGAGCTTGTACAATATTGCTTCACTTCTTTTCTCTCCTACTCTTCTTTCATTTAGTGATATTGCTCTCTGTGCCTTTACAACAAACAACATCCAGTGACATCACACCACTGTTTTATTTAATTAATAAGTCATACAGTTACAAATAAAGTTTATTGGAATGGTGAATTGTAACTAAGCCGAGGCAATATCAGGAGGCTTTGCAATATAGAGATAATGTGCACATACATCCTGCACCCCTGGGTGATGTAAAGGTCATAGAAGTTAGTTGCAACGGTACGGTCACAAGTTCCAATTCTCATCCCCACTTTAAAAATGTAGGTGGGGGAAGTGAATAACACATACATTCTGGCCTAATAGCTATCACAGACTGAAGGTAGAGCACTTAACCTGCATGGTGTAGTTGTGCTTGGAGAGGTAGGTATACTACTTTATGCCCCCAATTTTCTTTAAGTGGCCTGTCCAGCAAAGGATAAATGCCGTGTGTTACGAACAGTAACATGTAACACTACTCTTGCATATTTAGCCCACCCAAAAATGGGCCACTAGTATTTGCACTTTGTCCCTTAACTTCTCCTGCTTAACTTCAGGATGTAAGGATGATTATGAAACATTTTCCACAGAAGAGATGCAGATTTTGCAAACAATACTGGCCCACAGATGGGTGAGACAACTACATAATTATACATTTATTAATTTATCATTAAACAACTCATGAAACTTAATCGGACAACTATGTCATGAATTCACCATCCAGGAAAAAACATTCCACTTGAAGAACACTACTACTATTGCTACATTGCAGAATGATGCACTTCAGAGGGGATTAAGAAGTGGGTATACTCTGTATACCTGCGTATACCCTGCACACCACTGCTTAACCCCTAGCACTTACCCCACCAGCTACCAAAATCCTAATAAGACTGTGTATTACCAGGAAGCCTGGAGGTGTGAATATGTGGAGCTGCAGGAATGTGAAGCAGAGTGCTAAAGGTAAAAAAAAGAGACCCATCTTGTGTTGCTTCTCCTCTTGCAGACATCGACCCAGCACCCTCTTGTGCCTTAATTAGAGACAGTATGTGACACTGTGGCGGCCCTTAGAGATGGAGAAGGGGGAAAACAAGCAGCAACACCTTCATTGCCCCCGCACCCTGCTGGAGCCATCAGGACAAAATGCACTCTCAGAGAAATTTTGCACAACACTCAACACACGCAGCAGGCTCTAAAATGGCCTCCGACAAGCTAAGAGTGCAAACAGAATGATGGCTGAAGATGTACGTGGCTTTTAGGGAGTTGGCTGCGCCATAGGCGTGCCCCTGGAAAGCCCTGAAGTCCTAGAGAGGACATATTTAGGATAAAACGACCATGTGTTGCTGTTGTCACAAGGCATCAGATTCAGTGACTTTGCTGTGACACACATACCTTTGCACAGTTTGTCTTCAGAGAATTGAAATTGCCTTACACAAGAGAAAAAAAGATTTAATCTGGTATTCAGGCTTATGAAGCGTATATTAAAATATATCAAATTAGTCAAATTATCTCACTGAACAGGGTCATATTTTAGCAGATTCAAGTGAAGTTTACTTGGGTTTATGTCATTGAACGTGACACTTCAAACAATATTACAATAACAAGAGAAAATGTCAGCATAATGAAGTGCTCATTTCCTTTAAATAAAAACAAGAATGGCAGTTATAATTGTGAAAAATGGAGCAATATTATTTTTAACAGTACCAGGAAGACAGGACTTGTTTGGTTTATGTTTTGGCTTTAATGGTTTGTGACTGCTCATAACCCCACATTAATTATTATCAATTGAATAGTTTATGCTTTGGCTGTTCCTGGGGGTTTCAATGGTACCAGATGCAATATACAACAAGCATGGCTCCTGGTGAGGTACAGTGTGTTTACTTCTTGTTTTACTTTTTTGATAAAACCATTCAAATATTTTAATCTGTTAAAATGTAGTGTTTAGTCATATATAGTCAATGTATAGATGTGAGTGACTCCACTACATCAATGTAGACACAAAGAGTTCTGAAGGAAAATAATTGAAAGATCTGCAGTACCTGGTAATTTTTTTCATAAGTTAGAGGCTAAGCTGTTACACAAAACACACTCTACATACAGAGCTGCACATTTAGTACACTGGCTAAACATGGATTTCTTATTCTCACATTTTCCTTTGTTTCAGTATTTTTATCTTGTAATTGCCACACTGTTTATGCAAAAGTTACATATGTTTTGCTGTACATTGAACAACTATGATTTTTGTGTGTTTTCCTTGCAAATAATTTGCAGTGTTATGATCAGTCACAACCCATACAAACCTAATGATGAACCAAAGCAAGGTAATTCTACCAAGTGCAGGTGTTAAAATTAAATAACAATGCTCAATTTTCCACAATAAAACTGCCATGCTTGATTTGCTTACAGGGAATTAGCTGGCATTTACCCTTGTTGCACCATATTGTTTAAAACATTCAACAACATCAATTATCCCTTTCAGTGATATCATTTGACAAATTTAAAATTTTCTACATCAGCTAATTTGACATTTTCAACTTTAGCTAAACATGGGCTACACCAACTGCCCAGTGGCAAAATTCCCTCGATTGAAAAGGTGAAAATTTGCTACACAGCTGTACAGAAATGTCATATTATATAGTCAGCAATCCGACTGTCTCAGTAACACAGCAAATATATATCTTAAGTATGCTGACATTAATAACACTTTGAGCTACTGGTCACAGCAGACCAAGTAATGTGGCAGCAAAACCCCTGAATGTATTGCAGAAGAGATATGATTTGCAATTCTTTCTTTTAAAAAGGTATCTAGTCACGCATTATTCCTCAAAAGAACAAAAGGGAGGCAGGTTCCTTTATGTTTAGCAAATGCACTGAACTGTTTTATGTGGCCCTGAAAAGTGAAACCTGTTGAAACCATAATCATCCATCACCAAAGAATGATTATTTGACAAGAAAATATGCTGAAGCAAGAAGGTCTGGATCCAAATTAAAGCCCTCTGCCAGGTATGTCATTACGAGAGTTTCACTGTGTTTGAGAAGCTGGAAGTCCATTACACATTCTGTCAAGTCTGTTGTCTGTATAGAAATGACCAAGCCTGACAACACTACACTGACTTCATCTAGAGAGGAAAAATGGTTTTGTTTTTGGAGTGAGATGCTTTCCCACCATTACCTATTCATGACATGGAATCAATAATCCCCTCCTGCTCAGTGTGTGCTGCTCCTGGGTCTAAGGGATTATTTTCATGTGCAATTTCTTATGTTTAAAGACAGACTGTTACGGACTCAAGGACAGAGCAAGCGATAAGAAAGGTTTGTGGTTTATCCAGTTGTAGACAAAGTAGCATACATGGTATTTTATTTACACTGACAGTGTAAAATTCGATGCACTTCACTTGCAGTGAAGTACCTGAAATATTACAGTGAAGCAGATGATGCAAACAACAGAAGGATGAGGATTGATGGACTTAAATCTAAACTCTGCTAGGTTTCACTCCTCTCAGTATGACTGGAACTGACATTTATGTTGTGCGTTTGATCACTGCTGACACCAGCCACTTCTTAGTGGAACAAAATTATCTGGCTCATGGTATTCTAATTTCACTTTCATTGACTTTAACCAGACAATCAGTGGACCTATAAAATATTCAGATGAACAAAGTGGTCAGTCAGTTATCTGCGGCTCTTTTTGGCCAAGCAGAAAGTGTATGTGTTGAATAGAATCATCAATGAACCTAAACTCCCTATCAGAGGTTGGTATTGGATTTGTGATTGTTTCCTTTTATGCACTCCAGCACATTTACACTTGTTGATGGATAAATTCAAATTTTGTCTCAACTACAATTTAGAAAGGCCTATCTGGTAACAATGACTGCTTCAGGAATGATTTACATTTATACATCTGCAATTTCCCAGCTTAGAAGAAGAAGAAGAAGAAGAAGAAGAAGAAGCCTTTATTTGTCATTGCACAGGATACAACGATATTACGTTTAAGCAGCCGCCACAGCTGCTAAGGCCGGGCACTTACGCGCGCCGCCTGGGGAGCCATGGGGGGTTATGCCTTGCTCAAGGGCACCTCCAGATTCAAACCTCCAATCCTCTGATCATTGGTCCAGCCCCTTAACCACTAGACCACGATGCCCACACATAAAGTATATCTATCTATCTATCTATCTATCTATCTATCTATCTATCTATCTATCTATCTATCTATCTATCTATGTTCATTTTAAACTGTAATCTTTAGTGTTTCTTTCAATACAGTTTATACTAGAGTTTTCTGGACCACAGTTCATTTGAAATGTCAAAAGAACCATTTTCAATATTTTATTTGTAGAATAGAGCCTATTATCCATTAAATCCCCAATAAACCGTGAGGCAGTGATTATCAGGGAAACTTAACATTCATATAAAAAAATTTCACTCATTGGCCACTGTATTAGGTACACCTGTAAACAAATAGTTTAAGTTATATTCCTAAGATGTTATTTTTTAAAATTACTTCTAGTAGTTTCCAGGGTTAGTGGAGAGGTCTACTATTCCTATGCTAGATTCAGATTGCCTTCACTTGCGCACAGGATTCACGGGAAATAAGGCATACCTGTGATCCTGCATTACTGTGACAAGCTGCACAACTTGCACAGTTTGCAGCATGAAATCAGATCGCGGTTGCAATTATTATTGATGGACTGCTTTATTAAAACAACGTGGGTTTGTTTGTTTGTGCTGACATTGCCATTTCCATGGCCAGAACAAGCAGGACTAAAATGATTAAAACATTTCATGTAAATATCTAATTAGCTAATCATGTGACAGCTTATTAATTAATAGAAGAATGTAGAGATGGTCAAGAGTTTCAGTTATTCTAACCAAAGCAAAGGACTTGGAATGATTATTTGTGTTGGACAGGATGGTTTGGGTATTTCCAATACCACTGCCTGGTATTTTATGCACAACAATGTTTAGAGTTTACAGAGAACGATGCAAAAAACATCCACTAAGCGGCAGTTCTGTGGGGAAACACATCTTGTTAATGTGAGACGTCAGAGGAGATCAGCCTGGATCAAGCTGACAGGATGATGACAGTAACTCAAATACCACACGTAAGAAGAACAGGAAACTCAGGATACAGTGGGCTCAGGTTCATCAACACGGCACAGCAGATTGAAAAAAAAATTGCCTGTTCTGATAAAATTCAATTTCAGCTGCAACATGCATTTGGTAGGATAAGAATTTAGTGTGAACAACATGAATCCATGGAACCATCCTGCCTTGTGTCAGGGGTTCAGGCTTTAATACCACATGACCATTGTTAAAATGCCACAGCCTACTTGAGGGTTGTTGCTGGCCACGTGGATCCCTAAATGGCCACAGTCTCTCCCATCATTTAATGGCTACTAATGCACCATGTCACAAAGCACACATGGTCTCAAGCTGGTTCCATGAACATGACAATGAATTTAGTGTACTAAAATGGCCTCTGGACAGCAGATCTGAATCTAAAAGAACAACTTTGGGATCAAGTGGAACAAAAGTTTAGCAGTATGAATGTGCAGGCAATCTGCAGCACCTGCATGAAGCATGTCAACATGGTCCAGAATTTTTTAGGAATGTTCTCAGCACCTTGTTGAAACCATGACACAAAGAATTCAGGCTGTTCTGGGGAAAAAATGGAGCTCGTCCCAGTTCTAGAAAGATCAGCATTAGTAAGTGTCCACTGAACATTTGCACACACATTAACAAGTTTGTGACAAACAATGATTTAAACCATTTACTGTAAATGTTTAAATCTCAAGATCTGCCATGTGCTCTGTGTTCAGAAATAACAATGCTAAGCAAAGCAAAACTCAAGACCACGACACCTGTCTGCATTACCAAATGTGAATACATTAGATAAGATTACTTGTACAAGTTTGGGCCGAAAACACAGAATGTGAGCAGACACAGCGCAGCAGCTTACAGTTGGTGTTTACTTAATAGAACTCACTGAATGGGCAAAAGCTGAGACACTGAGGTGCGAGAGTCAGACTAGGGTGTGTGTGGGCTTGAATTTCTAGTCACATACTGAATGCTGTTAGTTTACTCAGTGACTTGGGGATTTGTGGTCAGGGGTTACAGCAGGCCACACTAAGTCAGGCACTGGCTGGGAAGAGGGGATGTGAATCAAGGTTCAAAGTATGAGAATCTATCCAGTGGCTTTAAGAGGAGTTATATGAGGCCGTTTGACAGCAGGGGTCGGTCTACGGGCCTAAAGGCAGGCACTTTCCAATGTGAGCCATGATTTGAATCTCAGACACATTTTCAAGATCATAAGAAATTCTGTTATCTTCGGGATGTTAAGAGTAGAGCTTTGATTGGGCCCGAAAAATCAGGCCCGACCCAACCCAAGCCTACAAAAATGCACTGCAACCCGAACTGAACCCAAACATGGAAGCACTTTTAGACCAGACCACAATCCCAGCCCAAATTTCCGCTTACATATTTTTTGGAAAACATAATAATCTAACACCATCAGCATTCTAGCACCCCACCATGTGTAGTTTAATTGTTCATGTTAAAAAAAAAAAAAAACAGTAGTTCATACTCCCCTAATTCACATGCATGACATCAGAACGGCATCAAGTTGGACATAAATCTAACCGGTATGCATTGTGTGGCAACCGTAGGTGATCAAGCCAAACCACTATATATGTTTTCCTTTGATTATTATTTTTGATGATTTTTTTAGTTTAGTTGCTGTCTTGACTATAGATACATTTTGTTGACTTCTTTTATAGACCTAGTTTTTAAATTCTTGGTTTATATTGTCTTTGTATTTTTTAGGTAACTAATTATATAATTTAAAATTGCAACTACAACGCTTCCTGTTTCCTCGTTGCCTCACTGCTTGGTCCCTTATAGTGTTAATCTTTTTGAATTCTGAAACGTATTGCATCATATTGTGTTCACTGTTAGGATGTTGGGAGAAGTCACTAAATGTGTGATTCTACCTTTTGTGAAGATATTGGAGTGTGCCACCCTTAGGAGCAAATAGTATGGTGTAGGTATGCATTATTCTAATCAAGTTACACCTGTTCCTGTGTATTGGCAAATGGGTAAATAACCAGAGTTATTTGCATTATTATTGATGCATATTTTAGAAGAACTGTGCTTGGTGATCTAGCCAAATGATTATGACAAATACCTCCAGGCTAAACATTCCGAGTTTTTTTTATTTTATCTTTTGGCATCAACTTGGTGATGCTCCATTTCTCCGATACTTCATAAAACAATCTCTTGGTAATATTTTGTTTTTTGCCCAACCTCAGACAATAAGATTTTTTACCCCCCTTTTTTCCAAAAGGCATTAAGGAAACAACACTGCTGTTTAATCTAAATAAATTAGCCCCAGTTGGAGGCAGTAATAATGGAACACAATAAGCAATAAGCTGCTGTCTCAAAACAAAATGAAAGCAGTAAATATCCTGTCTGCTCCGAGGTCCACTCCTTCGGCGTGGGGAGAAACAGGGTTCTCTCTGTCTCACAGTGAAAGCATTAAACTGAATTTAAGGCTACTAATATGAGTTTGAGAGGAAAATACTATCGGTGGACCGCTGGTTTCCTATCCCAGTACCTTTGCTATTTCTTCACAACCTAATTTTACACAGAGCTTTGTTTTGTCAGATGACATCCTTTCCTCCCGTGTGGCATAAAAACATGTCAGCCACTACAAGAGACAACATCTTGTTATCTCCGAACAACTCCAAGTCTTCTGCTGTCTTCTGTAATTATGCGTGCTACTATGCACAACAGCACTCTTCCTTTCCACATCTCATATGCCACAAAAAGACAGACATATTGGGATTTTTGCACAATACTGCCACACTGAGCTATTACAGCAATTAGTCCTTGCTGCCATATCTGCTACCATTTGCTATTTTGTCTGCTGTTATTTTGCAGCACACAGTTTGGGATTTAATCAGAGTTTGAAAAATCCTTTCAGGGGTTTATTCAGGTCAAAGATTAATGCTACATTAATGACAATTTAGTACAAGTAATTTTGAAGAATTGTCACTTTTATATCCACAACTTCTTAATATCAACATGTTTGCCACCAAGTCACAAAAATCATGATGGCAGTCTTACTAGGTTAGTCCTAGAAATGCTTCCGTAACACTTTTAATATGGTTAAAGTCAGACTTGATTTACATTAACAGAAAGGTACATCAGGACAAGGTCAAACAAAAAGATCTGTGCATCTTGTTCTGTCATCAAAGGAGCACTGTAATACATTTCTTATGCTCCCTCTCATGCACCAGGTACCAAAGCATTCCAGCAAGAATTGCACCTCTATCTCTAATGGTCCTATGTCTGAATAGAGACCTATGTTCGAATGCAATTCAAAGCCGTTACTTTAACTGAAAGATGAAGCCAGCAATGTTACATATTCCATGAGAGATAACATCACACAGGATATACTGTTTTCAGTTCTTATTAGAAGAGATCCATCTTCCCTAGAGCATGTGAGTTGTAAGCCACTTACTTGTGTTCAACCTGCGTTAGCTTCAGGCTACATCCAGACTGAATGTGGCGAGGCAGCCAGGCGTCCCTGACACCTTGCACAATTGGTCTTTTGTGCAGTTACCTCTGCAGCAATTCTTTCTCACTATGATTCTGAATCAATACACAAATCCATTTATTAATTTATTTTTTACCTTGTTGATAAAGTTACTGTATGTTGACTGAAGGTAAACTAAACTGTAAAGTGGAGAACCCCAACGATGTACAATGTAGGTAACGTTAGGAGTTGAGTACCAAACTTTCTAATGCGCTAATAAACAAGAAAAACTGATCAGCTCACACTGCAGCACTTTACACCCATCTATGTCTGGTTGGATGAAGAAAATAACTCGATCTACATTCCGTTTTATTTCAAAAGACCTGCTCCTGTTCAGCGCTCTGGATAACAATAGCTTTACACATCCAGCACACATGGAGCCACTAACCAAGTGGATAATATTTTGGCTTCTTGGTCAATGTATTAACCTTCCTTTTAGCTCTGGTTTGGTCTCCACCTAATCCAAAAAATCCTGACTCTGTAGCAGCTAAATGTTCCACTACATTTACAGCAAGTTGGTAACCTTGTCAGTCTGTCATTTGCTCCTGGGCAGATACCATACAGCTGATTTATCAAAGCTTGCTAAAAACTGCTGCTGTAAATTAAGGTAATGACTGCAGAGTTTCTTGTTGTTTATTAGTTGGAAAACCTAAACAGGGATGTTTATGTGCACACATACTTGGCCAATAACATTGATTCTGACTGGCTATAGGAAGCCAAAATGCTCTATGAGGGGAACTGCAGACTTTGGTGCTAATGTTTTGTGGATTTGTCACTATGGGCAACCCCTTTTACATTACACATACTCATTTGATCCATTGTTATCACCCACAGCACAATAGCTGCCTTATACCATGTGGCATTTATCACTGTCTCACTCTTGCCAATTATCAGAAACCAGTAACAAAGAACTCAGACAGCCTTTGTGTATAAAGTGGAAACCATCGCCTCCCTCAAGGTGTTTGTCTATCACAGTGGCCAGACAGCTCTGCGTTCAGTCAAGTGCTTCGACATAGACTCCTCTTTTCTCCAGAATTGAGATAGGTATACAGCTTAACACGTCTGTCTAGTTGCTTTAACAATATAACATGACTAGCTCTTGCTGCAGCTCAGAAGTGTGATGTTGCTCTGCTGGAGTTATTAAAAATGTTTTGCTCTCCTGGCAGGCTTTATGCAGGGCAAACGCAATTATTCAGCAATGCTCAGTGCAGGGTTATTTAGCTTGGATGGTTACAAAGTGAGAAATGTTTGGACACGGCTGGTCTTGCTGGGTTTGTGTACTCTGTGTGTCCTCGGGGCAGCTGCATGCTCCTGTTAAAACAGGGATTTGGAGGGTGCTCTTTCACCTAGCCACATGTCACCAGTTGATACACAATGTGCCTTGTAGGCCATTCTGCTCCCCTTCACGCCCCTGCACACACAAACAAACAGGCAATATGCATATGCACAGCCACACACATAAACACATGCATAAATTTGCACTCGATAAATTCAGGTGCATCTTGTTATGGAGCATTTTGCAGATTTTTTTTTGCAGTCTTTAGTGTTTGTCAACATTAAAGCAGTCCTCCTTCACTTAAGTAAAAATAGATATCTTTATATATATTATTAGCAAGACACTCTGCTGCATTGCAATGTGGTTTGAGTGTTTATTTTTTTCTTGTCCTACAACAAAGATAGTTTTTGTCCAGATCTTTGTCTTGCCCGGGCTGTGCAGAGAAGGTCAGCCATGTACTTGACATTGTACTGCTCAGTTAATGCGACCTCATGCACAACAGGAACAATATTCAAATCAACTGAAAACACAAAGTTTCTGTTGCAGCAAGGGGTCTTGAGATCATTAACCTTTTGATTAACCTTTTGATTCTGGCAGCTGCTGTGGCTTCCAACAGGTGGCTGATGGGGTTTGACTAATACTTCAGTATTTAAGCAGCTGACATGGGATAAAACGATCAATTGTCACTCCCATTTTCGTTCCAGACGTCTATGTCTGTCAGGCTATTATTGATGATGATCTGGTCCCGGCATTATTTTGTAGTGTAGCTTCATAAAAGTATGCATGTATACATAACTGCACTTTTAAAGACACAAATTCCAACTTTCCAGAGAAACTTAACCACTATTATTATTATTAAATAGCAAGTATTTGTGAATTAAGACCTGTATCATTTTGTGTGGTAAACAATATTTATAATTTTCAATGTTTCTGAAAAGTACATCAGACCTTGAGATGAAAAGCTTACACGCATCAATTAAAGATGAACAAATACGGGGATAGACATAACAAATGCAACAACTGCAGAAGGCAGTGCAATCTGATACAGCTGCCCTCTTTGCAATAAAGCCCCATGCTGGGTTGATGTTTTGGGTTGCATCATGCTGTACAGGTGTTGCTGTTATTCCATTCATCCCCTGTAGCTGATCCTCACCAGAAAAATTATTAAAATCTGCAACTTCCCAAACTCAGGGCCACTTCTCGCAACAGTTGGCCAGTTGTGTGAACATGTGAAAGTAAGACAGAGTTTGAACTTTTCTTTCAAGAGAGAAAATGGGAAGAGATAAAGGAGATAGTGGATTACAGCCAAAAGGAGGCTATGATGCTGAGCCATTAGTTCCCCCTTAATGTGTGTCCATTCAGAGCAGGTATAAACACTTGCCTTTTGACATGGTTGCATGAACTACCTTTATGAAAAAGATCAGGGTGGATGTTTATGCCAACAGAGCTGGGATCATTGACTATTTCCAGTCAACAGTGAACGGCAGTTTCTATTAACCACGATCCCCCCCCCCAACAACTCGACCTAGCAGAGCACAAAATGAATTCTTATTTAGACAAAATAATCAGAACTCAAGGTCCAAATGCTTTTTTGGGAGTTTAATGGGAGTTTTTTTGTGCCCAAACCTAAAGGGTCAAGGTGCACCGAAATAATCATATGGGTCAAATACCTCACTGATTCTTCCGATGTTTGTCAGTAGCAGTCAGTATTAACAGTAGCTGTCTTAGTTCATGTCATTCACTTACAGCAAACTTTCATGTACAGCTCGTCGCAGCATCAAGTCAAGACTACTTACTAAATGTCATGCTTCATCAGCCGCTTCTAGGTAGGCTTGTTGAAAGTTTGGATGGACGCCCAGCAGTCCAGTTAAGTTCTATCAATGAAGCTGTAATGATAGAGGTCAGCTGTATTGGGTTTTTTTTACAAAAACATTTAAGCCAAGAGCAAGGTTTGTGGTCTGGCTTGTCACAGTTACTTTCCTGTTTAGGCTTTTTTGATAAATCCCCCCTAAAGTGAACATACAAATGTCCACAAAGGGCAGTGGTTATATAGAAAAATAGCTTTATTGCTTCAGGCATTGAATATGTTTACTACAGTATGATGCAGCACATGTGGGCAACATTTCTTTTTCTACTCCATCCAGTTCTTTGTAGCATACATTACTGTTCACCTCATGTATTGACATAGAATATTATTATTTTAAAAATCAAGAACATTATTTAAAATGAAAATATCAAAAGGAAAAATAATCAGTTTATCATGCTGTTTTTAAGCAGCATGAAACATGGTAGTTGAGAAGCGTTTACTGGCAGAAGTAGATATAAAAAAAATCCAATCACCTCTTTGCAGGATGAGAGAAAAAGATCATAAAAAGTTGGAACATCATGTCATGTTATTGTGCTTCAATTGAACACCATTCTTACTACTCAATGGTTTAACACCACCCTCAGTAACCCAGCACATCAGTGAAGATTTGCAGAGCATTGGCAGAATCTTAATGCCCCCATTTGAGCGCTCACTGCATCACCATCGCAGCTCTGCCAACTTGACACATCTGCCAAGGAAGTTAGTAATTCCAAAGCTTTTTTGCCCTGCAGAGATCATTTAAGGCTGTCAAGTTATTTTCTTCAATACAGTACAGATAACCCCCCTTCTAACAACTCTATTCACAAAACAATCACATCAAAATCATTCTGAAGCAACCATTCAGGTTTCTATGGGACTCAGGTTCCAAACTGCGGTCGATGAGGCTGGGAGCTCTTTAAAAACCAGGGGCTTTAAGTATGATGCCAGGGTTTTTGTGGTGGGGAGGCAAGGTGGTGGCTGCTATTGATCGGCTTGCGTTTGGAGACAATAATCAGGGAGGCTGATGTCAGTCACACAGTGGATCTACCTCTGAGGAATTGATTGCTTTGAGCTGCTGGCCATTGGTATTCTTGTGCTGGTAGACAATGGCAGACAGACAGAACAGGGCACTCTGTCTTTGAGGGTCAGCGCTGAGGGGGAGAGAATTGTGGAGGACATGGAGAGGATGGGGGCGGGTAATGGAAAGGAGAGAAAAGGGAAAAAGAAAAAAGACAGATAAAGAAAAGAAGAAAGAAGAAAAGGGAATAAGCCCAGCCATGCTGTCATCTTCACATGTGACTTCTGACAGCAATCCTCAAAAGACAAAATGTTTCATTGCAAGAGTGGGTATATTGTGCAATGCACTCTGAATATGTAAGTCTTTGGGGTTGTATTCATACCTTAAAAAGAGGAAAAGATGCAATAGGCAGTGGCATGTTTATCCTTTGGAGAACTCTGGATAGATCCTTGTGGGATTCCAAAATCCAGATCTCAAAACCATTTGAACTATTTAATCTTAAGATAGAAAGGACCCTGAGGCAATACTTCTAACTGTAGCAACAGTTGTTCTTTAAAGTGGGGTCAGTCATTCTGGAGAAAGATAGTTGATTGTTGAGTTCTCTTTGTTAAGACCTGGTGTCTACTAGAGGACTGCATTTGGGATTTGCATTGGGACCCATGGTGCAAATCTTGTCGAGTGGGCAGATTCAACAGAAGGATGGAGATGGAGTCAAAAAAGAAGTTGAAAAGAAGATTAAAGAAGGATTTTACAAAGAGAAAGCAAAGCAAGGCAAGTTTGGCATTTGGAGAATTTCCTTGTTTTTGACACAGTAAAATAATTTTCACCTGCAAGACAGGAGAAGACACAAAATCTCTATTGAGTGGGTGTGAATGGTCAGAATGTTGGCGGGTGCGGGCGTGGAACAGATATAGTGGGAGTGGGCGTTGCGATGGTCAGAAATCCACCTGGAGCGGACAGGAATTGGATTAAGAAGACTGTCCCACGCAGGGCTCCACATTACATTATGTTTCTTGACTGCCGTGAGCTTGGCGTGATATTCAGGTGTATTAAGCTAGTAGCAGCTAATGTAGCCTTGAGTTGTCCAGCCTCAAGCAGAGATGAGGAGCGGACTATGGAGGAGGCCTGGCATCATCACTTCCTTGAAGCTCCACATGCTCCATATCCCTAAGACCTGTAAACAGACTTAAATGTGTAAAATTTGTGAATTTAAGCTGTCACATTGGAGTGTGGCTCATACTGTATGAATGGGTTTGTAAAACAGCTTTCAGTCTTAAAGTCCCTCTTTAACCAAATATTGAGTGAAGAAATGCCAAAGCAAAAACTGTTGATATGATTTGCTGTTTGTCCCAGTTAAAGTCTCTTCTATTCTGAATAGCAAAGAGGTTTTGTTTGCTGCCCGAATAAAAGATTTGGCAGCAATGCTGTTGTGAATTAATATCACGTGATGGCATATGCTGTGAAACAGAAAAACACTGCTGTTTCCCCCCCACCTTGAAGTTTTCATTGCAGAATGCAGCCTAAAGGCAAGGCTCTAGTGACGAGAGACCAAGCTCATGACTCATTTGTTTATAAAAAGATGGCGGCTGTCTGCCACAGATCTGTCAGAGCCCATGATCAAAGAGGAAGCAAGCTAATGTTGAGGAAGGAGAAGTTTTCATAGGCTGGCACAGCCGTCGGCGGCAAAGCTGCTGTTTATTCCCACTGAGCACATGATGACGAGGCTGTGACAAAAAGCTAGTTTGCGGATGACTAAATAAGCATTAGTGTACCACTTGAAGATGTGTCAATGGGTACTGTATCCTCATTTTTCCTCAAGCTTAATTCCCTGCCTGTTTGTGTACTGTCAAGGGTCTATTTTAGCTAAGAAGAGTTGATTTTGTTGTTTGTGTGTCCCATACTAACCAGGTTGCACGCTGTTCTATCTGTCTGGTTAGACTGAAGTGCAGTGATTGCTTCTTATAATGCAGATGATTTTTTGGTTGAATCATTTTACTGAGGGGATTCTTCTTAATATAGATGATCACAGCTTGCCTCCATTACTCTGAGAGCCATGTCTCATCTCTTTGTAATCTTTATCCAACTTTTTCAACTTAATTCAACTCTTTCTGACGGTTTTTGAACTTTTCCTCTTTCCGGTTGGATATTGTCTCTCCTTCATAATTCAGATTCATTTCCTGGGATTTAACCTTCCACCTGGGGGTCTGCTTATCTTTATGTATTTGGATGAAATTGCCTTTCAAAAGCTGAAGATTCCCCAACAGTGCCAGACTTAATTTTGCTTTTATCCAAGTCTAGGGTTGAAGCGAAATCATGTAACTTTTGCTAAACAGTGGCTACTGTGGTCGCAAGTGACAATTACAGGATAATGAGATCCTTTTGAGTCCATCGTTTTGAGGACACATTGATGATCACCTGAGGTAGATTCAGCAAATTGACTCAGTAATGTAAATTACAAAGCAATATCTATCTTTGTTGACATCAACAAAGCCACAATTGACCCATTTAGGCTGTCATACAAGCAAGATTGTGTTCATTTCACAAGTTCACATTGTGTTATCTTGCTTTTTTGTATTGCAGTCAGGATTAAATTTGAAGAAAATATTGCTATAAATCACTGGTGATAGCACATACAGAAAGAACCACGTAATTGGTCAGCAACATGACCCCCTCACCATCGCCACGCTGATGCTTTGGATGGGATCTAAGGATGCATGGAATGATCAATCAGCGTCAGGAGCTGAAGGCAATAGACTACGCATAGACAAATTAGATTAATTAATGGGATGGTGTTTGGTGGTTGGCTTCTGTGTGTTTAAGTGAGAAGACTAGTGCTTTAAGTACTTTTACTTGAGAGTTGCCACTTAGATTTTAAATGGCTGGGATGAAAGACGAAAGTAGGGAAATGTATTATAGATGTAAAGAAGTGGTCTGTCTAAGTATAAGGAGAAAATAAAATGCTATTATTGTATTTTGCTAACTTTGGTAATTTTGTTCTACTTCTGTCTGTGTATGAAACCTTTGAATGACGGGGGACCAATAACGCCAACAATGAGTAAAACGAATGAACTTGAACTTCTTGACATGTCCTGTAAGATGGGATCTGTATGTGTGTTTAAACAGATGGTGTCATGACTATGGGCCTGATTTACTTGACCTGGCAAAATTAGAATGAATGAACTAAAAGGAAACCACAGACTATAGAAATTTCTATTTCACTTTGATATTAAGGAAACATTAAGGCCACCAGAATAATTTGAACAATGACAATCAAACCCATATGGACATACAGAGCACATTCACTATGTCTTAATGGGCATGTGCAGTTTGTGCAGCTGTCAGTCTTTTAGAAAAATCCTTGAATATTACTCAAAAGCTCAGGAATCACCTTCATTCTTTTATCTTTTTTAGGGAGTTAAAGTGAGTATTCAGTTGCACTGTTGCAAAGGTTTGAGGAACGCCTTCATAAATTCAAGCAATACTCATATCTGATCAGATGATGCTGTCTCCTCAACTTTTTACCAGATGTGTCACATTTTATTTATCTGCTTTCTTACGCCTGTCTCTTGATTTATTCTTATCTGCTGTCATGTCGGCCACAGAATGGGAAGAAGAAGAAGGTAAGTGTATGTTGGAGCCTGCAAATCTTCCATCTGACTGCGCTAGGACATCTTCCTGCTCAGATTTTAATGAAGTAATTGCTAGAGAATTTTCTCCATTGCACCTCCTTCAATGTCATTCTCTACAGGGGACACAGAGGAGTGAGATTAAATTGGAAGGGCCCCCAGAGATACTGCTTTTTAGTTTCCCATCCCATGGGTTTGCCATTTATTCCACATATTTTGTGTGAAATAAAAATGTTTAAGGTTGGCAGCAGAATTGGCTTCCAGTATGTTTTAAGATATGCTGTATATTACATAACAGCAATAATTCTGAGAGAGATTCAGAGAGTGCTTGAGGTACTCTGTAAATTTGATTATGACACAGGCTCTTTGCCAGTTGTATTAAGCAAAGCGTCGAGAAATAGAAGCTTATTATGACTTGGTATTTGCGAAAAAATTGCCTTGCTGTTAGATCCTGACCTTTACCTCCAGCTAATGGTGAAGAAGTGCTGCCTCCGACGCATTGCCCTAAACCACAATGTCACTCTAAACTCAGATTCTAAAGTAGGTTTTTATCCCACCTTAACTTTACTGTGATCCCTCTCCAGCCACCTGATCTGTTAGGGTAAATATCAGCAAGATCATTTTCTTTTTGGGCATACTAGCATACTATATGACAGATCCCATATCACTGACAGAGGTTTAAGATCAGACAGAATGTCTTTTAAATGAAAAGTTATGCCTTTTTTGTAGTTTTGGTCATCATTGCTACTATCATTTATCCATTGAAGACATATTGGTGTGCCCTGATATTTTAGCAATGTATCTGGGAAGGAAAACGTTGCCTTAACAAATAGGATTGATGGCTTTGACAGCTGTGTTCCTCAGATGTAGCGTAAGCAATTCAGGCTAACACATTGTTAGCAGGCCTATATTTCCTTGTTAATTCTCATACATCTAACTTAGTTCTTCATTTCACTTAGTTTCTGAGCATTTAGCTTGCTTTCTAGTTTCCTGTTTTATTGATACTGTGTGATTTTAAATTGTTGTTTTTATTGTTATTGTTTTTGTGTGGAACACAGGAAGACTAGTGACTACTTTGTAGAAGTTAATGGGGATCTAATTTAAGAATAAACAATAAGAATTAATGCAGGATGAAGTCATCTTGAATAACAGTTTGCTCTTATTTTGAAATAATGCCAACACGAGTAGAGCGGCAGCTACGTATAGAAGCTTAGACAACGCACTCATCAACACAAACATAGGTTTCACTCTACTTGTGTTCCTGCATTGCTACTGGTGTTATTGGGCTTTTGTTTTGTGCTCCACAGTGTTTCCACACTTCCATTGTTGCTGCATATACAATTCGTCATTATTAATTAATAAAGTTCGACTGTGAGTGGTGAGGTCCTTGTTGTTGCAGTATTGATTATAAAACTACCAATAAACATCCTGTCTGCTATTAGATCATCCTTTCTCAGCCTGAGCCCCCTTATATTTGAAAGCTGCAGCTTGCCACTATATCTTTGCTTTAACATATTCTAAGTATTTGATGAAACAATAATAATAATCATAATTGTGATCTTGTTTCATTTATATATAACCAACTTATTCTCTAAATGTACTGCACCAGAGTCACATGGAATTGATTTGGGTGGGTGATGGGCATACAAAGCGCAGAACTGTGACCCCAGAGACGAGGGTTTGCTCCCTGAGTCCAGTCTGGTTATGTGTAAGTGCTTTGCTTAAGTTTAGGGAGGGCTTGTGGTTTTGTCTCAAGTCACTGTAGACATTTTCTGTATTAAACCAAGATCACAATCTCTGGGTTTGGCTTGAGCACCAAGACATTGTATTACTCAAACAACACTTCAATATTGTTGTGTTGAAGTTCATTATTTTAGAGTTGTGTCCGGCCCTAGTGTAGAACTTGGCTAGCAGCCAAATGCCATATAACTAGCTGTTGTCCTGAGGTCTCTGTCTTCTATTGGGTTACTAGCACACACTCCCTCTCACTGACAGGCATTTTGCCCTTGCTTTACAACATATCTGCTGTTGCAAATTAGTTGCATATAGACGTAATTTCAGGGAGACAGGGTTGCCAGTTTTTAGCAAGATAAGTTCAATAGTCAGCGTGAGCACTTTAACTTTGAGATTGAAAGTTCAGTCTTGACCTTGAAAACATCAGTTGGCAGAACAATATCACCACAAGGTCCAGTTAAGTCCATTTAAAGAGCTCTGAAATTTTAAATTTGATTTCCATAGAAACTGAACAAACTCAATCTACTGAGGAAGATTGTGTAATCGGAACAAAGGCTTCAGAGCAGCTAGTGGACCATGTGGTGAGATTTTTAGGCCACCTGCTGTTTCCGAAGTTAAAAATGGTACCAAATTCGGTTTAAAAAAACTTTCGAAAACTTTCTTTAAAAATGGGAATCAAACTAGCATCTCATGCTGCTGCTTCAGATGGCTGAATTCGCCTCATTTATTGTAGAGAAATGACCTTCGCTGACACTAACAACTGCAACACATTATAGGGTGAAGATGGATAACACCGGGCCACTAGAAAAGGTCACAGTAAACAAGCCTTGACTTTACAGGACACGAGCAGCCTGGATGACACAGCAGAGCCCCTGCAACAATGTTACAGATATTCAGAGTACACAGATGAATTTGTCAGGATTGACACAACAGAAAGCCGCTTTTTGAAAAGTTTGGACTAGCAAAGTTTCAGTAGACGGTTTGACATCAAAAGAGTGCCAGACGGATCGTTCATCTCTGTGTTTTCTGTGCTATAAAAATAAGTGTCCACATTAATGCACATCTCAGGCTGCACAAGCACAACTTGCTCTACCCTCTGTTTCCTGCATACGTGTTGGAAAGGTCACTTTGTGGGTGGAAAGAGAACATCATCTATATGCATATGCCTATCAGACCAATGAATCCGGATTCTCGCCAGTTGGCCAGTCAGTCTCGCTCAGCAGAAAGCAAATGAAAATGGGTATGGAGAGGAGAATTTACTCAGTGACTCTGACAAAAACAAAGAACCTAAGATGCATAATTAGGCTGCAGTCCAGGCTGTGAGCAGAAACATGCCAGTTGGCAAACTAGGCACTTAGGCTCCTGCTGGGACGTCTAGCAGGGAAGCTGGGTCTGCAAAGACCAAAAACAACAGGCACTGTGGTGACATTTTCTGAAAAAGCTGTACTATAACCTGATTTGTAGATATAACATTGTGACCCCACCAGTACACACTAGAGCCACCCAGCAAATATTTTGACGTTAAATAGATGTTGATACAGCATTGTGCTGGAAACTGCTGTAAATACAGCACTAAATGAAAGTTGGGACATCTGTCATCCAAAGCTGCTGCATTGGCCATATTGTTTTATGAAATCAGGGAACAGCTTCCATTTCTGCTTCAGTATAAACTTTTGACATGCCTGAATTGTGACTGTTTTCATTCACAGAGGCAGCCTGAAATGTATTCATCAGTGTTTAATCATTTCTAAATATTGTAACGAGAGGAGGGAGACAAATTAGATAATATTGTATTGTCATGTGAAACTAGACATAGGCAACCAGCTGGCTGATTGGTGGTCCAGAATGGAGCTGAGTCTAAAATACCTAATCCTTCTGTTCCTTTAAATGTATTTAATCAATTGTTTTTACTTATAGTTGACAGTGCTTATTCTAATAATGATATACAGTCAGTACAACATTATCTTATCTTTAAGTATCAGGTTTTTAAGAATGAAACTAAAAATGATATCAAGTAGAGTTAGTGCTGTAACACTGCAACAGTTATTTAGCATTTCTGAGTCATTTGTTGCACTAACAATTTCAGAATGTGTTATTTCATATAAATCTGTATACTTCATTGTGTCTCCCCCACTTCTGAAATCAAACCTAAACCCTTGGTAAACTGATAGTTTTCTGACATTATTAAGACTGTTCCAGCCAAGTGAAAAGCTCAATGAGTGCCTATAACTGTTGGGTGTCTATCCGCATTACTAATTGTGTTATTGTGCGTGGATAGCTGCTAAAAGCAACATTACTCAGCCTCAAAATATCATCACTTCATTATTCAGTAAAATATGTTGGCAGTCTTGCCCAGTCTAACATGTTTTTCTTCTTTAAGCAGGAACCTGAACACTGTCATAGAAATTAAGTAATTCTTAAACCAGGAGTCCTTGTTCTGATGACCTGAGGCCCAGTGGACTAATATAGGCTATATATAAGGCTCTGATATATGGCGATGCCAAGCTGTGTAAGGTCTTGTGAAGTAATTACAAGGAATTCAGTCACACTTTTGACAGGAAGCCAGTGTAGCAAAGCCAGCACTGGGCTATATGGGAATGTAGTGAAGTCTTAGTCATTGTGCAGCAGAAGTTTGAACTAACTGTAATCTTGCTACAGCTTCTTGGCTTAAACAAGTGCATTAACAATAGTCAGAACAAGAGGAGCAAAAACAATGGATGATTTGTTTCAGCTGTTGAGAAGAAGGGGTATAGTTTAGCAGGGTTTCTTAATTAAAAGTAACAGGACTAAATCACTGATGTAATGTGTTTCTCAATCGAGGGTAAGCCCTGAGGTTTCTGGAAACACTGATGTTTAAGTCTAAATGTGAGCATTTTTCTACACACTTTCAGGAAAATAAATTAATAATGAAACAAAAATACATTTTCTGTCACAGTTAAATGTGCCAAGACCTAAATTAACAGTGTGGTATCATTACAGGTGTAATTTTTTGCCGGAATACAGTTCAACTGCGGCTGACAATTTAACACCTCCCATGATAGTGGTGGATATTGCTGTTCATGCAAGTCTGTCACAAAATAACTGCCCTGCTATTCATATGCTGGCAAGAGTTGAAATTCTAAATACTCCTACATGGCTGTTAAGGGCTGTCTGAGCTACATAGTGTGGTCAAAAAGGTGTTTGAAGTCAAAAGTTATCCAAAGTCCTCTTTACTTTAGAGCAAATGGGCCAGTGTTTTATGAGCAAAGCCAATGGAGCTGTCCAAAGAGCTGAACACTTTGTGAGGAAGTAGCACTATCCAGGTATCTGAACTGCAAAGCCGTAAGTGCTGTTCACATTTGTAGTTTCATGCAAGAAGTCATAAACATTTCCATCTGCTACCACACATACACACAGAGAGGCAAGGAATTCAGAAGTACCCGAAAGGGGTATTTGAATGGCCAATAACATTAAAATGGTCTCAGTTCAGTATATATTTTGACTACTATTTTAAAAACCCTCCTCAAAAGCAATGACCAGAGTCAGAGCCTCATAAAACTCTCACTTGCCCAAATTGAGGCCAAGCTACTTCATTCTATATTGGAGTCATTACTACAACCTGTTTTGAATAATATCTCACTGATGCACAAATGCTAAGGTTTGTGCTGATGGCAGGGTGCTTTGGGTAAGTATAAAAAGAAAGCAAGTATCGCTTTAGGGGCGAGTGGAAACTGGGAAATGAAGGCATCAATCAAAATGTTAGGACTGGTTATGAGTCCCAAAGGACAAATGAAACCCACAATGGGGGGATAAAAAAAAGACGCCATACAACCACACAATAATACAACAATGCACAGCAAGCGATCGGATACATTTGATAAAGACGGCAATCTTGAGAGACTCCTCGGGCCATGACTAAAAGATCTTGTTCAATAGAAGAAGTCGGGAAAGGAAGCGAGATAATAGAACAATAAACCTTGTCGGCAGAGAACAACAAAGCAATAAAGCAACTTTTGTGAAGTTGTAAACGCTAATGACATAATTTAACATTTGCTGTGCATTTCCAACTCATTCAATTCCCTCCAAATTCCCAAGAGTATTTATATGCACAGAGCAATTTGCATCTGGCCATCATTTACATTTCAAAACGCTGGATCTTGATTGCTGCTGTTGATATGCTCCATGAATATGATTGTTTTACAGCACGGAGCTACAGTATACAGTATGTCCTACCAGTCATAGTTCTTACCACCTTCACTGCTCTCATCAAATATCCTATAAGTCTGTGAAGTTGTGCTGCCAGTTCATTTCAACATTGTTCACACAGAGCACTAAGTTCCATTTGGAAAGTGTTGGTCCATGAATATATAAATAAAAGTAAATAAGTAACTATTTGATGTTCTGAAATTAAAATAATGATAATCAGTCATGGACATCAGGATACGTTACATCAGTTAACATTTGTTAGCTAATTAAAAAGCCAGTGAGTAATGATATTGAAGTTGCATTCATTTTATAGTTTTCTGAGGTGGCAGCTCACAGAGCCACATTAGCATTCCTTTAGAGTTTTGTTTCTGTGCACCTGAGGAATCTAATTCCAATATTCACTCTCTTTTTAGCTCTGATGGAAAAATCTTGATCTTAAGCTGCTAAATGCACCACTTTCTGCACCAGCCAGCCTCTAATTCTGTCTGTCTGCTGTTTTATTCTGGGCATATACTGTACAGTGAGTTTATCAGAGGTTTTTGTGCTGCCTGTTTCGGTTAGAAACAAGGCTGATGAGGTTAAAAAGCTCCCTAAACCTGAGGAAACAGGCCGATTTGGGTGATAATCCTCTGTGGGTTCACCTCAACAAGAGACTCCATTCACATTACCCATGTGTAATTATTGCATTAGAGCAGCGCTGATTAATTTAGTTACTTTTTGATGGATAGCTGCCTGCCTAGATACTGACTATATACTGATATTCTTTTGATAGGTTGTGCCTTTGCAATCACACTCAGCTGTTCAGAGACATTCATTTTAAGGCTTCTGTACACAGATTCAATTCAATTCAATTTTATTTGTATAGCGCCAATTCATAACTCAATCAGATTCTTCCTAAATGTAATATTAGTAGAAATGGTTAATGTTCCTTGCCTCTACAGTACAGCAAGTGATGTAGGTCTGCGGCTGGTTTTACTTTAGCTTCATCAAACATTTAGGCTTTTAGGACCCTGGAGAGTGACAGGTGAGGATATAGGGACAGAGATTGCTTGTCTTTCTCCATGCTGGCACTGTTTTATAAGGTTGAAACAAATGTAGCAAAAAGTCGACCAGTGATCATGCCACACACGAAAAGTGTAGGTATGTTTAACTTAAGCTGATGCTAGCTATATTTTCCCAGGGCTTTAAATATGACACTATGAAGTGACATTAATAAACTATCACAATAACCTGTTGTGGCAAATAGTAACTTTTATTTTGCTTTTCTACACCGTCTGTACAGTGAGTAAAAAAACAGAAACCCCCACAGGCAGTACAGCACAGGAGCCACTTTAACAGCTGCCGCAGCTCTGGTGGCATCCTGTTGGCTTTTCCTGAACCATGGAGGATTGCAAATTTGTCCTCCAATAATTGCTTTAAGATGTATGAATATAAAAAGGTAGATGGAAAGCTGGAGCTCGTTGCCAGTATGACGTAGAGGATGGCTGACTGGAAATGAAACGTTCAGTACTTACCGCAAGAGGAATGAGAATAATACTGGGATAGATTTACAGAAAAATATTCCAAACTATTATAACTGTCACACATTTATTTTGTGGTTTAGTAGGTTAAAACTTTGTTAATGTAATAACAAATAATAAATAATAACAAATAATATAACAAACACCAAGATATACCCTTGTCAGGACTCTGAGGGGAACCCAGAAGCAGATCGGACAAGAGGTAGAGTGTAAACAGTTTATTTGACAAAGAGTGAACTTGTGAAGAAGGGGGGAGCTGGCAGGCGAGAGTAGGAGTCCAGAGGTGGGGGTGATCCAGAGAGCGGCTGGCTGGCAGGCTTGGAGTGTGGGGATCCAGTGGCTGGCTTACAGGAGGCGTGGGCTGAGTGGACTGGGTTACAGGGCTGAGTTCCAGGAATGATGCCTGCGGCAGAGAGACACGGTTAGTTGCAGACAAAAGCAGACGACAAGAAAGAGGCTCAGGCAGGCAGAAGCAGACTGGCAACAAACGGGAGCTACGATAAAGAACTGGCTGGAAAGCGGTAGCATACTCAATACTTCACAACGATCCGGTGGAGACTGGATGTGTGGCTGCTCCTTAAGTACTGCAGACAAATAATGAGGAGCAGGTGTGGTGAAGACCTCAGCCAGGTGTGTGAGTAGCCAGGGATAGGCACGCCCCCAAAGCACTGCCAGAAGAGCGACACAAAACACCACAAGACAACACGAAAACACAAGCACAAACACACACACAGTCATCACGGCCGGGGATTCGTGACAACCCTCATGTGTACATACACTGATATATGACCTCTCAATTTAGCCTGGAGACATAGTATAACATGTTGTATGTGCTATGAATTGGAATTCTCAATGCTATAATTTGTTAAATATGTATGTGTCATGGGTCATCCTCACTGGGTATTTGGTATATTTGGTTGTAATGCTAATCACATCTTTAAAGGTTCACATGTTCTCCAGTGGTATTTAAATCCTTTTAATAATAATGCCTCAATGCATAAATACTATGTTGCGATTAAAAGCCCTGCATTTAAAAAGTTACTTAGTTAAAACTAGTATTACATAAGTATATAGTCTGATTATTTTCAGACTGGTGATGCAGTTACAGGGAATCAGCATTTTAATGTTGTAGCTGGTTGAAGTAAAGCTATATTTAACTACTTTACATACTGTTTCTTTCTAATAAGGCACCCATTAATACGAGCAAGTTGCCAGATTGTGAAAAAATCTATTTGGCGGATATTTGGCCCTCTAACTGCCAAGCTAGCTGGTGCTTTTAGACATTGGATTGTTTGGGCTCTTGCAGAAAATGGCTACAGAGGATTTGGATCTAACTCCAATTATTAACTTATTAGCATAAAAATATGATTATTACACACAGTCTCTCAAGACGGGGACTCAAGATGACATAAAAATGAAGAAGCCACCCCTTACCATGTTAGTTCTATCAATTAGTCAGATTACCCAAGGTAATTGACACAGTTAGTCTAGAGCCTATGGGGGTTCAGAGGAAGTTGCCCACTTTGCTCAGTGTTGTTTTATAGATGTTAAATTATCAATAAAGGGTTTAACAGTTCATAGTCTACAGTTCTAAACTTAATTGCAGCCCTCTTCCTGAACATTGGTGGTAAAATGGTCCATTGGAGAGGTCTTCCTGATGAATTAAGGAGTAAAAAAGTGTTCTGAATAAACACTTTTTAATAACCCCAAATTTGTGTTTAATAATGGCTTATAATTGACCCATAATGCATTATTAGTTCATTTTGGTTCATCTTTGTTTAGCAGCTTTTATCTCACATGCATGGTATCCCCTTAAGTTAAGTTCTCATTTTGTACATTTAACAACATATAAAGATGTCCAAAATACAAGACAAATGATGCAAGATCCTATATTAATGGATAAATCCTTAGTGATAATTCACTCACACACAATATTATTATAAAACAGATTGTGTAATAAAGTGTAAGAAATAAAACTGTACTGTCTATTTACATGCAAAGGGATTTTATCCCAACTGCTTTTGTGCCGTTTTCATTAAAAGTCTGCATGAATGGTGTTGCAAATCACTAAAAATACTCTTTTTATGGGCTACAGCATGAGATACTGTGTGAAAGGCCCACATCAGCACTTTCAATTGGGTTTCTCAGCTTGTCTCTACATGATATATAAATAAAGTTATGGTCCCATAAATAAAAACTCTCATTCATTCTGTACAGTTGGAGCAACCTGGTATTTCTGAATAAACTAGTGGCCAAAATTCAGATATTGTTTAGTTATGCTCAAACCACCATCCCTCTTTTTCTCTCCTTTTTTCACACACACACACACACACACACACACACACACACACACACACACATTTTGACACATTGATGCACCAGAGGACATCACACATAGTCTTTGACTTTGCTATTTCTTGCCGGCAGTTGTGAGAGGGAGGAGGAGGGGGTGCAGGGAGGGGTGACAGGTTCTCTGACCAGCCGAGCTTTGCCGGCCTAAATTGGAGTTCAGGAGGCAGTGGAGGCTGCTGGGTATAATTGGACGCCAGCCAGGAACTTGTGTGGATGGTTGTCTAAGCCTCGCTCCCCTTTTCACCGGCCATCTCAATTACTCCCCTGGTACAAGGCTTCTCACCACCCGGCCACTGACACAGCAACCTCAATTTCTCTTCGAAATGTGTGTGCGTGTTTGTATTGTGTGTGTGTGTGTGTGTGTGTGTGTGTGTGTGTGGGTGGTAGTTACAGGGAGGGGTTTAATGAGCCACAGTCATCGTTGTGAAAATGCTGAACATATTGGGAGAACGGCTAGTTTGCCTGAATCATACGCGAGTAGATGGACATGTTCAGTCATCGTTGCAGAATAATCCCAGATTTATGAGAGCACACAGAGTTATGGCACACAAGTTTCCCAGAACAACACTACCAGGAGACACACACACACACACAGTGCATCTTCTGTACTCAGAGTGAATGACGGTGACACAGGCTGGATGGTTGTACAAACACATACATGCACACACACAGTGAGAGGAGAATGACAGTAATTTGCTGTGCTTGTTTGGCTTACTTTTCTTCAGCCTGGAGACCCTCATGTTGTGCTGAACGCCCCCCTGACTCTACTCACAACAACCATCACTCCCCCTCTGCTGAATGTAATTAAAGCTATTTTCAATTACAAAGGCCAGTACTGACAGGGGACGAATGAAGAGCATTGTTCAGCCCCAACCGTCAGCTATAACAAATGACTAAGCAGTTCACTTGTGGTGGCTTAGTATTTTGGTTGTGAAAGCTATTCTTGTTTTTGACATGAAGACGCTCAAGAGTTTTAAAAAGTTGTAGTTACTGTAAATAATTGTTTTCTTTATGCTCAACTGACGTGAACAGGCATTGTATATGCGTCATAGGGCCCCTGCAGATGAATAAACTCTGTGAAAGTGTATGGCAGAGATGCATAAAGAGATGCTTTGCAATGTGTTCCTGTTTTCAGCCTGAAAACCTGCTGGATCATGGCTTTACTCTTGTTCATCCAGTTCCATTCAGGTGCACAATTTGTGTTGGATTATTTAGGACACACAAGAACAGTCTGATAGCATAAGAAAGCCCTACTGCAGATATGAGGCCAACATGAGTGACAGTCTTTATTATTTTAAAGATAGTGAGTGTTGCATTTTGGCTGTGCAGGGCAGTTTTCCCCTTGACTTCTCCAGCGACAGTGCATTTTAATTACAGTTATCATACACTTGTGCATTGCTGCCACATAGGTAGATACATGTAACAGAGAGAAACTACTGTACTTTAAAAGTGAACTGGGCAATAGAAGTTTTGAATGCACCAGTAAGGAGTCAATTTATTTTTAATTCAGATGTTTTCCCAACTGGTTTGGAGCTAGAAACCTTTTCTCTCACAAATGACATCAATATGCAGTTGCAGTAGGAGTAGCTGGAAGTACATGAAAATCTTTTACATTCCACACCAACAACCCTGCACCACTTTTCATACTAGAGGCCAAAGCTGACATTTTTTTTTCTTTCCTGAATCTTAACCGAGCGGTTTTCTGTATGTCTTCGATGCCGACATGTAATGAATATTTTGGATTTTTTGCATTTTGCAGATACATACACTAACATTTTAAAGAATTTTTTTGTTAATTGAGCATTCCAAATTAATGTTTTTTTATCTGGTCTTCCCTTCTCTCATCTGAATAGGAATGGCTGTACAGTAGGAACAGTCTACAATGATTTTAGTAAGGTAATCAATCCGAAAATATAAATATTAAAAAAATAATAATAATTGAAAAAGAAGTTCCAGTTGAAATTATGCCCTTAGGTAGCGCAGCCTAACTCTAAACCTAGATGACTAAATTTAAATTTCTCTCAGCTTAGAAAGTATGGCACCACATGCGTGTCTGTTGCTCCACCACAAGATTCTTCACCTGCACCTAAAAACCTCAACCACTCATTTAATTACATCTGATTCAGGAGAGAATCACAGTAAAAAGAGAGAGAGAGAGAGCGAGAGCGAGAGGGAGGAAGGCGACCTGTCCTGAAGACACATCTGGCACTGAAGAGCTGGTCAGCGGGATGGGACCTGGCCTGGTGCCGGTACCGACTCTCTGCTCCATTATGTCGACCTCCCACTGCAGGCGGGGCCAACCAGTCAGACCAGACAGAGCCTAAAAATAGGGGTGTTGCTTTAAAGAGCCACATCACATCACACATAAATCATTTGTCGACTAGACACAGAGAGACAACATACAGACTGAAGAAGTGAAATTGAAACTTTATTCAAAAAGGAAAAGTCTGTAGGATTTTGGTTGCTAACTGCAACTCCTTTACTTAACCCTCCCCTCCCCTGAAGGATAAACTATGGTGGCCATGAAACTCATATCGCATCCGTACAAGAGGATCCGCTCCCTCTGTAGATAAAGTTATTCTAAGGTACTGAAAACACAACGATTCTTATTTTCATTATACACTAATGAAGACATATCTGCCAATAGATCATCTTAAACACTGGACCTTTAATGATCTCTGAAAACCACTGGGTTTTTTTGTGCATTAATTTACAGTCGATGTTTCTTAATGTGAAATAACTTCAATGCATTATGCTGCTTTTTCTAAGTAGCTTGGAGTGGAGCTTTTTTCCTTTCAACAGAAGTGTAGTGGTTTTGTTTAACATTCAAAAACTACAATTAACAAACTACAATTATCAACAGAATGTAAAGACATAACAGTTTTGACTGTATGTCAAAGATGTATTGTGTTGCAGAGATACCTACTGAAGTTAGCAGGCTAACCAGCTAGTTCCGGCCCGCCTTGTCTTGCAATACCACTTTATATCTCAAGGGGCAATAGGGAGTCACTGTTGAGTCCAGGCTACCCTCAGTTCAACATTAAAGGATGAAGAAGTAGCATTCCCCCGAGAGCAAGAAACCATGTGTGCGTCTTATGTCGCTTAATTGCATTTTCGTTTCCCTCACTTGCATTTTTTCAAGAAAAAGGAAAGAAGGAATGAGGAAATATGTTTTTAGAGAATTGAGATGTCCTTTCCTCTGCAGCGCCACCTGAAGGGACGTCCGTTTTTGATGATGGCAACAGCTGATGATCTGATCTGATCTGACAGCTGTCAGTCGGCTTTAACAGCTGCAGTTTGTGTCTGCATACATGTGAACTGTACTAATATTAATAAAGATACACAGTTATCAGTGCCAGAGCAGCAGACTGTTACCTGATTAACAAACACCTGCACATGAACAACAACCTGCATTATAGCGATGAGCAGATCGCAGTTAATCTGCAGCACTGAGATCAATCTGATGAGCTGGGTTATTAAAATTATGATATGTGATTAATAGCGAATGTATTGAAGCTGAATTAATGTGAGGTTTCTACCCATTAAGTGCCGTGCGCATTTACGCCCAAGGCACAGCAGCTTCATTGAATATTTAAATCAACAAAACGATCTAATGTTAATTAATATTATTTGTTGTTATTTTACACCTCCAGGAGTTCCCACACACAGTCCAGGTTCATCCTCCTGATAAATTCTCTGTTTCCTCTGAGAGTTCTTTGTCAACAGTTTTTAAGTTTTGCTTCTTAATGATATTTATATGTGACCTTACTACATGCATGGAAACGTTTAAAATGACTGAAGCATCCTCTCTCATTACTATAGTTAAAATAAGAAAACACTTAAAGGCTGCAGAAATACAACATAGAATAAATTAATAAGTCACCTGTAACCTTGCGCTGCTTTACAGAAGAGACACAGGAATCATTTCAGCTGAGAATTATTTCTACTGCGTTTATATTATTTGTTCATCATGTGCATCTGTATTTATTGTTATTGTAATTGTAAATATATATTTTTTTGTTTTGTTATTAAACTTTTTATTTAAAGGCATACTATGCAGTTTTCCAGTTTTATCAAACAGCTACCCCTAGAGTCGCTGCGGAGTACTTGTATTTAACGTTAACTGTTGTAAATACCACTCACCAGAGCCGTCTCTATATACGGCTCTGCGTCTCTGCACTCACGGCCTGATCCCCTCCCCCCTGTATACCGGTACATGTTCAGTAGGATGGAAGCGTCGGACATCGAACAGGCAAAGATATACTCTGAAGATGTCTACTGACCCGGTAATGTCTGAGTGAATGCCTGCTAGTGTCTTCCATTGAGGCTGCTTCTTATGTCGCTGATGTATGTGACGTAAAGCAATTTGTGATTCTCGCAAGATTTGGCGGGACGACACCTTTCAGTCTTGCATTGCTGGTTCTGCCAGCGGTGTCCCTCTCCAGCTTTGCTATCGGGATGATTCGCTATACTACGAGTTCGTTTACCATCGAATGACTTTGAAGCTGTTATATTAAGGTAAAAATCTTGCATAGTGTGCCTTTAAAGAAAAAAAGTTATACATGTTCACATCATTACAAAAGCACCCACACTCTCTCCCATCACAGTACTTCTATACCGGTTCTGGACTGGTAGGGAACTTAAGAATCCAAAAAATAAGAAGTGGTAGTGATAACTACAAAAATAAAAATAGAATAAATAAATAGGTAAATATACAGCAGTAAATAAAATAGACAATAACAGCTGTAAAATTAATACATTTGTCTGCTCCATATGTACCTTTCCTCATTCATAACTTTTCCTGCCAATAATATCTTATAGTTATAACAACACAAATGGTAATAATTATAGATTAAGTAAGACAGTCTGCTGTATACATGTATAACTCTATTTGCTGAAACAAAGAAAGAAAACTGAACCAGATGAGTGGAGTCAAAAACTAGGGGGATTTATCACATTACCCAGTATCTTGCCTTAAAGTTGTTATAAAGTTATAAAGGGCCCTCCTTTAAGTCTTCAAAGTGATCCATGCTTTTAGCTTAGTCAGATCATCCCCGATCCTACATATTATATTATTAATGTCATTAAACGCCTCTCATGGCGTCTCATCTTTTTTTTTTTGTAATTGTTTGTTCCACAGTCACTACTATAATGCCTCCTTACCATGGGGAATCCGTGCCGAGACAACACAAGTTTACTGATCAGTCCGTCTGAAAGTGTCCAGTTTCTTTTTGAAACCATCCGGCGGAGCCTCTGGCTGCTGCTCTCCTCCTCCCGGGGACCGGATTTTGCGCCACATCAGATTTTGAACTCTATCAGCCCAGCTCGCCGGTGGTTTATTTATCGTCACAGACAAACCTCTCTTCACCATGTCCCTCGTAGCCTCATCTGCCGAGTTGTACAGACATGTCTCCCCCTCATGAAACACCCTCATTCTGGCTGGAAATGGAGTTTCCGTATATTATTCTCCCTCAACATCTTCTTCGCCTCCGCATATTCCCGGCACTTCCTGAGGGTCTCCGGTGCATAGTCGTGGTCCACGAAAACCTTTCTCTCCTGATAGAGAAACCCCTTTTTTCAACCATACCTGTTTCAGGATTTCTTCTTTTTGCTGCTGGAGAACTTAACAACTATGGATCTCGGGGCAGAATCCGCTGGTGGTTTTGGTCCCAATGCGCGATGCGATACATGTTCACCTGTAGCTCCCCCGTGTCAGGGTGGCTAGCTGGCTAGCTGTGTCTTCCTCGGCGGACACTTCCTTGGCTGTTTGAGCCTTTTCCTCGGTCTGTGAAGCGTTGTTTTGTCTTGGTTTGGGCATACTATAAACGCATCTTTAACGTCTTCTGTTAATGTGTAACAATCTTTTGTAAAATATGGCGTTTTTCTTGATGATCAGGGAGCTCTGTTATTATGCTGCCTACCTCATGGCTGCTCAACCAGAAGTCCATAAATAGATTATTGAATAAGCCAGAATATGATCATGGTGTCTTTTAAACATTGGGAAATATTTATTAGGCTAAATGTTTCAGGGAAAACGGAAATGATGTAACTTGACTCAGGAATTATCAGCCTCATGTGACTGAATGGAAATGACAATAAATTATTTAAAAAATATTTCTTGCTGACAGATTCTCTACTGTCTCTGACTAAAATATGATAATATTAAACGGCAACTGCAGCAACCAATAGTAACCTTGATCCTCGCTTCTCAGAGATTGCTCTGGCGATAAGTGCTTTGGGACGGCCTGCAAGATGGCGGACCAGAACAACTTCCGGTTCAAGCGAGAAGCGTGGAAATGTCAAATAAGAGACTTTGGATGTACCAAATGTTACAGAAAGAAGTGATGAAAAGCAAAACAAGAGTTAACATTGAAGTTGCTTTCACTTCCGGAGACAGCTCTTGGTAAGTAAAGGCATGAAGTTTGATGCTGAACTCAACTCAAGACTGGTAAGTAAAGTGCTGTTAATGCTAACATTGGCTATTTAGCGATATCTTAAGAAGGTAGCTAATTGTATAGCATTACGGACAGTGTAAAAGTATGTTTGTTGAAAGACGGACAGAGGGACTGTATATTATCTTGTTTCTTACGATAGAAATAGACACCTCAACTTTATGGTGAGACGGTCCAAATTTGTTTAGCGTATGAATTTGACAGGTGGCCAACTCTTATATATGGCCCCATTTCAATTGAGAGTAGTCTGTACACAGCTTCAGCAGCTAAAATTTCAAAGTAGCTTTCCCCAATGAATGATCTTGACTCTGCTCCTCTGTTCCTAAAAACATTCAGGTGGATTTGAGACTCAAACTATTTTCTGAGTGGCTTGACAAGAATGCCCAGCTCAGTCATGATCACATCATTTTGACCTCACTCACTCTATTGTATACATTTCTGATTGAAACATGAAATAGACATTGAAACTGAGTGGCACCTTAAGAATTCTGGGATAAAGCAGCATGCTAAAGAGCTGTCTCTGTAAAATTTCTATGCTGATTTTTGTGTGTCTTGTTGACAGTATGTGACAGCATGATGATGCAGCAAAATGTAAATATCTTGAGTGTTGAATGGCTGAGTATATTGCTCCACAGTACATATTTTGCATAACAGAGAATATAAACACGTTAAGCTGAACTGCCAGCTTCCTTGGACCCACTACACTACTTCTCTGCAGGTAAGATACCGTTAAGCAATGCATAGCAAGTGCTTTAAAATATGTAAGCCTGCAATATCCATGCAAGTAAGGAATTAATGGATTTTCTTGGAGTAAGAACTCATGACAGCTAATTAGTGAGGCGGATGACAACTATGCTGTCTATGGGGGAAAAAAAGAAAAAGAAATATCTTCTTTAAAAAGTTTAACCACCATGAGCTGACATGTTTGAGCTTTATGGTTAAAAAAAAAAAAGGTGAAGAAAAATAAAAGAGGAGATTTAGAATTTGATTCAAACTATATAATTGGAAAAAAAAACATGAACTTTCCTCTCAATTTATGGACCCAAGTGAACTAAAAGGGCTTTGGTTGGGTGCCCGGATAGCTCAGTGGGTAGAGCCGAGGCTGAGTCTTTGCTGCAGCGGTCCAGGGTTCGAATCTGATCTGCGGCCCCTTGCTGCGTGTCATCCCCTCTCTCTGCCCACCTTTCCTGTCTTTCTTCAGCTGTCAACTATAATAAAGGCAATAAAAGCCCCCAAAAATATACTTTTTTTTTTTTTAAAAAAAGGCCTTTGCTTATTTAGGAGCTCATTTGACGCACTGAGACTCTCTTAATTTAAACTCTTAAGTGGGGTCTCAGTTGGGGCTTCTGAAAGTGTTATTCATCTTCTCTACTAAAGCTTTTATCCCCTTCCCTTCACACACAGAGCTAAATGCCCTGCTCCTTTTGCAGCTACCTTCACTTCTATTAGGGGATCAGAGAGTGTGCAAACACTGGTCTGATGGGAGCCATAATCAATCCCTTAAGCACAGAGGCTGCTGTTGGATAAAGAAAGAAAAAAAGGCCAGTCTCTATACAATCTATTTACGTCCCAGGGACTCAACATTCCCTCGGACGTATGTGGGGAAAAACATTTTCTGTGGGGGCAAAAAAAAGTAGATAGTAGATTCCTTAATTGGGAGGTGTTTGGAATACTCTGGGGTCAGAACAGTTAACCCCGGTGGAAATACTCCCTGGTTAACCTGAGTTAACCTGGCCTTGTATGTCCCCGTCACTCCCTGCTGATGGAAAAATAGGGGGGCTATTAAGCAGAGACAGACCATCTGGGTCTGTTACGGGCAGCCTTGAGGGGTTGAGAAGACTTCGGGGAGTTGGGGGTAGGGGGGGAGTTGCTGCTCCAATCACCTTCTTTCTTCTTCTTTTCAGCCCTCATCTTGCTCAGGTCAAAGAAGCAAATATGCTCAAAGGTTAGCTCTTTATTTCACACAGACAGAGATTCTTGAGGTTTTTCATGGTGCTGTAAACAAGGGTTTAAAAATGTATGAAATATCTTCAAGTCAGCGGAAAAATTATCCTCGGATTTCGTATAAATCCCTCTTGCTTCCTGTTGCAAAGAGGATAAATGCTGCCTTTAAATGGAACTTGTTGGTTCATATTTTTAACATGGCAAGTCGAGCACACAATATGCTTGGCATTCAAGGGGTTTATGTCATGACAAGACTGCTGTTAGGTGAAAAGGTCCCTTTTCAAAAGTTGTTGATCATGTTTCTTGGACAGAGCTTCCTACAAGAAGGCCTCTAATCTGCAACGTTGAGATGGCTGGAAAGAATGGCAAACTAGAAGCACAAAAAACAATCTGCGGCAAAGATATAGGTAGGGAAGGTTTTGGAACACATCTAAGACTAATTGATATCAGGCCAATATTGGCCCAAACTGAGTATGACAATGAGCATCAGGTATGACAAGTGCCCCTTTAATCCCCCTGTAGTATGTAATGGTGGGAAATAACCAATGGAGCATCTCTAACTCTCTTGGACACCTTCTATAAAAAGTTCTATGACATTGGCCCATAGGAATATAGAGTACTTTCTTGCGCATAACTGTAAATATATGTTATCGCTGTCAGATGGAACAGTGAAGTCGACACTTCCTTCCCAATCACCTAGGTATGTCACCCAAGTCGTAAAACACTAAAAGCAATGCTTTAGGGTCCAACGTGTTCAGGGTAGCGAAGTCAGAGCAAAGATTTATGATGGTATGGTCACCTAATGTGACACAGTGACCATCTCAAAAGACAAAAATATTGTCTGGTCTGATCATAACAGCAAGCAATGGAGTCCCATTCCCCTTTTGTACCAATGCAATCTTTCTTTTTTGCAGTAAAAACAGCAAATGAGGCTGTGTCTGTACTAGCTCTTATATCGGTCCTAACACGCACACACCGTCTGTATACCTTTAGTAAAAGTAACAAAACACTGTCACTATATTTTCAGTATTATCTCTTCAACCAGCAGCTGCATGTTGGATATACAGTAACACACTACACAGAGTGGGAAGGACTGTGTACCACAGACAATGTGTGCTTCGGTGCACAGTACAAAGATAACCTGGTAGGTTCACAGCAACACATGAAACTCAGATCATCCGCCAGCCACGGGTGCAGTTTGAATTTTGTAGTTTGGGGGTTCACAAAGAAAAAGAAAGAAAAAGATCTAGAAGAAATGTAAGGTGTACAACATAGGGTGTAAACAATTCGTCATCCGGAGACCAGCAAGTACACGTTCATATCCCGACTAATATCATATATATTATTTGATAGTATCTGTCAAGTTATACAAGGTTTGCTGTGGTTCCTCTCTTACGGCTCGTTTACATAGGTTGCCTGAGCACCTTGTGGCGTCTACGGGACGTGACGGCTCCATCTGACACATGTGCGGCGTTCACACCGAGAGCGTGTCAGCTCTGTGGCTGCTGCGGAGCAGCTGCTGCTAGCCCTATGTTTTCAGGTGTAGTTTGTTTACCCGAGAGAGAGGGAGAGAGGGCACAGTGGAAAGATGGTTCACTTCCAGAATTTTTTTCACAATTGAAGTAAAATAAAAGATTACTACAGTGCTTTTACTTTGAAAAGTTTAAAGTAGTGAAATAAGACGATACCAACAGATCCTTTCTCTGTGCTCTTTTGCTGCGAGACATTTTACTCAGTAAAAATTGGCGAGACCTCTTGAGAGTTGCTGAAGCCGCAGCTGAGACGTGTGTGCGACCGCTCTGATCTGTTAATATGGGCGCTGAAATAAAAATCTATATGCTCCGCCATGCAGACGCAGGTTTTGTGAACCATGGGTTAGCTGGAAACTGAAACTTAAGTTCTGGCTGGCATTGTTTCTTTGCTCTGCTTTCTGATGGTTCTGTTATAAACATGATTTGTCCTTTCTTCATAATGTGTACTTCTTTGTTATTTTAGTAATATACAGTATTATACATTCTAACTTGCAATATAAACTAAATATATTAATAATTAAGCCCCTGAACCAACGCATACGCCTGTGCCTCCAGCCTGTTAAACCTCCAAAAAAATTTATTCAACAACGCTTACACACTGGCTTATATTCAACATGTGCATCTGGGATGCTGGAATTGAAACAGACTGTGTTTTGCCTGTGTGGTAGACCTGTGAGTGATCAACTGTGCATGGCACAAAGAGGATACACAATGGCCAAAAACTTTGGTACGCACTCAGGAGCTGCGTGCACAGCTGTTCTGTTCACTGTTGCTGGTTGACAGCAGGTGCTTAGTGAACATACAGTTTATTTTGTAGTTGATTTAACACTGAATATTGACAGGAGGAAAGTAGCTTTCTTTTAGCTTTTGAAGCAATTAGATAACTGCTCATTACAAATATGTGGGGACAAATGACGACAAACAACTTCGAGTCTGTCTCAAAGTTAACAAAGTGCACAGTAAATGATTTAAACCTTCCTCAGTTCCCCTGCTGCCATAAAAATGTGAGTTTACTGACGTTGAATTATTCAAAGTCATCTTGTGAACTAAAATGTAAATGTTAAGTTCACTAAACTTAAGAAAACAAGTACAGTAAACTTAGGATACTACATTGCATCAACAACTGGCATGTTACAGACAAGACAAGTCAGACTCATGTTCATAAGATCTGTTAAGTTAATGAGAACATATTAGTTTATTCCTCTAAATTCCCATTTGATGTTTTACAGTGTAAACAGTTGTAAAAATGTTAATCTATGTAATATCTTTACAAAATCTGATGGTTCTTTGAGTTTGTATTACCAGTTACGGATACTTGATTGACCTTAACTAAGAAATGCACCCACTTGTCTTTGCCACAACTTTGATTAGTGTGGGTTTTGATTTCAGCCCTTCATCTTTTCCTCCCTCTGTGCCTCGTCTTCATCTTGTCCTCCTGTTATCATTACAGATCACCCGTTGCCTGCCCCACCCTTGTTTCAGAACAAACAGTAAGTGGTTCAAATTGGAGTTTCATGTAGATTAACCAAAGATAGCCCTCCCAGCAAACTCATCCAGCTAAACACTCCCTGCTTATTTCTTCCTTCCTTCCTTCTGTCTTTTTATCTTCTTCCATTGATGTAAATTACTTTGGTCCCCTTTGTCTTAGCAGTTGCAGACTGGAGGAAACTGTTCCTCCTTTTAGTGTGAGTCAATTAAGAGTGCTGCAGCATCATCTGTGTCGCTGATTGATCTGGTCAACTCATAACCACACCTCTGTTACAGTTAAAGTATTTGATACACAATTAATGTAAATGATTATCTGATTAATACTGATGAGAAGAAGACCCTTACCATTTTTGCATAGTAATAAAACTACAACAACAGTACACAGCTAATTAATGCAATGTAGAGTAGATATATAAATAATATAGTGTACTACTGTGACTATAAAGTAGATTGACAAGCCTGATAAGATGAAATGCAGGGCTGTAGCCACACTTCCATTTCTTTGGTCAAGTCCCCGAAACACCACCCATTTAATTTAGTTTATTTTATGTTGAATTATTTTCCTTTGCATTTTTCATATTTTATTTACCAACTGTAACTGTTGACATGTTTATCTGCTTTTATGGTCTAGTGCCACCAAATCAGCCAGCGAGTCTGTGTCTGCAGTACAGAGTAAAATTAGAACCAGGAGTAATAATATTGGCATTTTGTTTAGTTATGATTATGCTAATGATTATTTCAAATGGAAGTGTGTATTTTTTATATAAATTTATTGGAAAGCATTTTTGAATTTGATATTTCCCCTCCCCAAATATATATTATAATTGCTGCCCAGGAGTCTACAGATACCTCATAAATCATAGAATCTAACTCCTCCTCTGGGTTGCTAAAACACCCACATTTACAAAAAAAACCCATTAAATCTCAGCCTTAGAGTAAGAAAGTGAAAGCATTTTGATATAGATATGAAAATACATGGGGGAAAAAAACTAACTGTGTAATTTTAAATGACATTCTAGTTATGTAGCCAATATTCCCAAAATCTGACCATGATACACTTTGCCCTGATGCTTTAGTATTTTTGGTGTTAAAACTATAATCCAGCGTTAGATTTATAATATAAAGCAAATGCTGTCTTGTATCCACACTTTAAATGCTAAACCATGCTCTAAAACATAAATAATAATGATAAACATGTTTATGCATACACTTGGGGGCAATCAGTTCATATGAATCAGTTTTTTAGGCTAATATTTATGCCATGTACTGTATGTGAAAACTAATATATCTTCCAAACCCATCCCTTTCCCTCACTAAATGGAAGAATACTGCCTGCTGTACAAGCAGCTACAAGAGCTGGATCTGATGTGGTCTGCTTACAAGTGACAGAGGCAGACGGCTTTTTTTGGCATGTAACCAGACCTATTTATCACTCTGACATCCTGGTGGCACATCCCTGATGAGACAGGTCGAGAAAATGTTCCTCAGGAAGACGGAGCTAGAGGAGATGGATCCAAAGCGTGGACGAGCACCATTGTTGTCACCAGGCTGTGACCTGTTTGGCACTCTGCCTCGCCAGCAACTCTGTCAGGGATGTGGACGTTTGGCCTGTTTCATCTACATTACAGATGTCTTTGTGCAGCCTGACTCTCTCTTCGATCTCCTCCAAGTTTTGACTTGAGTTCAAGCTTGTAACACCAGCCAAGGCTCGTGGCTCGGGGAGTACAAATCGAGGGCTTATCTGGTGCTGCCATCCGGCTGGCTTTCTATAAGGCTGGCCAGTGGCAGCAGGCCAGCAGAGGGTGTCGGGGCCTTGCTCAGGCTAGACATGCATAGAAAAAAAAGTTTTAAAACTTATCTTAAATGTTTTGATAGTATTTATTCAGGATTAAAGAGCTAGACAAAGCGTAGAATGCATTACAGCTATGATAAATTGTTCAATTAAAAAGTTACTTGATTTTTCCCCCAAGCTGGCTCTGCTCTACTTCCCAAAGGCTGCCGTCCTCTCTTTACATTGTTAAGCTACATGTACTCTGGCATGCGTCCAGTGGTACCCTGAATCAAGAATAGATTTTGGTTGGATGACTCTACCAAAATCCTCACTGAAGCCAAGCCCTTCTTTTTTTAACTTCAGTTTTCATAGACTTAAGATAAAGAAACTTTTGACACTGAAAATATCAAGGAGACTTTTTGTTTGCTTGCTTTGAAAGCCATCAACAATCCCACTATAAGTGATATGTTGCAACAACCTGTGTTGGTTTACAATAACTGTGTATTTCATGGCGAGTTGTCTCTGATTACATGGTTGCTGCAGCCAGCATAACCACAGTGATTAAATTGGTGGGAACTGAGAGGATCTGCAGGAACAGTCAGCCATGAATACCTGTATTTGTTCTTCTACCAGCAACATTTTGTACTATTGTTCATTGATTGAATTGAACACGGTTATTGCTACAGTAGCTGTTAAGGCTGTGGTGTTGCAACAAAACTGGAGTGTTGCCTTCAGACTGATACCAGTGAATGCCGTGATCCTGCCATGAATGTTAAACAGCTAGATATAAAAAAAGGGGGAAAAATGCAAAGGAAAGGGTCCAGGAACCACAATCTGTTATCAGTGGAAACCACAGTTCACTATATGAATAATACACTGTGCCCACTGTGTGAAAATTCCTTATATTTGAGTGCATATACTTCCAGTATCACAAACAAGTCGACTTATAGGTACATATTTTCAAGCTCTGTGCTGATATAACAGAGAAATCCAATTCCACAGAGAGCACTGGCCATTTCAGGTGAGTCAAAATGCTAAATTATAACCGAGGACCAAGGCCACATAAGTCAAACCTACCCAACCACCCAATTTGAAGTCCTGCCACCCCATATGTTCCTTTGTTTCTGTGATGGTTTACACCCATTCCTCCTTTTCCAATCTGACTTTCTTCCCCTCTTGTTTTACCCTTTCATCTTGTAAATATGCAGCAGAAACCAGCAGCAACATAGCTCTAACTGAGGCCAATCAAAGCCTTCTTAACATACAATCATTCTTTCAAAGCACAACAGAACCACACTGTTACATGTTGCCACCCCTCAATTGGAAGAATTTGACTTCTACAAAGAATAGGCCTTTGTAATCAAAAATGTACTCAGCTATAGCAAAATGATATTACAGCTTGTGAATTAGTTTACTGTCAGATTTAGGAAACATTAATATGACTGTGGAGGTAAACAAAATCTGAAAGGTTAAGGGATTAAATAGAAATACAGTGTGTGCTGTAAAGCCTTAACTTGGTTAAGATTTTGTGTGTGTGTGTCTGTGTGTGTGCGCGCAAGAAAAAGATCCTGCACTAGTCAACATAAAATCATTAACTTGAGGATTGCATTACATAATCCTATATTAGAAGTAATGTATTTAAAAGCTATAGCAGGAACCTTACACCACCAATAAAAAAAAATCGTATGTTATTTCAGAGAGAAAAGTGAAGTGAACAAGCACTGAAATCTTTATTATGACAACTTTTAGTAACGATCTCCATTTACTAAGCTGTTACTCAGATAAAGATATTCTGTGGTTTTCTTAAGACTCTATACACACTCAGATAAATGGCTGAATATGACAAAGAATTCAAACTCCAACCTGATGTTACTGTGATTCTGTTATCGTGCTTCATCCTTGCAGCTGTCTTTGAATGAATGCAGCCATTTATTTTAACATGTCCTCAAATGTGTTCGCCTAGTAAGACTCCCACTCTCTGGCTTCTGTTATCCTTGAAATGCAGTTTGTTTGCAGCAGAGAGCTTTAATAAATGACGGTGCTTTCTAACAGGAGTTTGATTGCTGTGTGCATGAAAAATTACAATCCTGAAAGAGTTAGGATCAAAACATATCCCTCTGTAACTCGTAATGTTCAGTTATTACATTGACTTTAACTATAATAGTAAATATGTTAAACTGATAATTATATAAAACATAATGAGAGTATGGTGTTTACATGGGCTCAACTTTACAGCATAATGTTTGTGTACATGTACTTTTTTGCGATGGCTACAAACAACAGCAGAGAGCTTGAAATATGCAACCAGTAACTTCTAATTACTTATTATATAATGGGCAGTTCTCACATTTTGACTTAAAAACAAGTATAATTATTTATATTAAAGATTGACTGCATTCCAGTCAGGGGTGCCTGATCCATGGCCTTGTTTATTGCAAATGCTGCTCAACTGCATGGCTTAGTAGGGCAATTAAATTGAGGTGAAGCAGTTTAAGTTTACTGTGCTTTCTCTGTTATGGCAATGAGAACACTGAAGACATGAGAGAAGTCTATACTGAAATTAAACATTGGCTGTGTCTGAAATCACTCCCTTTAGCTACCTATAGACTACTCTCCATGCCATACTGGAACAAAAAATGTTGCTACTCTTTTTGCTCAACATCCTTTAGTGAATGCTTTGCTTTTAGCAGATGCGAAAATGTAACTTATGTAACACTATTTATTACTGTCGGTAAGGGCACAAATGAGGCCTGAAAAGTGTACATAATCGTACTATGAACTGTAAAGTAAACTACTGAGCATTTATCATGTAGGTATTAGTGAACATGTAAACAAGGGAGGGATTTTGAACAAGACATATTGCTCATGTTGCATCCGGAAACTCCTTCATGGACCCCCTGGAGTCCACTTTAGAAACCACTGCTCTAAGTCACTCGCAAATCTTGTAAAAGCCAAAGAAAATCCCCTACCTGCCTGACCTAAACCTGCCCCGCCCCACTACTGAATGATTTTTGTGTTAATGTTTAATACAGGGAGGCCAGTTCATTATTTACTCTGTATAAATTAAGGTCAGATAAAATTGATTAACCCCCCAGCTCACAGTGCTGCCCTTTAGATGTGTATCTGCTTGGGACTAAGAGATATTGACACGGCAAGTCTCTGCTCGCTGACAAGCATGTGGCAGAAGGCAAAGTAGCTGCCACTCGGCCCAGGCAGAAAATAAACTGTTGACAGGGAGCTGAGGAGACAAAGTCAAATACCCAGCCGGCAGCCGGTCAATCTTGATGATTAAATCAGCACCTTGTGCTGCAATCAGGACAGAGGGATACAGAGGGGATGGAAAGGTGTTAAGAAGGTTTGGGGCTGATATCTCTTAAGGGTTTTTATTTTACTTGAAATCATCCAGCGTACGACTGAGATGACCTCTGAAGCTTGAGGCCTGCAGACGTGACTGCTCATGGGCTGGGAAAGTTCAGTTAATATTGATACAGCTTAAATAGGGAATTTGTGAAGGATTCTAAAATAATTCCTCTCCTTTTCTAAGAAAAGGCTCTTCAAAATTTATAGTGATGGGACACTTAGATGGTAACTGAGCTGAAACAATACAGGAGCATAATCCGGATGTGGCTGCTGTTCCGTTAAGGCCTACACGCTTGGGAAATAATGCATAATGTAACTGACTGCTCACTGCAGTCAGCACTGAAAGTAAGAGGAAAACTGGATGTGATAGGAAAACTGATGAGAATTATAGTCTGCAAGTGGTTATCCATTGTCATATCAATGGAATATGATCCAAAAATGGCTCTTATAGCGCATGTGGTTGATGTGGTTTTAGATGTTTAATTAATTTCTTGCCAAGAAATGGGAAAACTGGAATTAGGACCAAAGCAAGTTAAGTTATGAAGTTATTTCATTCCGGTAACTCGCCTTAAAGAATCAGTGTGTAGGACTTAGTGGCATCTAGCGGTGAAGTTTCAGCAACAAACTGAACACCTCTAGCGTCTGAGAATGAGAACGGGCTGTGTAGGAGAAACATGGTGGTTCAACATGGTGAACTCCATGAAAGGAGACCCTCTCCTTCTGTTGATTAAAAAACGGCTCATTCTAACACAACGATTCCTATTTTGTGGTGATAATACACTAATGCAAGCTTACCTATGAATATAATATCTCTGCAAGGAGATCTTTCAAAATGTTGCACACTGGTCCTTTCACCTAGAATATAAACAGCGTTGTTATTTGGTGTCTAGACTCTGATATCATCACTCTCCGAAAAACCGAGCTCTGCACATAGTGGAGGTGGGGCTTTAGGAACGCTATATTAAGAGCAGCTGTGGCAACAAGGGACAACGTAGCGTTCAGATGAGAGGTGCGGCAGCAGGCATGCAGCAAAAGAATGAGGAGTGCACTGGTGGCTTAAGTACACTGCCATAATGAAAAGGTGTGTTGAATATATGTTCAGTGAGAAGAGTGCAGCTGTGTCTAACATAAATAACTTTTTTTTTTCCTGCAACAGAATTCCAAACTGATCTGTAAATGACATATCCTGTGCTCTCTTTTGATTAACCAAAAAAGGAAAATCTATTTTTTTTATTTTTTAATCATAAGGTGACATTGGTCACTGTCTGTGCATTTAACAGTCAGAATTTTTGTTACATAGACAAAAAAGAAAAGTGCATATAGCTTCATCATAAACTGTATTTGCATAAAGCAGCTACAACACTGAACAGCTTAAAAACACACATCTGTTTAGATGCTAAATGGTGTAATACTCTTCTTCAGCACTGCTAGAAAACACAGTCTGTCCTTGCTTTGTAAGCTATACTTACCAGTGCAACTATGTTTATTTTGTGTCTCCTTGGCCCTGCCAGCTCTCCTGTCATTTGAACAGGTACACCGGCCGGCCCACACAGAGGCATACAGGAAAGAGACATTTCTGTACTGTGTCAAAATACCTTTTCCCACAACTTCCAATACTAAAAAAAGCCCCTTGATTTTTGATTGCAAAAAGAGAAGACTTTTGTTATCTGATCTACTTTCTCATCAGAAACCAGTAATAGATTGCATTTCTACAGAATCATCCCAATGCCACCAAAGAGTAGAGGAGAATTCACATGTGGTACAGTATTGTATATAATGCCAGAGAAAGCCTGGGCTCTGTCAAATCCCCACAGTTCATTTAATCATCACTGACCTCCACAGCTGGCATCTCACCTAAAAAAATATACAGTGAGTGTCTGTTGCAAGTAAGACAGTTATTAGAAATGCTGTAATGTGGGCTGACAGAACTGTGAAATCAGAGGCCTCAGCCCTGGTCACAGTTGAAAATCCCCATTAAGGCACAGTCAGAGACCAAGTCCAGAGATTACCAGGGAGGAGAGATGCATTGCCACAATTACCAGAGAACAGGGGGGTCCAGGGCAGAAACAAGAAATAATACTTTCATCGTTGTAACCTACAGAGAGATACTGCTACACCTTCAATGAAGGTGCTTAAGCATAATAAAATGAAAACATATTAAGGTGAAATGTTCATGTTGGGAGATTCACTTGGAATAGGAATGATACCATGGCAGATTTCTTTACAGTAAATGCATTTTTTCCAAGGAAAAATGGTGACCAAGGATTTGCTAGCTGGAAATACTATTTTCTCGTGCTCTCAAAATAATTTCACACTTCTTCTGAATTCACCACATTCTACAGGGCTCTATCTATTACCATGAATACACATAGAGGAGGAAAGGGCCATAATACAATATCTTTTTTAGTGCCTTACTTCCATGTTTTTATTCTCTTTTATGTGTGTTTTTGTTTGTTGTCAGCATTCTTCCAGGAATTTTATTTGGCTGTTAAAATTGATGACTGTCTGAGCCAATAGTGATCTGTAGGCCAACTATAAAAGATGACAAGTGGTTTTGTGAGCCAGTTCTCCTCAAGAGCGGATATGTGACTGCAGTACCAGGGTCAAAATTCTAGCTTGTGGCGTAAAGGTCTCTGTCACCTGAGTGTATGAGCTGGATTAACTCACTGATCCTCCCGTAAAATATGTAAAACAGATTAAAAGGTGCTACATACTGTACAGGGATATAACATCAATAAATCATTTCCACCTTAACTCAAAGCTGCTCTAATTATTATTTTCACATTAAAAATAAATGATATGACATATATACATATATATGTATGAAGTATTATTAACCGAACCAAGATTGGTTCAAGACCTGAATGCTGAAAAAAGTTCTAAGATTGGATGATATGATTTCATTTGATCTAACTTATGCAATTTATGGGCCAAAACAGCAAAAAATTTAAAAAAGGGCCTCTGATACAACTCCAAATAAGATAAGATGATAACGTGCCTTTATTGACCCCCGTAGGGAAAATTCAAATGAATAATGTTGCTCTGTTTCTGCTCAATGTTTAAACAGTAAAATGTTTACTAACAAATTCACCACTTCAACCCTGTAAGGTGATACATGTCAGTGTTGTGTTTAACCTACAGCTCGTTGTGCTTCAAAATTTCCAGGGTCAAAGGAAGTCTGACAGAAATCTGTCATTAAACCCAGTCAGATGAGATCAATATCAATCTCAGAGGGCTTAGCCTTGCTTTAACTCAAGTAATGGAAACTGGGCAGAAACAGTTCTGTAGATTCTAGACTTCACTGAAGTAAAAAAGCTCCAAACTTATTTTAATTATCATTTCTATCTTGTTAGCCAACACGCCAGTCACCAATCCATCATTCCCACTATACATTAAAGGTGCTGCTTGCAACCACTGCTCCCAGTAGTTGATGGCCAAGAAATAGCTCAAATGCTAACCGCTCTGATGTAATGGTTTAATGTTTCTCTTTCTGCATGTGTAAAATAAATATGATGTGTAAATAAGGCAGCTCTGTAGTAGTTAGCAGACAATGATGGAACGTAGGGTCTTTCAGTCTTTTACACCACAATCCCATTTGCTGTAATTATAAGGTATCACAACTATTTTGACTGATATATTGTCATACATATGTAGCAACTTTAATCTTAAAGCATTTCCAACATGACCATTAGGACATATGTTGTAAATCATAAGTATTTTTTTTAATCGGAGAGAGCGCACAAAAGGGATTACAAGATAAAATTGTACTTGGTAATTTCCTTATTCCAAAACCAGCTCCCCTCCTGTCACTGAGGTTCATATTCTGTCTGCCTCACGCTTTGAAGTCACATTCATTGCTCTTCATTTCTCTTATTGTCACAGTCTGTTATGCCTGTGTTCCCAACAAGCTTGAGGGCACAAGCTCGACATTATACCCCTGGGTGGCAGCTGTTGGCCATCTCTATTAATGTTATCTCCTATACATGACAAGAGATATGAGATGGGGACATCATGATTAAAATGTGTCTGTTCACTGGTGTTTAGGGTATTAACTTCGACCGCCTGTGGAATTGTATTTCAAAGGCGAGACATGTTGTTTTTCCCCTTTCCCTTTGAAGCCAGTCATAATGATGTCCCCTACCTGTCAGCCTGAGGATGGCTCAATAGCACAGCAATGCACTGTCACATTTATAATACATAACAGAGACAACTTGGTGCCTGCAAGAAACATATCAAGACATTTTGATGTACTTTGAGTGAATGCAGGTATGTGAGATGCCTCATCGAGTTAATAATGAAACAGACTTGAATTCATTGGGCCTTCCTGGCAAAGGCCTGCAATGCACCAATAATAACAAAAAAATTTTTAGTGTTGTGTCAAAACCTAATAACCCAAGTAAACCTAAATAAGTCTGCCGTGAATTCTACTGGGCAACTGCTCAGCCTGTTAATTCTCCCTTCCCACAATACTAAAATGTTTTACAATGGTCAGCTCTGTGCTCATTCTGCTCCTGCAGCGAGAGACTTAGAAGAGGGAATATAGCTGTGTCTATAAGACTCTCAGAGCATATAACCAACCACTTTCTGCTTTATTCCTTCCTGCTTTGATTTTAAGGTCAAGACTCAAAATTTAGTGAATACAAACACCAGGCTCACTTTTATGGTGACTGTGTGGCTTTCCTAAAAACACATTCTTTAATATATACAATAATAATTTTATTAAATACTAATTGAAAGAAAGGTGAGAAAGAAAGAATTATTAATCGCATTTGAATTTTTTATTGATTGCTTGACATGTTGCATTTAATATACATGGTTAAAAACAAACCCAATCTGAACTATTTAACTATGACCATAAAGAAGTTTTAGTTACCTTAACTTAACCAGACCTTAAAGTTAAAGTTGAAGGATTCAGATTGTCTTTTTGTAACTGATGACAGCCAAACTCTTAACAGTTTGCTGTCTTTACACTGAGTCAGAGCTGTATTAAGATTCACTTAATGCTGAGTGCGATCATTATCAGAAATGTATCCACAAAACAAGACAATGGTCATTTTTTTAATCAGCAAATCACAAACATCGTTGTGTTTTGTAAATCGTAAACATTGTGGAACTGGGCATAAGCCTGATTTCCACTCAAACAATTAGCCATAAATGGATGTAGCCACGCACACAATCCTTTGTTTGCCTATCAAAAATTATGCCTGCTCAACCAGTCTTTAGATCTGTCAATGAAAAACATTAGCAAAGCAGTAGTGCAGTTTTACCATCTGTGTTGCATTAACATAGTGCAGCCATTATTACATGCAACCATGTGGTTATTCATAGCACCCATATCATTAATTCATCACAGTTTTATTCAGACATCATCATCAAATGTCAGAATGTAGTCAATGAAGCATAAAAAAATAAGCATAGTGTTAGTTCAGGCAGGCTTGGCTCTCAATTCCAGCTATATCATATGATCACAGCTGGTTCTAAACACACATCAGCTGATGGCTCACCTGATTCCTCCTAAGCTTCCTATTGGAAACCATACACAGTCAGCTGACAGCTCAGCTGATTCCCTCAAGCATCCAATTGGCAAATTATTATTTAAGCTACTTTAGCCTGCCTATCTTAGTGGCTTCCTCTACAAGCCTTTTTGCAACCCATCTCCACCCCAGCTCCTCCTTTTTATGTTGTATCTGATTAATCAATGTCATTTTCTGATTGCCATTGATGCTTGCTCTGTTCTGTACCCTCGGGGGTCTCTGCTGCCGCTCTCCTTGTCTTAAACTTTTCCTTGTATGCACATGGAAGGGCAGGGAGGTGTGCTCTCCCTCTTAAGGTTTGTATGTAATATTCTTCTTTGGAATAAAAGTTATTTTGACAAAAGTGGTCCTGATTGAATTAATGAAAAATAAAATGATGCCTCCAACCAATAAAAATTATGGTACGATAATACAAATGTAATCAATGTGCTTTTGATTGCAATTTAACATTACATTTTACCCTGGGTAGACTGCAAACAAACAAACAATCAGACCAAAAACCTTTTTGGTTTTATTCTTAGATTCAGTCTATCACCTTATTTTTTTAATATCTTCACCTCATCATATCACGCTCTGATCACTGTGTATGCCTGATCTGAAGTACATGTGAGGTGCACAGACTCACTGCACTTTCTGTTTCCATAAATAACAGTTTATGTGTGGGAAATGGCATTTGCATGGTTTTATTGTATGTACACATTTGGCCCCTGGAGTTGACTGAAGAACACAGGAGGCGGAGGAGTGCAGTGAGGTGTTGAAATGCAGCATCGAAATGACAGCTGAAAGCAGCCCAGAAAGCAACAGTTTTATAGTCTGACAGAAACGAGGTGATTGTTTACAGTAACAGAGGTCGTGGCAAAATGAGATCGGTTAAAGCAAACAGACAGAATATCCAGCTGACTGAGTTGGCAATGTAAGAAATACCCATGATTTCTAAATAAGCCATGAATGAGCCTGTCACTCACAAAAGTATGAGCAGCGTATGGGCTCATTAAAGGAAAGAAGATGTATACTGTAAAAGCAGTGCATTACTTTGCCTCCACTGGATACATGGTAACATTTACAAAGTTATTACTGGCTGCCCAGAAAGTTATTAGAAGTCATTACATGATATCAGACATAAAGTTTCATGTTAATATATTTGTTCCAGCCTTCTGGTGGGAGGAGGGAAAGCATTATCAGACCTATTTATTATAGACAAGAAGGTAGTGCAAATGGCATCAGCGAATCACTTTGGGAGTGAATACATTAATAGTAATATAACTACATGAACATTCGCCACAAGCTGCTGTCAGGGAGGTTTAAATCTAGTCTCAAAGTTTCTAGCAGTTGGATTTCACTGGAAATCTGAGGACACACAACAAAATTGTTTTTGCTGCAGGATGCAGTGGGATTCGGGTGAAATGTGGTCTTAATTTTAAGAAACATAATGCTACGCCTAACACTTTTTAATCCTTGTGTGGGCGGACTAGATGGGTGCTGTGGTGAGCCATTTCTCAAGAGCAAGCCTTTGTGAAAGCAGAAGCCACCAAGCCGGAGCTAAGCTCTCCAAACTTTCTGTACCTGCACCATCAATTTGGATAAAGGAAACTTCATGTGAATAAAGTTTGGTCTTTTTGTGTAAAGCCTGAGGTGTTGTGAGATTAAAGCCTAAGTATAGAATACGTGTTGTTATGCCAGTGTTAATGCAGGCTTAAATATGATCTGATTGCTTTTCTAACTGTTTTTTCAACATTTCTGACTTTCATATTTTGATGTAGAGTAAAATATGCCTTTAGTACCACAGGATAGACACCTCTTATGCTCTAACAGTAAAAAGCACTCTCGCCTTGTCAGTGCCTTGTGCCTGTTGACTGATAGAAGAGCTACTGTCCCTGCTATTGTAATGAGGACATTAAGCTGTCACTTTACATGAGCTGCGGTCCACAGTTCACGGAGAACAACTTCATCATCACTGTGGGACATGCTCAGTGACAGACGTTATGACATTTAGCCTTTGACTCTCATGCCATATTACTGTTCTGGTTAATGTAACGTCAGAAATGGATGTTTACTTTATCTCAGAGAGGAGGGAGGCCCGAGCCATAGAGCTGGGTGAAAAAGTATCCAGCCCTCTCCTATGTTCTTAAATGTTGTACAAGTTAAAATTTTAATTAGTCTTAGTCTATTTAGGAAGCATTCTTTCAGTAAAATGAAGGATTTATTTTCTTGCTCTAAATAATCTAAAAATATGAAACTTTCAACTGATAAAGATGTGCTGCTTTCTCTCACTGTAGAGGGTGCTATTTCCTGCAGTCTCCAGTCTTTTCACATTGATCCTGAGGCAGGATGCTGGGGAATACTGCCCAAGGACTTCTCAGCATGTTATTAAAAAGAACCAAAACTCTCTATGGACAAATCAAGTTTAGAAGTGTTTGATGTCAACCACCAAACAATACAGCACACAGCTTTCCTATGCATTTCCCCTGTCAAAACCAACAGCAAGTCCCCATTAAGCATGACACAGTGTATGGCCATGGTCATGGAAAATGTGCTGTGTATCACCCAGCGGGGCACTGGGATGGGGAAGATAGATGAGATGGGTTACCAACACAATATACAGTAAGAGGACTAAAGGACCTAGTGATAGACACTGTATTACAGCAATCCATCATCGTGACCATTAGTTACACTCTTGACAAATGAAGATACGCTGTAAATTCAATGATAAAAGACATCTTATCTACATTATAAACACTACATACATAATGGTGGACTTACAATGCAATGGTATTTTGTGAGTCTGTCAGTCAGCGTGAAAAAAAGTAGAGGACAATGCTAACCGGCTGCAGATCTTAATTAGGTGTCCGATGGGGATTTAAACTGGGACAAACCTCATTGGCAATGATGGGAAACATAGTCTTTGATGCAATTCATAGCTCTTGCAATTTTAGAGATACCTCACATAATTTCCATTTCTCTGGCACACAGGAAATGTCTTTCTCTCTCCATCTCAAACACAGACACACACACACACACACACACACACACACACACACACACACACACACACACACACACCGTCTTCTCATCCCACTAAAGCAATGAAAATCTATCATCCCTCAAAGACTGCAAAGGACTAGAGCTGAAGCAAACACGTCACAACACTTACACGCAGTCCTCTCTTTTGTGCAAGGAACCTCAAACACTGAGTTAGTTTGAAGCTTGACTGACCCCAGTTACTGTACTTAGCAGGGAGAGAACACAAAAAAGACATACAGCTTTTTAAAGGCTCGCCCCGAGGGCCCGAGAGGCAGATGGAGCTCAGAAGAGTGAAAATGAATGGAATCTGATAGAGTGGAAAAAGTCTAAAAAGACACTTAAAAGAGGCAGAGATGCAAAGGCGGCATCATAGGGGCAGGATGTGAGACGAAAACACCATGAAAACGCTACATTAGCTCCCTCTCTACTGCTGGTGGTGGCAGTAGCCATAATCATTTGCCAGTCTAATGGCAGTAAGGTGGTGATGAGAGCTAATGCATACTGTCACAGGAAATTAAAGGGAGGGAGGCCATTTGGGGGCATAATTCCTTCAGTCCCCACCCCCTTTCTCATGGTTCCACTTGATTGATAGTCCTCTAAATGTTGCTCTACATTTAGATGTAATCAGGACAGTCTTATCAGAAAAGATGAAAGACCTCTCTATTCCTGGGTTCATTCCATTTATACTCCGCAAATGACACAGCCACTTAATTTATCAGTGCAATATCTCAGCACCGCCACAATGGGAAAGTGGCATAATCCACATTGTCAAAACTGGCAAGAATGGCATCCATATGGGTGAGAATTATAACATGTATGAATAATGCAGTGGGAGGGGCTAAATATGTAATTGATCTGAACATAATATGGCAGCTCTAATTATATTTCCACTTGACACGTTCCTCAGTCTGACTGTGTTGCTTTCACAGCCTTGCTTGATCAAATGTTTTATTTTGCCGGCTTTACATCAAATTCAGTTTCAACCCAAAGACTCATTGGTGTGAGAAGTTTAAATTGTAAAAACTTAAACCAAGAGAATGGAACAAAAGGGGTCCAGAAGAAAGAACTGGACTGCTCAACAGAACAGACACAAAGACAGGACATGAGATAAAAGCACGTTTTCATTTGTAAGGGCTAGCAGTGGAGAAGAAGTCAATTTAAAGCTGCATTAATGAAATAATTAATTTTTTATTGTCACTTTGGGTAGGCAGGGCTATTTTCAAGTCAAGTCTTAAGTCTTTAAAGGGCAAGGCATGTCAGGTCTTGGGTCTCTTAGGGCAAGTCTGAGTCAAATCTCAATTCATAATAATAATAATAATAATAATAATAATGATAGCAATGTGAATGAATATTAGCACAGACACAACCAGACCTAATGTGCCAGAAGAAATAAATAAATAATAGAACTGTAGAAACTATTTGTCCAGTGTGCAACCTACCCTTATAGGGCATGGGGCACCATTTCCACTAATCTCATAATAAAATATATTTTCTCACCAAACGCCTTTGCATGCATATCAACGCTGCAAAAAGACTAATAGCACTCTCAATAGTAATTAATCGTTGCTATCAAGAGGATTTACTTGGCAGTTTCTGTCCTGCCACTGAAAATAGTCTCATCAACCAATATTTGCAAACTTTTCCCTCAGCCAATGAGGCAGTTCAGATTGCTAAAATGGCAACAAAGTATCTCAAATTGAAATAGTGGTATCTGATGAAGAAAAATAGATCCTTCTTTTTCTGCTATTCCTCACACACTGTGCCCTGGAGGGTGGGAAAAGGTAAACAGCAGCACAGAGACGAGTCAAATCGAAGACCAGGATCTTTAATCATCTAACTGATAAATTACTTCACAGGTCTCTGTAGGTAAATCATTCCTTAGGAAGTTATGTCCTCTAGCTTGAAAAGAACATTGTGCATCTTGGAGTTGTGATAGCATAAATGACCTACACGCTGCTGAACAAATAGACACCCATGGTGATATTCTTTAATTTATTTACACAATACTTACATGGTACAAGAAGAGCTCACAGCAACAAGGCATCAATTCTGTCAGCCTAGACCTGGCAGGTACAGTCATACTGCTGGATGTATCAAAGTTCTATGACACTTGTGTTATAACACCCAGTTCTGGGATCACTCTAAGAATATCTTAATCACACCTTTCTGCCCCTCATTCAAGTCCTTTAGACTCCATTTCTAAGCTAGTGGCACACTGCTGACCCTGTAAGAAAGTGAAGAGGAAAGGCACTCTGGCGCGAATAAACATCACGTCCTCTGGGAAAATGATTAACACATTAAAATAATATGTAAAATGATACTTTAACTTCTTTCAAACAGTTCCTTTCAGTAAGGAGTACCCAAGAAGTTGAATGTTTAAGAGGGAGAGGGAGAGAACCACCACACCATATGATTTTTCAAATTTGATAGTTTATTGGCAAGTAGGCATTGTATGAGCGAAATAATACCCTCTGATCTATAATTATATCATGCTTACAATTTTAATGTATGACACAAAGCAACTTGTTGCTTGGAGACCGGTGAATCATTGCATCTGTGGAATTGTGGAATTTGTCTAATCTATAGTTTATATATATTAATCTTTATTGTGTTTTTAATTTTTTCATATATGATATAGTGCCAATAAGCCTACATTAAAATGAATAAACTTGAACTTAATGGCTGCACATTGCATGTATCATTGCTTTTTATTAATGTAATAAGTATAATTCCAGAATTTTTTAACAAGGTTCTTAGTCTCCTAATTAGCTATCTTTACATTTGTGACCTGGACAAAATAGGGTGAAAAATACCAGAATTAATTGGGTAATTAGTGGGCTAATTTTCTTTTCTTGGGTATGATTCACCAGGAAAATGTTGCTGAAATAGAGCCCCATTTCTGTGGATCAGCTCAGGACATTCCATTAATCATCTTATCTTAAAATTTTAAAGCCATCAAATTTCTCAGCAGCCAGTTTATACCAGTGGCCAGTGAGTGGGGAAGAAATTATGCACTATATTGGATTTTACATTGGCCTTATTTCTTTTAATGGATGTCTCACACATTCCCACTGTGTAAATTGTGGGTTCGTGACTTTACATTCTATACCTTACTTGAATTAACTAAAACGGACCTCAGGATCATTACTGTTCTTTAATCAATTAATTGTTTGGAACACTGGTGGGACTGAACAACAAAGGAATCAAAAGTATTATGTGCAGACGGGTTTGTGTGATATAAAGTGCTATATATCTGCCTTCTGCTTGTGTTTGTGTAAATGTTGCATGTTTTAGCTTCAGACTGCTGTATGGCCATGGACTGAAGAAAAACCTTTGGCTTGTGATTTTTTTCTCTCTGTAATAAATACACATTAAACAAGGTATTACAATTCCTATGGAAAACCAAGGGTGCTGTGCATCAATCAATTGACTGATGCGATTGAGACAGGAGCCCAGAAAATCATTATACACAGATTTACAGTTTTTATGAACCTTTATTTTACCAAGACCATTTTACTGACCATGATTGAATACCCTGTTCCACACTGTGCCTGATACACATGAAAAGGCATGGACCACAACTACTCACCACAACACACAGCTGTCCAAACATTAACACTGTAGCCAATGTAAGCCTCTTCAGCCAATTAAGCAACTGCACAGCTACCATCAGACTATGCTAAATCATTCAATACAAAATATTCCAGCACAGCATTAAAGGGTAACACTTTATAATGAGTACACACTATTAAGCATTAGTTAAGCATGAATAAATAATGAAATCCTCATTTATAACGCATGAATACACATTAGTATGTAGTTTATAAACACAGTTAAAAATGTTTTATTCATCATTGATAAGCACATTAGTTATGGATTAGTAAATACTGAATTGATCATTTATAAAGCATGATTCTGCTGTAAATAGTCATTACTATGTGGTTTATAATCACAGTTATAAATGTTTTACTCTTCATTGTACTGTACATTTCTGCATGCACTTGCACATCCACTATTCAGACATGTATTAATGATTAGTGACTGTGTTAGCAGATGTTCTATAAAAAAAATTCATTTTCTAATGATGGCCTATAAACAGTTATTAATGCAGGAATTCACAGTTACAAAGCACTTACTACTCGTTAATTAAGTATTTTACTCGAGCGGTGGCTAAGCCGACCTAGTCTAGTCTCGTCTAGTCTCGTCTAGCCGGGCGAGGTGAGTGCCTAGCAGCGGCGGGTCGGCTTAGCCACTGTCAGGCATTATATCTCATTTGTAAATGCTTAATAAGCCATAGATAGTGCTCACTTTAGATGAGCTCGCGTAAAATACTTAATTAACGAGTAGTAAGTGCTTTGTAACTGTGAATTCCTGCATTAATAACTGTTTATAGGCCATCAGTAGAAAATTAATTTGTTGTGAGTTTTATAGAACATCTGCTAACACAGTCACTAATCATTAATACATGTCTGAATAGTGGATGTGCAAGTGCATGCAGAAATGTAACCTCCATCTGTTTACACTGTGTCATTATATTTCTTCAACTACAAATGTAAGCTGGGGTTGGTTATATAATAATTATCAGGAAGAAAAAACTAATTTTGTCCAATCATTCATTCACTTTGAAGAAACTACGATGTTTGGCCCATCCTTAATTCCCTTTACATTTTTTCTTATGATTACCTCACACCACAGGCCTCTTTGCTGTCAACGTTGGTTCAAATCCAGTTCTTCCACCCTCTAAACTTGCGGACTGAGCCCTCGCTAACTTTAACTCACCATGATTTGTCTGTGCTATGGGGGAGAAATCGTGATCCTCGTCTCTGTGGCCTGTCCATTCACATCTGACATCAAAGACCATCTTTCAATGGAGATGCAGTTGAAAGCTCTGGAAAAAGCTACTTAGTGGTCCAAGAGTTAACAAAACAAAGCAAAACAAAAAAGAAGCCTTTACTAATGCCATAAATACCATAATTTGCAAAAAATATTTTCCATATACTTCAGATTAGATGTTTGCTTGTTATAACTTGTTTTACATTTTGACATCCATATTGCTTGAATTATTGGTAATCTTCCAATCCTCCATTGGGGGATGTAAACAGTTTAATGTATAATAAAATGTATACAGCAGTATTGCCATTTCACTGAGATATGCTGTGGGCTACAACTTGAACCCGGTTTGTTTAGCTTATATTTGTTAACATTTTGATGAACTAGCACCATTACAAGTATGCAGAATTAGCTATTAGCAGTTCCTGTTTGAATTTGTGTACTGTCAACTATCAGTGGATTACTTTGGAACTGAAACATTTTAAAACGTGATTACTCTCAGGCAAGTTCTGGGGTTATAAGGAGCGTTTTATGGTTTCTAACTAGATTTATGAATGTTCCCTTAATGCAGTATCTTTGCCTCACATCTTACCCTCTTTGCCTTGAGGGCCCAGAAGCTCTCTGGTGACCCCCTGGAGAGGCATGCCTCATGGTTTAAAAACCTCAAAGTCTGCTGAAGTCTGCACCGTAGGTTGCTTATGGCCAATTGTGAATTTGGAACAGCGGTGAAAAGTATCAAAAACCCTACTCAAGTAAAGTACTGTTACATTACTGAATTGTTCTACTACTACTACTACTACTACCACTACTACTACTGGTGTTTAAAAAAAACAACACAAAAAACAACTTAAGTACAAAGTATTCTTCTCCAAAACAAAAAAAATTAGCAGGCTTTAATCAAAAGGGTATGGAGCCCCTAAAGGGACATGAAAAAAAATAAATAAAATGAAACGTTTCTAGTGCGCACTAGATACTATCTTGTGAGCACTAGATACTATCTTGTGTGCACTAGATACAGATCATGTTGTGGGAATCAACACATGGCTCATTTGAATATTAAAATTAGCCATGTGTTGATAGGTCAGGACATGAAAATGTGACCAATAAAATTACTTATTTTGACACACATTTTAAGCCAATAAGTATTAAACTAACAAGGTAAGGCGGACCGTTTTTGTTATTTTTTCAAAAGGAGGACAAATGAGTGTCCGGCTGCAGGACAGGGCATTTAAATGCGGACTGTAACAAAAAAGGTTACAGATTAATTTACATTTATTTTTTAGTTACAGACAAATTAGTTTAATACTCATTTGAATATTAAAATTAGCCATGTGTTGATTCGCCACAACACGGATCTAGTGCTCACAACATAGTATCTACTGTACACTAGATAGTACTAGATAGTTTCTAGTGGGCACAAGATAGTATCTAGTGCGCACTAGAAACGTTTAATTTTTTTTTCTTTTTCCCCATGTCCCTTTAAGGGCTCCGTAAAAGGGGACGTCCGTGCAGAAAATATCTAATTACGACAAAGGACATTTCTCTGATAATAAAAAGGTACCGGTAGAGTTAGTAGTTGTAACCTGTTACTTCCACCGCTGATTGGACAAATCTAGGCACTCATGGACTTCCTGGGAAAAAGCCTGCAAGTGTGACGAAGTCTGTGCACAGCCTTCCTCTCTTCCCATATTTCCCATCACTCTCCACTGTTACCTAATACAAACAAAAATTATTTAAAATTAGCCTTAAACATAGAAAATGGCCCCACACCCAAAAACAGCTGGGTAAACTAAATCTCTGTGTGAAAATACATTGCACTCCTACAACAGTGGCTCAGTCAGAGTTCATCTACGCTGCATTCTGTGGCCAGGGCTGTGATATTGACTGGGTCACTGGCCAATATTTCACACAAGATCAGGTTTTATGTTTTCATAATTTGAGTGCAGGCATATTCCCCAGTGGCTTGGACATGCTGTGTAAAATCTATGAAATGCACACAAGTGCTCTGCTGCATCGATATGATCTAGTTCTTCCTACCCGACAAGTTGTTCTTTAAATTCGTCCTTTCTTTATGTCAAGTGTTGGTCCAATCAATTTCAATTTGCCTGCCGTTTGACTTCTTTTTCAGGCAGAAATTGGGGCGAATCAGTCCAACAATCAAGAAGGTTCATTAGAAGTTTAAGCACTATGTTTGAGTGGTAAAGGAGCAAGCGTCCTTGAATGGCAAAAGAAAAAGCAGTTCTTTTTTACTGTAAAGTTTGACTCAACCAACAGAATCAAAAGGACCACACAGAAACACTCCTCCAAGTCACAGGCCACCAGCGGAGCAAAAGGTTTGTCAGCAGCATCATTCACAAATGTATTCAAATTATCATAACCTAAGTGATAAACGTAGCGATATATTGCTCATAAAATTGTGATTAATTGGTTGCCAACCAGATTCAGCAGCATTAAAAGCTGTCATTAAATTCTAATTAGTTCTACATGAAGTAACAAAAGACCTGGTTACTTTAATCATACATATTTATTAGGCTCAACTTGGAGAAACAGTGAGATAAATAAACACACTGGAGAGATAATTGCCTGGGAAAAAAATTGCACCCACTGTTGAACACGGACTCACATAAACAATACTACATAATAATTAGAGGGAACATGTCGCTTCTGTGGTGATAAACAACTCTGAGATGGTATATCTGATTAAAAAACATCTAATTAACTTAAAGTAATCCAGTTGGTGGCTGTGTGTGTCGTGCAAAAGGCAAAAATCTCTCTGGCCAAAACCTGCTAACCACATCGATGCCGTCAGCGGCATTTTTCCTTTACTGTCAGGCCACTTTCAGAGGATTTACCAGCTGACAAACACAGACTGATGATCACTCACTGATTGGGATTGCCAGTTACAGATTTAGGGGCTTCAGACCAAGTCTTTAGGGATGGAAAATGGCTTTAAAGCAATAACTCTGAGATGATCCATTGACTATTGGTTTATTAACCTCAGAGTGCATCATAGACAGTCTGTACAGGCCTGAATCAATGGGGCTTAGGACAGTCAACCTCCCGTGACTCACAGGTTTCCTGAGAAGATGGATAGGGTTATGTAAATTGAGGCTTATTCTGGTAAGGTGAAGCAAAGGTTTTTTTTTTAAGCCTGCTTTCCTCAGGGGAGGACCTCCCTCTACAACCATCCATTTGCTAATGTGTGATGTCTGCAGTACCACAGTTAAGACTAAAACTGATATGTAATCATTTAAATGCAAGGTCAATATCTACAACATAGTAGTTTTCATGCATCAACAAGCTAACATGTTCATAGCTGTTGCTCATTTTCAGCAGGTCAGAGAATATTGTCAATATTAGCAATACTCACCATCGCAGTTTAACAAGTAAGCATGCCAACATTTGCCATGGTCTTATATCCAAATATTGAACAATTAAATTAAATCAAATCAAAAAGTCAATGGACCTGCTTAGGTGACCATGAATGTTCAAAATGTCACAGAAACCCATCCAATAGTTTAGATATTTCAATCTGGACCAAAGTGCCGGGGCGACTGAAAGGGCAACAGGATTTACCCATTATTGAATAAAATTATCCCTGAACATAACTATTACCATTACACAAAGTTACATCTGAATAAAAATCTAATCAAATAAAATATTTTATAACTATTCTTTGCACACTTGGGTTAGACCATTTGCTCTCTAGACAAATGATTACTTTGTTAGTTACCAGTTTACTTTCTAGGTTATAATACCATGGCACATGTTTTCTTTCTTTCCTATAAACTTCATATCACCCATGTATTTTGCATTTCCCACTTTTCACTTCCAATTTTAATAACAAAATCTGCATACACTGCACCACTGACTCCATCTATTGCCCTGTGGAGGGTTCAGCAGCTATGTGTCTGTGTCATCAAAGGCTGACCCTGTCCATCCCAGATGCCACCCCCATACTGTACCTGCACCTAACCAACCATTAGACGTTAGTGCAGTGACAAGGACTCCACACCGGCTTCCCACCCATAAATACCAACTGAGTCTGCTGGAACAGCTGGGCAGCCAGAAACACCACAGCTGGGGACTGAATGCAGCTCACTGCAATGATGGGCTTGCATATGTGCACAATCTAGGTGACCCCTGCAGCCATCTTTGAAAATTAAACCACGTAAACTGTTGGCACATTGTCTGATTGATAATTAGTTTAGTTAAGTTTGCAGATTTTGAAATGCACTATTATTGATTCTTATTTCCAGTTTGTATTTGATTATTTTATTGATTCTTTTACTGATATTTTATATTTTTATTTTTACTGACCAATATTTTTATTAAATGTTTCTATGGCAATAGGCTTGCATCACATGCCTCTTTTGTACATGGATTTACGTAGCCTCCTTGTCTGCCCCTCACAGTAACATTATGCATTGCTGCAGGAGCAGAGGTGCAGAAAGAAAAAAAAGACCAGAAGGCAAATAAATGCTGGAAAACACTGAGTCGTCCCTTTTCATGCCCTATTCACATCTGTTACACTAGGAGTGTTGTTTACTTTAAGGCCAGACCCTGAACACATTCAAATCTATATTTCTCTAACATTAAATATTCATGCATAAATAAAGCAACAACTAGATTTTAAGACAAAATTGATCTAACTTTGGCAGGAATTTGTTTGCTCATGTAGGGCTCCGTCACTCAGTAAGAAGCTGATTGAGAAAATGGGTTGGTTTAGTTAATTTAGTCAACCTGATTTTGCAGCCATATAAACACCTGAAGACATGAGAAGTGCACTCTAGTCTTTTAAAGGCCTTATAAGTAAACAGCACATGGTGTTACAATATCCTTGGAAACACTAGGTATATTGTCACCTGAAATGCGGGACTTGACCCATTGATCATAGTGAAGAAGTCTCGTCATATGTTCCTCTTTCTCAGTCTTAGGGGTGAGGGCCTTTGCATATTCCTTAATATCAAAATACTCGGAGAGACCTATAATTGCCAAATAAAGAATTATAAGAATAATTATTAAATCCAGGTTCAAAGTTATTTTTAATTGGGTTCACCATGATTACAAACTTTTTAATATGACTACAACTGCTCATCGAAGTTCATGAAATGACACAACCATAATTGCATTTGGCTATAAAAGGCCTAAACACTCATCATTCTCAAGTGAAAACAGCAAATGATCAAGTATGATTTTTCCAGTATTTATTATGCTGATATATTTATTACCTCTTCCTCATTAAACAGGTAAAAATGCGACACTGTATGCTCAGGTAGAGTTTGCTAAAAGATTTCAACAACTAGCACCTTTCTAGTCTTCTGACCACTCAAAGCAAACTAAATTCAACTAATTCATTCATACAAATTCATACACATTCATACACCAATACACAGCATCGGCAGTTTAGTATTTTGCTCAAGGACACTTTGACATGCAGTGGGAGGAACCGGGGATCAAACAGCCATCCTTCTGATGAGCAGATGACCCGCTCTATCGCCTGAGCCACAGCAGCAAATGCAATGGGTCAATAAATTTCATAGATTACGTAATGTCCCTTTAACAGGCAGCATGGCATTCGGCAGTGTGAAACTTCATCCCACCGAACAGAGTAACTTTTATCATTATGGCCTCCTTTAGATTTGTTATTGAGCGTTTCACAAGCCATGCAATCATCTGTTAATGGCAAGCCTATGCGGAAAGCACATTGTAGAGGCCTTATGGGATTGTGTTGATTGTCCCGCCTCTGGTCCCCAGTTACATCTACAGGTTATTGACTACAGCCACAGACAACCTGCAATCAATACGTAGCACTACAGCCATTGCAATTTCATTGATCCTCCATCGCATTCCACAAAAGGTTACAGAAATGGAGTCTGAAGCAACTGGCAAGGCTGCCGTGCACAGGCAATTTCAATGAGTGGGACAGGTTCTTTTGTGAGTGGTCGGTGCAGATTGTTATTTTCATGTTTCTCAAGGCGTCTTTTGTAGAGAACATCAAAGAATTGCACTGCTCCCTATATTGAGTGTGTTGTATTTTGAAGGTAATTGTTTCATGTGGAGACAAAGTAATGTATGCTGAAATTGTTTACTCTTCTGTAGATTCTCTTCACACCCCATCTTCACCTTACCGTTAAAGAGTTTACCCATGCCTTTCATATTTGTTTCTGTTTTTAAACTACTGACGGAGGTAGCTATGGGATAATATATCAACAATGTCCAATTCAGAGGTCAAGTACGACACATTGCCTTGCTGTTCCTCGTTCATGTCATAGCGAGCATTGTGTTCCTCAACAGCATAACGAGTGTGTTTCCTATTGTACGCCACACGGCTGGAAACCTGCCTGTGATGTGAACCAAGGTGCTTGTCACTGGGCATCAGAAAATGGCCCACTCATGGGAAACAAAGACGACACAGATGCTGCATCCACACAATAAATGCCCTCCACTGCCTGATGCATATTCAGTACATGCAGATTGTAGAGAAGCTCTAATGTAGTCTGGCACATTGGCCCTGCGATAAAGGGAACATGTACATACAGTTCTGTCACCGCATAAAAGCCTTTTGCTGTACCTGCGAGGCAGGATGTGTATTTATAACATCTGCTGTATGGGCTACAGCATTTTGGCGACCATCACTGCTGACAGCATTTTGATGGCCACGTCTATAGGTCATACAAGAATTATGAACTCAAACATGAGAGCTAGAGTGTTTTTGGTGGAAGTGGGGGTACTTTGTGGCATTTCAGTTCAGGCTTGTTTCTATAATAAACCCACAAAGTTGTTGTTTCTGTATTACTCATTTCTAGATTTTTGAAATGCCGTTTTAAACATAAGGCCATTGGCTGTCTGTGCATTCCTCACTGGTTTAGATGAAGTATGACTTTGTTGGAAGACAGTGAAATCAGGTATTTAACACGCATCAATCAGAATTAAGGATATGCTTATATTAGCTTTATCTTTAGCCTCTAAGTTAAAAACAAAAAAAAACCACCTTTTTCCTGCTAACTCAGCCACTTCAAAATACAAGAAATTAGCTGGGTTTGATATTTTAGCTGTATTACACATTGCATGGTGTATTTCCCTTTGCTCATTAACTTATCTACATCCCACAAAAATGTCCTTGATCTGGTAATCAATTTGTTAATAAGGTAAACTTAGAGTGCACCAATAGATAATACTGATGTTAAAAAATGGTACCCTTTGAACATTTTCTTTTGATGTAATCATTCACATCTTTTTTATGCATTACCTTTTCGTCTTCCTGCTGTAAACTAATGCAATCTCTCATTAAAAGGTTGCTTTAATTTTTTTATTTTCTGAAGAGATTAAATATGATCTTAGGGTTAAGCACCCATGTTCTTCTACAATTTGAATTTAGAATATGAATGCTAAACTACAATTATTAATTAACAATGATTTAATTAACGTTCTTTTCTGATGTTATTCTTAACTTAACTTTTTAGTTATCCATCTGTGTTGTTTAGCCCTCCCTATCTTGTATCCATTTGCTGGCCTCAGTCATATAGCTGGTCGGGTATCACTCTGCAAGCTAGTAACATTTAACATGCTATTGTCTTGGGCTTACAGAAAATGGTGATTGTTTGACACTAAAAACAAAAGTATTAAGCAACAATATTAATTTAAAAACAAAATCTGTCTAAATAAATGGACCACATAACTTTTCAGTGTTAGGGCTGGATTTCTTTTTCTTTTATTTAAAGTATCAATGCAATTCTGAATTTGGTTTTCTTACCTCTGGGAGAGAACTTGAGGTTGCGGCATCATGGTGACTCTGGGCTTGCCTATACCTTTTTTTCGTATCTTTTTTTGCTGTGTGGAGTGAATCGCAAAGAACAGTGGTGGGAGGGGTAGGCGGCAGCTTCGGTTTTGGCACAACAACTTCATAATGAAACAATATTGTGGTGAACAAAGGGGTGTGGAGGAGGAAACATTGAAAGTATTCAAAGTATTTTTTAAGAAAAGGAGAGCAACTTTCAGTGCCAACATTCAATCCACCATTAATTCTAAGTGTAGAAAAAGAGCAAACTAATGTCCTTCATGGATCTTCAGTAGCTTGCAGATTGGTGGTGCCACTGAATTGTGCACAGCCAAGGACAGGGCAAATCCAGTGATAATCCACAGCTGATGGAGGGAAGGATCAACCGTGTCTACTTGGCCCATTGAGGACTCAGGTGTTTGAGGCCTGAGCAGCTGTTCCAGGGCGTGCTCCACGTTCAGCTGCTCTGCATGGCTGGCGCTCTCCAGCTGAGCCGAGGCCTGTTGTCTGTGCTATATTTGATACCTCAGTGAGTAATTAATAAGGTTCTATTAATAACAATGGGAGCTGTAAAACATCCCTTTTCTTCACTGCTCCCTACTGCAGCGTTTGGGCCAACCAGCCCTGTTCACCGCTGTTATTAAGCCAATAGCTGTCACAGAGCCGCTGGGATGAAGACTTGCCTTCCGTTTCGTGGACTGTGTTAATTCAGCCACATTATAAAAAGCCATGTAGCAGTAACTAAAAAAAAGGTGGTAAAGTTTATATGCAGTGATCACCAGAGGGAAAATAGGAACCATTCAAAATGAATGGCTAGTACAGTACAGCTGCTTTGGTGCATAAAAGTTGTATCAAACTGAAGTATGTTTATCCGCCAAGTTCAAACTAGCAAAAGCATACAGAATACAGAATACAGAAATTAACATCATCTGTTCAATTTAAAGATTTCAGTTAATGTATTTTGGTAAAAAAAATAGACAATGTTCTGAGACAGTACACATATCAAGTAATTTATTTGAAGAAAGACACAGAAAGCATAAGTAGCTGCTTATTTCCAAAGGGGCGGTCATAACTGCTAAAATCTTAATGCTTTAAAGAACTGAGAAAGATCCATATGAATCCTAAGAAAAAGATAATGAATTATTATTCTCCATATTTGTTGTATTGTTTACTTGCACTATAGATAAACATTATGGACAGAGTTTTTTTGTCTCCAATTCTTTCTTTGCAAGGTTATTTCTTCATATATTACATACATATTTACATCATAGTTACACAGCAGATTTACAGGAAGACATTTGTGGACATAACTGTAGTGAAAGAAAGATAGTGTACTTTATTTTTCTACTTCAATTTTCACCCTTTTTAATCCAGTGTTAATTGACTTTGTGGGGGATGCATATCATCCCCTGCATGCTTTTGTCAGGGTTCATGTATGTATCCTCCAATAATAGCCTGAGAGGTGAATAAAGTTTGACTTCTGGAAAGTCAAAAGATATTTTCTTCATCCAATTTGGTCAGGTAACAAATGTGGCATTAAAATGTTGAGTGTATAGACACATTTGCTAGACACAGATTTTAAATAAAAAATTCAAGACATTTTGACAGTCCAGCAGCAGAAAATCTCACATTATATCATAGTGGTAGGTTTCCTCAAGTTAGGTAAACACAAAGGCATTTACTATTAAATAAAAGGTTTTGGATTCCCCATTGGAGGTTTATATTCTTTGTTGTTGTTGTATTATCTCTCCCACGCTCCCCTCAGATCTCTCAATGTTCCCTAAGCTCTGTACAAGTGGTGAATGTCAATGCTTAGGTTCAGGTGACTTGCTGCACTTGACCTTTAGTGACCCATTAAGGAACCCTTGAGATAGAGAGGAAGTCATCCGGGCTGCAGTTTTTAACTGAGTGAGCTTGACCGAGTCTTGAGATTTTCCGCCTTCATTTTGACAAGACTGGGCATGCTATGATTCATAACCCAGAGTTTCCTCAGGGCTAAATAATGGTGACCATAAACCACAAAGGCAGGGATTAAACAATATAAAACTGGCAGTGGGGTTAAATGAAAATGGATTTAAAAATGACACCCATTAAAACCAGATCCTAATCTGGTAGATGGATTACAGTATGTCATGACAGTAACTTATTCTGATATGTCTTCATTTATTTTGAGGAGGCAGCTATCATGGAATTTAAATACCATTTACAGTTGCCAAGTGCCGGTACAACATTTTACAAATGTGAATAGCAGGAAATGAGTGTGGGCTGAGAGAGCTATTGAGTGGTGATGCTGCAGTGACAGTTATTTCTGCCCAAGCAATGACTGGCTGCCCACTATACTGGCACTGTGAAGCAAAATCAGTAAGCTGGCCATGGGCTACGCAGCACTGTTGTTGCCATGGTGAAAAGATTATCTCTGTATAAAAAAAAATTCTCCACTCTCCTGACTTTGTGCCCACCTCAGTTGCTGGCCATGGACAGTTGTTCTAGCTGGTAACCTTTAAGTGTATCACTTCTAATTTCCTGTGGAATTTCTGAAAAGCTAGAAATATATTTCTTTAAATTCCTCCTAAAGTCAGCAGAATAAACAATAAGGCATACATGCATTTTAGGTTATTAGAGCTGATATCCAATATCTATCAAAGTTGCTACCCTGACTGGCTGGCAGGTATGTGCTATTGTCTTGTAACCTACATTATGCGCATTATTTCCAACCCTATGATACCTTGCATGCATTATGGGTGCAAGCGCTGCTTATTCCTTTTTAGTGAACAGGCATCTGAGAGAGTTAGTGGTGTGTGTCTTCCCCTTTTCTTGTTCATAGTGAAGCCATGAATAACCTGAAAAGCTCAGTCGCTTATCAGTACTTTCATAGAATTAAGGTCAGACTGGTTTTATGGTATTGATCTTGTCATCAAAATCAAGAAAGCCAATAAGCTTATTGCTCAAATAAAATACAAAAACACAAAATACATTTCCCCCACATGTCAAAGAAAAGGAACAACACCTGTCACATAGCGTTTCTCTCAGAAGCCTTCAGTGAAAGGAACAACCGGAAGTCACGCTCAAAAATCATGCAAGGTATCATGATGCAAGGAATAAAGTGGATAGAGAGCTGAAATCCCGATGTTACTTCTGGCCAAGTTGCGGTTTGACTAGCTTTGGCAACCTAATGCAATTGCTCAGCAAGGGTTTCCCTCAATGTTTTCTTGGGGTTAACTCCACATTCTCTGATCAGTTACACAAGCATTTGATTTTAGAAGTCAAACCTACCATTATTTAATTTAGACAATGACTAATGTGTTAGCTTATAAAAACCTACAGTTCTCACAAATTTTTACTAGCACAGCAGTGCACGTAATACATCATTGTTTCTTCTTTACCCATGACATTTTCCCAACATTTTAGCTGTAGTCTTCTCTGTTTGGACTAAACAAATGCCATTCAGGCCTACCTATCAGATTATTGTCCTGTTATCCTGTTATGTTGGAGTCAAGTTTAGCTGTGGCCACTTTGGCCTTTTCAGTCAAAATAGTAACAAATAATTTTACCATTCTAATCCAAACACATGGAGTCACCCTTTAAAACATAGTTTATATTTTGGGCTGAATTGGGGATATTATACATTTATGGGTTTTTTTAAATTAGGTTTACTTACCTCTGGAACAGAAGTTCTCTGTATCTGAATACCTCTGAGGCAGGTGTTTGTTTGCAATTCTAAATTCAGTATTACAGTTCAGCAAAACAAAAAGAGCTAAAGAGCCTTAATGTAGCTGGCTATTTCTGCAGCAAGATTAACATAAAACACATCTTGAATAACCAAATGGATCACTGCTAATTAGCAAGAAATGGAAGAAAACATAAAAGAAACAGCAAAAAAGATTTAAGTGAAGACCTCTTTAAAAAGAGGTGGATAAACATTCTACAAATACCAAATAGTAGGTTAGAAACGGATCAAACCCTTAATGGATTTTCTTTCAAAAAATGGTTAAAACACTGACCTGCAATTCTACAGTTTCTAAAACGAATTCCTGAGGGAATTTAATTATACCTCTACCTAGACTTCAAAACCATGGGACAGAGCAATCTTAAAAACATTCAGTAGAGGATAGGAGTATAACAACCTCCTCCTTACAGGCTGCTTTGTCCAATTTCAATTGAATTACTCCAAATAAATCTAAAATGGAAAAAATATCCTTCCTTCAAAATGCAATATAAATCAGAAACCACTATGCATTGCAAAAAAAAAAAACCTCAGATAAAAAAAGGAACTGACCGGGCATAGATCTGGGAAATGATAGTCCAGCCTGGAGTTGATCTCCAGTCTTCTGCTCACTGATTTTGGTGCTCTTCTCTCACTTTTTAGATCCAGGTGGGTGAGGTACCACCATAAAAAAGAGATAAATATCAAGTTCTTCTTCATTGAAGCCAGAAAAGAGCTTAGATATATCCCCTTTCTCCCTCTGACCAATACTCTTTATCCCTTCCTTGAATTCACTTCCCTTTGTCTCCTTTGTTCTGCAGGCCACACCCCTTTACACCTGTAAACCTGGAGTGGCAGATCACCTGACCAATGTCAGCTATAGGAAACTACATGGTGGACAAGTAAAAGCAGACATGACAAGGAGCCCAGAGATTTAACCTTGCAAGGCTTTCAAATATTAAACATCTTAAATATATATTATATACCCTTCCTCTCACACTTGTGGTGGTGTCACAGGCTGATTTACAGAATGTGTCTGAATATTTTTTGAGTTGATATTTGGAATCTAGGTTCTGACCTCATCACTCTCCACAAGGATACACTAGGCTCCCTACAGGGATTGGGGAGTGACAAAAATGACCATAACATGTTAACATCTATCCACCCATCCTACTTTAACTGTTATATAAGCAGGATAATACCTTCTGAGTTAGTTCCATGATTTTAATAGATGCCCCCACTGCCAATTACAATCGTGGAACATACTCCTTATCTGGTGTTATCCCTGACATAATGGCTGACAGAAGAAAAGCTTTAGTTTAAATGCACCTAAAAAGTCCTTGAACTCAATCTAAACAACTGTATAGCTTTTCCTGCCTTTTTCCTGAATTGTGCACACAAACTTTGCAAATGTATTTGTTTCATTTGATTAAATTTACAGTTTCTATAAATATATGCTCCTACTGACCTTTTCTATGCACCGCATTTTCCACTGTTAATATATGGATAACAAGCCTGTGTGCTCTAATATCTTAATGTAACATTTTATTCGCTTTAAGTTTGAAAATGTGCAGTAGAACTGGTGACCAGAGCCACTAAAGCAAATTTATACACCGTTACATTCATTAAAACTGTTCTTTGCTTTGAAGGTTTTTATGCATTCAGTGATCTTTTCACAATCAAGTTATTGCAGCACATTGTGGTCTCACAGATATCAAACCTCTTTATACACAACCAAGCAATAAAACAGTCTGGACTGGAAGCCAGTTACATTTGAATGTCTTTAAGAAGTTGGACATTTTAACTTACTATGTCAATAAATTAGCAAACATTAAACTTATTTATAATGTCTTTTTTCAGGCTGCCAAGGCTCTCAGAAACATGATCAGAGTTTTTAAGGGTTTTGGCTCGATTATATGGATGTGTCTGAGGGGAATTCAGTGCTGGATAACAAAACCTTCCAGCCTCTCCTAACCTCCTTACCCCTACAACTCTAAACTGATTAGGCTTGGGAACAGCTAAGCAGCTATGAACAGCCCTGTTCCTCCCCAAACCTTAAGGGTACTTTTATTGTATATCACTTTTAAATCAAAACTCATTAATGAACAAACTGCGATATGGCCTCTGCTGCAAATGTTATGGTTATGTATCTGTTACATTTCAAACACTCACTGAATAAAGAAGTATATACAAAGTACATTTAAATAGCAACACTGCTTTGTCAATTGCCTCTTTAACTTGTGATGAACTGTTGTTCAATGGTGTGTGTTGTCGTTAAAGGATGTCATTATGGTCAAATGCAATCTCAGAAAACAGAATGAAGTTGTCTTTAGAATTCATTTATATAGCAAGATTAGATACAAATCATTAGCAGGAAGCAATAACAGTGGTCCTGACAGTACTATAACAGACCTGAGTGTCTAATGTAACAACAGTTTATACAGTGGCAGTGTTTTGTTGGGAAGGAGAAGGTGTGCTAAGTGAAAATGCTGGCTGACAGTCAGGTGGGCATGGGACTCCAGAGCAGCACTTAATTGGTTTGCTGCAGCCATGGCTGACTTTGGGGACACCAGAGAACACATATGCCCAGGGAGAAAAAGCCTTTCTTAGGTATGGGATTACAACACACAAGGGAATGAGGATGCACTAAAAACATTGCACGGCAAAAATCCTTACAATTGTCAAAGAATTGTGAAATCTCTCCAGCGGAATCCCCTAGAGCTGTGGGGTTTGTTGATATGGGTAGTCAGTGTTTGTTTGTTGTTGTTTTTTTATTTGTTTATTGGCTTTATGATGCAATGTGGAACGCTTTGTCACTGTTTTTAACCATGCTAACAGTGTGGGTGGTCCAGTCCACCACTCCAGATTGAAATAGCTCAACAATTATATCATGGATTACCATGAAATTTTGGACAGACACTTCAATCCTACTGACTGTGTCTGAGTTTTCCTTTAGTGCCACCATTGAATTGCCATTTTTGGTTTGTGTCTCGACAACTATTGATTGATTTGGTCTATGCCCATGAAATTGGGCATAGACAGTCACATTTCCCTCGGGATGAATTGTAATCCCATATCTTATGCCATGTTTCTACAGTAGCCAAGAACACTGGCTCGAGACAGGACCTTTCTCATTTTTCACGAGATGGCCACAGTTTTTTTCCTACATGCTTGGAAGGTGACTGGTATTCAGAAGAAGAAGAAGAAGAAGAAGAAATGGATTTACTATAATTATCCCCCGATGGGAAAATTGTATTTTTTCACTCAATAATTTGCACTCATAGGCCCAAAATACAATCGCACACACAACAGACATGCAAATGTCGAGAGATGATAGATTGATAGGCTGCCATGTAGCGGGGCCCTAGGAGCTGTTAGGGGTTCCGTGCCGTACTCAAGAGCACTTCAGCAGTGCCCAGGAGGTGAATTGCAGCAGCCACCAGTTTCACACTATATTGTGGTCTGTGCTGGACTTAAACCACAGTCAAGTGGTCCCTACAGATTGAGCTACTGCCACCCCAGTTGGTTGCAACTTCACCGCTAAATGCCACTAAATCCTACACACTGGTCCTTTAAAGTAGTTGGCTGTAGACCCCTAATCTTGTAACTTTTAATTTGCTATACAAATAGTTTCATAAGTCACTCTGCCACAACTGTAAAAACAGACTCAGTACTGATGTACTTTGGTTGGAGCATTTTTAACATGACATGAGTTTGTTATAATTGAAATCAGCTTCAAAACATCCACCTAGTAAACATCTGCAGAGAGCAGTCCCTCTTGTAGATCTGAAGGAGAAACATTGTAATTGATTATGTTTAAATGTGTGTGGTTCTTGATTCGGAGAGCCAAGTATGATTCTGAATAGCAACCTCATCATAATCACCAATCTCATCTTCAAAGTCATTTTTTTTTGTGTGCTCATTAGGGATGCCTGATGAAGTTCTCAATCAATATGCAGATTAGGAGCACATCAATTTGTTTTGCCTCTTCCGTCATCATTTTTTTCAGCACAGAGAAATCCTGCTGAAATGCTAGAGCGGAGATGTCAACACTACAGATTTCGATCTGCTTAGCAGTACACTGAGATATGCATGGCTGTGGTGTGATCAAAGTTTTTGTGACCATGGACGTGGCAGGTGCAATTTATAGAGAGACATTTTCTGTTTTGTAAAACAGTCTGGACTGTGCATTTCTCTGATTCTAAAAGAACAATTGTTTGCTTTAGTTTATCCTGAATTTGTCCAACTCCTGTCCATCGCTGTTAACTGAGATCTTGACAACCGGCCAGATTGCAGTTCAGACATTTACATACTTGGTTTTACCCTTTTTATGAAGGTCATTTTATGTTTTACTACTGGTTTTACTCTGTTTTGTCCTATAACACTAATTATGTTACACACATTAAACAGTAATAATAAACATTTTTGTTACGGAGTTAACAAACTAAAACTAAAACTGAATTGAAATTTTAAACTCTCAAATATAGACAGCATTATTGGTCTCAAACATCTTGAACTTTACCCTGAGCAACACTTCTATTTTTTGTCGACCCCCTAACCTCTCCTTTGTGCTATCTTAAGTTGGATATGTTTTTGGTCACAAAACTTGTAAATATTTAACAGGTAAAAATTACCATGACATTTATGGGACATTCATGATCCCCGGGGAATGAACCATTTCCATATCAGGGACCTGAGTATGAGTTTTCCTCCAGCACCATCCTCAGGACAAAATGTAAGTTTTGTACACAAGATATCTCATACATATCTCATAATATTTACTTAATTCATGCTCCCAGGGGAATGAACCCCTTTTAATTTCCTCTAGCAACACATGCAAGGACAAAGTTGACATGAATTAAATACTGCAGCCTCTTGATGCAGCTATTGTAGCTTTAGGTTTTATATGTTGTTATACTAATGATACTTTAATGTTTGATGGTGTTCAATAGTGGCTTCTCCTGTTTCAATGGGTCCAGGTCATTCTTTTTGACCTACACACAACACAATGGGATTTAATGCACTTACACTCGCTCTGTAAATGTTACCAGAGTTTCTTCACCGCTGCTGTCTCCTCGACAATCCGACCCAACTTTGAAAAAGCCAACTCACAGGGCAAGTAGCCACTTCATTTAAGTGATTCTGTGGTTTTTACCTCTCCATGATTTTTCTCATCTCTGCCCCACATCTCCGCTTCCTCCCTGGCTCTCTGTGGCGTGGATGGAGTTGATCTCTGTCAGGGAGGTCCGGTTCTCTGTGCATGGGGGTTGAGTTATTAAGGTAGAAACCACCAGCTCAGCAAACACGACCAAAGAGACAGATGAAGCCTCCTTCACATTCAGGGCTTCTCATCACCCTTAAACCACTGGAATTTACTTCCTGTCAAGCTGCCGCCTTTGTGCACCATAGACGAACTGTAGCAACATTGTTTATATCACACCAGCCAAAAAGCAATTCATATACACCATCTCACACAATCACAAAGTTTGTGTATCCAATCAAGAGTAAATAGGATTCAACAATAATCACTGCTTAACTAATTCACAGCCTGAGCTCAGCCAGTGTAAAAAACAATCCACAAAGATTTCACTGCCTGCTTGCACCACCTTCATCTTCTGTTTGGAGGATGGTACAGTAAACATGCCCACCGATGCACAGTAACTCTTTTAGTAAGCAGAAAGTTTGCATAAAGGCTGAGTCATGTAAAACACTATGTTATGTGAGTGCAAAGTATCCCATTAGCAAGAGCTAATTCACTGATGTTGAGATTTTCTGAGGTCAGGCCCAGTTGACAACAGAAGAAAAACTGAATCACAAACAGTCTGAGAATTGTTTAGGAGGATATAAAATAATTTTAAAAGGTTTGGCATTTCTAAACCACTGAGATGGGGAGAAAAACAATTCTGTCTCATTTTCACCTGTTAAAAAAGGCACAATGTTAACACTTTTTCTGATACAAGGTTAATATGTCAATATTCTCTGTCCTTGGTCCTTCCCTTAGCAATCAGAGAGAAGGTCAGGCTTTCTTCTTCAGCCCCTCTGCAGATATTTCCATCACTCAGCTACAAGAATCATTTCCAATGAGGCCATGCCATCCACCACGCTCAGCAGAGCTGTCAAACCACCTCTGAGATCTGCACTTTATAAAACCCCCTTCGGAAGCTCCTACATCTCCATTACAGGAATCAGAAATGTCATTCAGTCTGAGAGCAAGATTGTGCTCTGGAAACAGATGTAAACTAGGCAAAGGCAAGGCAGAGGACAAAGCCCCCATGAAATGATAATCATTTTTCTTTTCTTTTTTTTTTTTTTTTTACCATGTTGGCTAACATTTCACCATTCAAATCTAATTATTTCTTCTAACTCAAAAATACTGCCTTCAGTGAGTGTGGGCACAAATTCAAACCCACAGTATCATCACAGGCAACTTGTGATATATAAAAAGCACTAAAATGAAATGTACAAAATATTTTTGTGAAAACTGAAGCACCGCATTCTGTTATGTTATGGGATGACACAGACCAAATGCAATGTCGTTTTGTCTTTACTTCTTTACTTACTTTTGACTTCACCTAACTCTAGCACTCTAACCACTCCAACAAAGACCTTGACATTTATGCACGCAAATTAGAGGCAAGGGGCATTTCCATACGTTTTTGACTGGGGTGGCACAAGAGGGGCACCGACTTATGCAGGGGTGACTCAAGTATGTGTCTCAGATTTCCGGTCATTCCCAATTTATGCAATTCAAATAGGGACCCTAGTATGCAGAAATATTCAAGTACACTAGGCGAAACTAACACATTAATGCTACATGCAAAAAACGGCATGGTTTTGGCGCCCAGACTGCATGACATTAGCATAAAGTGGGCATCTCTGTAGAGGGGAGACTTGTAGGTACCCAGAGAATCCATTTTCATTCAGATATCTTGAGGTCAGAGGTCAAGGGATCCTTTTGAAAATGGCCATGCCAGTTTTTCCATCACCAAATTTGGAAAGGCCCCTGGCGGCAAGAAAGGTTGGGGTGTGGGGCTGTGTCAATTTTGGCTCCTGATTCTGATGGAAAAGTACGTTAGTTTTAGTCAACAAATTAAATGACATTTAAGATGAGATTTCATCTTCATTTCACATTTTCACGCATTAATACAGACTCTCCCAATCCAACTGTCAATTTCAAACTCTGGCTGTTTGAACAGGTCCGCTCAATCTCTTTTCTGTTATCCCTGCTCACCTAGCATTACCACATCTACCTGTGCTCTCCACCGCAGAGCAGAAAATCATTTAGAAGCTAGATTCAGTTACTAAAACATCAGGTAACATGAACGTGATACTTTTTTTTTTTTGTCATCTACAGGAGTATTTAGATGGTTGACGTTCAACATTAATCCTGGAAACTTGCCCATTCCTCCTGATGGCAACACGAAAGATGGCCGACAGAATGTAATGTTAACAGTGCATCCACATCATTTGATAATGTTATGTTAATTCACTTTGTTATGAATGGTATTCTGCAGACCAGCATGTTTTTGTAGCTTGTCCCAGCTGTTTTGTTGTTGTTTGTTGTCAAATTGAAAGATTACCGAGTGCAAGATGCTTCTTATTAACAGCAGTGCAACAGGTCAAGTGGCTACATTTCTGAACATGAGACAATTTTTTTTTTTTGGGGGGGGCAGAGAAGGATACTGTTTTAGTGTTTTACTAATTAGGAGCTACAGTGTTCTGCAGATGCATGCAATTCACTGAATAACAGTGGCTAGGGATCTATGATTTGTTGGAAGGTGTCGTAGCAAGGAATACAGTATGAAGTTGCTGGATAAGTCAGCTGTCATGGAGGTCACACATGTCTGTCCACAGCCCTCCACATGAGAACCTTTTTTCCCAGTGCAAATTGGGAAAAGATGGAGGAAATAATTTGCAAGAGTAAGTCGAATTTGTTAAAAAAAAATGTGTGTTCACATTCACATTCAAATGGAAAGCTTTGTGCATTTGTTCGATGTTTTGAGGCATTCATAAGTCAAGTCTCAGGCTGTCAATATTCCTAGCTTCTCTATAAATCCTCATTTGGCTTCTCCTTGTGGACAATAGTAGCACCATTTTCCTCTCTGAGTTGCCAGCAAAGGTTAGAAGCTGTGAAACACAAAGAAAGCTTCAGAACCTTAACAACTTCCACAGGGTAAAACTGTGCGATAGGCTGTTGAGTCTTTTTGGGAGAAGAGTTCAGACTAAACTTTTGTGCATGAGATGGTGCAAAACATTTGACACACTGATAAGAGATTACTTCTGAGTTCGTCAGAGTGACTCTCATCCTTTCAGAGCCAGACATTTTGCAAACATGCTCTTAATCAGAGGAAGCCTGCTTAATGGCATGTGCTTATTTGAAGGCCATTAAGTGCTCTACCTCAGTGTCATTCAGGCTAATTTAGTATCTTGCTTGACTGAATGAAGACACAGAGTGGATTAGAAAGATAAAAACTACAGGAGGAGCAGCAGAGTGCAGAACTGATGGTAGATTCAGACCTGCTGAAGAGGACTTGAGAAACACATCGAAATTGTTCCATTGCCTAGCACCAACAGAAAACAGAGAATGGCTAAATGGTGAACACAGATAAAGAACCAAAACCTGACAACAGTCAAGTTTAATTTTGGCCCGTCATAAAGTTATTCACAGATTTACTGTTAAATAGTGACAGACGATATGAACTGAAAGCAAAAAAAGTATCATTGAAACCGGTGAAAGTGGTGGTTAGCGCAGGCTAAAATAAGACACTGCTAGTTCAAAGTTTTGTACACTGCTCTCTGCTAAAAAATAGAGGAAAGATAACAGATTTGTTACAGTTGGAGTTTAGCAAATCTGTATATTTTGCCAGAATAGAGTCAATCACTGGTACCACCAATTTTTCACATTCACACTCTAATTTTAACTTGCATATGGACCAAAATGTTTGCAGTGAAGAGTCTGGCTATCATTAATGAGTGCACTGTGCTTCATCACTAGCAGGCTGAGGTGGACAAAACACATTTTAAAATTTTGATCTGCTTTATTTATTGAAATATGCCTGGATTAGCCCGATACTGATCCTTAGGATCGGCTCACAACTGTACCGTTACTCGCATAACTACAACAGTGATTTCAGTATGCAGCCTGTGTAGATATTGTGTTACTTTCTGTTACCCAGATTTTCTGTATTTAACATGCATTGAAACAATCTGGCAGTCTGTGGTTTTGATGCTGACCTTCAACAGCTAGCTTAGCCTTGGTGACTGCACACAGCACTTCATAAGTAATCAAAACTCAGATTCCTGAGCTGTGGCCAACTAAGTAGAGTGGAGTGGAGTTGCAGTCTGGAGACAAAACTAATATCAACTCTTCTACATATCAGAATAACAATTTAACAGTCTGTCTGTTTGTTTGTTTGTTTGTTTGTCTGTCCCTTCAACTACTCATTACTGTAAAAAGTAATAATATTACTGAAACACATCACTGCCCGGCTCTGTTAATTAACACTGACATGCCAGATGGTGACACGCCAGGTAATGGAATGATTTTTATTTCGTTATGGGATTCGTTTCATTACCAAAAGAAAAATCCCCCTAAAAAAACACAGGAAAGAAGCTCAATTTTCTCTTAATTGTATATTATTATGCAGATGTTTGGTTAATTTTCAGACTTAATTCACATAACAGAATTTATCCTCTATGTAGTCTGGAGGGACAGCTTTTGTTATCAGTTTTGACACACTGATGTAGTGTCTCGCCTTTCATTGAGTCCCTGTTATTTGTGATACATATGGCTGCCTGTGTGGTCGACTCTCCAGCCCACTCACCAAAAGCATGAATCATAATTCTTATAGTAAACTATGACAAAGACTTTCTGTACATTCATCCAATCAACACTCGTGTCAGGTCTCATTATGCATCGCCCGCTTTGAACATTTACCATTCGATACTCACTGGCAGGGAGCTGGCAAGCAGGGCTGTTTGTTTCTTCTATTTGTGAGACACAGATGGAGCGTCCTGCAAAGCTCCATATGAAACAAAAAGCCACTAACATGGTATTCACTACCTGAACCCATGCAAATAAATGCCATTATCAGCTGAAAGGTGACATACAACTAGGCTTACTGTGTGGAGCCAATTTATTTCACAAATGAGTTTCTTTACAGGATTGTATAATTATAGAGTTTAAAGGCACAGAGGGGGAAAGGTTAGGGGTGACTGACAGATAGTCTTTTGGTCGCTTTTCATCTTTAAGCTTCTTTCAATACTTTTTCTGACGAAAGCAACCTTTTCATGACCCCAATACTGTAAAGGTTGATTAATTATGCCTGAGAGCCAACATAAAGAGTTCCCACCATAATTGCAGCCTAGTTTCTTTTCTCACCTTGCTGTGCTTTGGGCTGCTGGCAAAATGGCACCAATGTGCAGAATGTCATATTTGATGCTATACGTAACAATGCGAACAGACCAATTAGGCATTTATTGCATTGCAGCTAGCTGGCAATTACTGTATTCTGCTCTGCTTGCACTTTATGCAGAAGGAGTTAACGAACAACCAATCGTTTTTATCACTCTGGGATTAAGTATCTTAACGTGGGTAATGAGTCCCTTGGTTACATATATTTTGCTGTGTGTTCAAAATGTCAACATTTGTTTGTTTTATAATGAGAGGTTTAGGCCAGAGCAGACGAAGTTTAATGCATCGCAGATTGTTTAATCCATTGCAGATTGAATATGGCAATTTACCACATACTGTACTGTCTACAAAGTCTTAACAGCTTGTGCATTAAAATTATTCTGCATTGTGCATTGCAGAGGCATTTCATTTAACCCTTAAGTAGCCCTTCATGTTGCAGTATGAGAATTTTGCACTGGTTATTGAACCCATTGTGGTAACACTTTATAATGAGTACACACTATTAAGCATTAGTTAAGCATGAATAAATACTGAATTCATCATTTATAACGCATGAATACACATTAGTATGTAGTTTATAAACACAGTTAAAAAAAATGTATTCATCATTGATAAGCACATTAGTTATGGATTAGTAAATACTGAATTCATCATTTATAAAGCATGATTCTGCTGTAAATAGTCATTACTATGTGGTTTATAATCACAGTTATAAATGTTTTACTCTTCATTGTACTGTACATTTCTGCATGCACTTACACATCCACTATTCAGACATGTATTAATGATTAGTGACTGTGTTAGCAGATGTTCTATAAAAACTCACAACAAATTCATTTTCTAATGATGGCCTATAAACAGTTATTAATGCAGGAATTCACAGTTACAAAGCACTTACTGCTCGTTAATTAAGTATTTTGCACGAGCTTATCTAAAGTGAGCACTATCTATGGCTTATTAAGGATTTACAAATGAGATATAAAGGCTGACAATGCCTCGAGACTCACAAAATGTTCAGTTATCTTAACAGACGAAGGAGACACAACACAAAGGGATATAGAACATATTGTATTGATATTTATTGCAACTTCCCAACATATTGTATGAAGACGAACAAGGGTGGTTTATGAAGACATGCTATTGTTGTGATCTTATCTGTTTGGGACGTGTACGTTGAGCTCCCGCTCTCAGCACGTCATCAACGTGATGACGTGCTGAGAGCGGGATGTTACATCATATTTACGTTAACTCTCAGAAATTTCTGACAGTGCAGCCAAGAGGAGCATGGAGAAGCACATTGGAGTCGGCGGCCGTCAGCGGCACTAGAGGAGAGTATGTGTCTTTGTTTGGTAGCACACATTATGGTTGAAAGATAACGTTAGCTTGTCAGCAGCTGCAGGTGTTTGCCCTCGCTCCCCGACTCACGTTACTAACGTTACTAATGTTAGTAACGTTACTAACGTTACCGACCCGCCCGCGGTGGCTAAGCCGACCTAGCCTAGTCTCGTCTAGCCGGACGAGTGAGTGCCTAGCAGCGGCAGGTCGGCTTAGCCACCGCGGGCGGGTGGGTAACGTTAGTAACGTTAGTCGTTAGTGTCAAGTGACAAGCTAACGTTATCTTTCAACCATAATGTGTGCTACCAAACAAAGACACATACTCTCCTCTAGTGCCGCTGACGGCCGCCGGCTCCAATGTGCTTCTCCATGCTCCCCTTGGCTGCACTGTCACAAACTTCTGAGAGTTAACGTAAATATGACGTAACATCCCGTTCTCAGCACGTCATCACGTTGATGACGTGCTGAGAGCGGGAGCTCAACGTACACGTCCCAAACAGATAAGATCACAACAATAGCATGTCTTCATAAACCACCCTTGTTCGTCTTCATACAATATGTTGGGAAGTTGCAGTAAATATCAATACAATATGTTCTATATCTCTTTGTGTTGTGTCTCTCCTTCGTCTGTTAAGATAACTGAACATTTTGTGAGTCTCGAGGCATTGTCAGCCTTTATATCTCATTTGTAAATCCTTAATAAGCCATAGATAGTGCTCACTTTAGATAAGCTCGCGTAAAATACTTAATTAACGAGCAGTAAGTGCTTTGTAACTGTGAATTCCTGCATTAATCACATCATTAGAAAATGAATTTGTTGTGGGTTTTATAGAACATCTGCTAACACAGTAACTAATCATTAATACATGTCTGAATAGTGGATGTGCAAGTGCATGCAGAAATGTACAGTACAATGAAGAGTAAAACATTTATACCTGTGATTATAAACCACATAGTAATGACTATTTACAGCAGAATCATGCTTTATAAATGATGAATTCAGTATTTACTAATCCATAACTAATGTGCTTATCAATGATGAATAAAACATTTTTAACTGTGTTTATAAACTACATACTAATGTGTATTCATGCGTTATAAATGATGAATTCATTATTTATTCATGCTTAAGTAATGCTTAATAGTGTGTACTCATTATAAAGTGTTACCCACATTGTTTCTCTGCTTGTGATCAACCAGTGTGACGCTGGCTAATGTGCTGCACAACAGTCAGTTAGAATGGGGACACATTTTGTGAACAGTTTACTAACCAAAGCTAAATGAAACGTGGAAAAAAGTGGTTCCTCCGATGGATCTCATGTTCAAAATGGGCAACTCAGCCATGTCATGAATGAAGAACTCTTTCAAATGTTTATTTTTCAAGTTCAGTATGTACCTGGCCTGCAGGGGTACATACATAGAGCCTCCAGTAAATACACTGAGGCCTCCCTCCCCACTCCCTTTCATGGCTTATGTACATTATTTAGCTTGCTACACGCTTCTATTGGTCACAGGAAAAACATTAGAAGATCACTTCAGTTTCACAAACTCACTCTGCACTGTGTGAGTTACTGTGTCAGAGTGTACCTCACATTTAGCACCGTAAGTGGTAACAGATTACCCATGGGACAAACTCACAGCACTGCCCTGAGACCCATAAGTACTACTGGAAAAAAATAACACTGAAAGTGTAATAGTTCAGGATACTTAAAGCCTATTTTCTCAATAATTCTTACTTTGAGAGGTGGGGTCCTGCATGAACATTCAGTTTTCTGCTGAATTAAGAACAGTTTTTGTTATTTTCATGGGAGATTTCTCAATGGGAACGAATAATGTTGTGTGACAACTTTTAGTGCTACTGTCCCCTTGCTGGCTAGAGTGAAACAAAAAAGGAAATCAACACATTGAAACTTTATCAATACCGCAAGATCACCTCAACTAAAGGTTGAACAGGAGTAATGGTAATATTTGCAGTATATTTCTTCCTTTTTTCAAAAATATACATAAATAAAGGACACCATGTCCAGTAATGACAGTAAGGCTGTATCTGTTATTTGTTCATCCTGGGTGCATTTAGGCAGAATAACACTGGTCTGTACACTCTCCTGTAAGTCCTTGATTTGATTATTTTGTTGAAAGAATACCAGCGTCCTCATACGAGCAGAGAGCAGCCTGCAACCAACGTGTGCAAGGAAATACAAACAAATGCTCTGTGCAGAGAAAGCTCTGACAGATGCTATTTCAGGTGAGACATAGATGGACATCTGAGACATGACACATCAATAACTGTTCTCTTGCTTGTTGCAGATCATATCTATCATACTGTTTCTACACAAGTTTCACATTAAAGCACACCAAATGTGATTGTCATCACATTTCCATGTGCTTGTCTAAAATATGTGCTCACTGTTTAGCAATGCTTTGTTGGGGCAGGATTTTTTGTAACTGCAAATGTCAGTGCAGGTTTTAAATTAGTTTTTTCTTTCTTTTTGAACAGAACATAGAACTTCTCCTCTATGTTAAAGTGCAGTGACATAACACAATGCAATAGTACATTTTTAGCGTGTTCGGGTGTGTGCTACACTTAAATTCTCACAAAACTCATCTGTCTGATTAATTTAAAGTTTTTAAAGTCCCAGCATGTGCCCAATCAACACAAGATATGCTAAGTTATGCCCCCCACTGCAGCCACTGATCCTGTTGTAGCATGTCGCAAAAAAAATGAAGCACAGTTTTGTAACACAACATCAGCGAAATAATAAGTGTACAGTTATGCTGTTTTTTTCCTACTGATTTATTTTCTAAATTCCTTCTATAGATGATTTAGCAAAATAAATCTTGCAATTCAAGACACAAAGCATTACCATAAAGGTGCTTGTCACACAACCTATCCCACCTACTTCAAACACAACACGAATCTCTGTGAAAAATCAATAAGACTGCCGGATGCAAGTGAAGGGTCAAGGCATCGCCACTAGCTTACTCAGTCATTCAGATCCTTCCCAACAACAAAAATGTGTGAGTGGATGACCTTTGTGCAGCATCTCACACTCTATTTTACAACACCATCAACAAAAGTGGTGTAATGAATTCGCTTGTCACTAGCTCCTCATTCTCCTCCCTCAGGCTGCTGCATCGTACCTCGCGACACCACTGCCTCTGTGACTGCACTTTAATAAGGCAATGGAGTCTTTGGCAGGATCAGTACATTTGGGAAATCCATGGAGGGACTGGTGATGGAGTGCCAGTGCCAATGCTAAAAAAAAACCCAGATTGGAGTGATGGCTGATGGGTAACCAATTTGATAGAGGGCAATGTTGCTGCGTTGTTTGATAAAAGATCATTGTGAATCACTGTGGGTGGGTAGGGGGCATTTGTTCCCAGAAAGTTCAACTCAATATATTTTCCTACCCCCTGTTGGTGCAAAGGGCAACTCTGCAGCTTGGCTTTAGCTTGCATTGTTTCTCCATCAAGGTATTGAATCTAAAGCAATCTGTGGATGTGAGGGAGGGGCAGGGGTGTCTTCATCATCACTACAAAGTGCACAGGTCATAAGTGTATGGGTCAATTAATAATTAACAAATTGCCTTTCTAAGGGCTCTTTCCTTTAAGACGGCATTGGCAATGAGGATGGAATGGGAAATGGTCCCTGCATATGGTTAAAGAACCTTCATGAATATACAACGAGGATGAAGGAGAATGCTCATTTCTAAGTGAATGAGAAAGTGACTTTGGAAGCACCTTACAGGATTAACCCTCTCCTCCTCTGTGCTTTCATGGAGACAACACATGATGGGCGGTTTGTCCTGCTCGGACCACTAAGGCCTGTCGATACACCATCAGGGAAATGCACATTACAGCTAAAAGCCCGCAAATAAAAAAACATCTAATAAAACACTTACTTCTTTACAACATTACACGTCTCTCCCTGTTAGATGACTTGATATGTATCTAAAAACATTGTCCATAATCATATTTAAAAGCTTTCTAGCTAGTCCCCAAACATACTAAGTTTCACATTAAAATGCCGCTGACTGTATTGTGTACATTATTTGAATGCCGTATCCTCAGCAACCCAATATAGACACATGTCCTGGTAAATAAAACCACCTGGCTTTGTTTCAGTTTGGAGCCAGTGTGCTTTGGAATTTTAGCTGCTAATGCTAGCCTTTTGTGCCTCAGGTTGACTGCTGCTGGCAGTAACTTTACCTCCAGCATTAATGTAGTCTGAAGTGTGTGTCACCGCTGGCAGATGTTCTGTTACTGCTGCGCATTTTGCAGACAACAAATACTTAGTAAAGTTTCAGGTAGTTTTGATTGCAGTAGAGTCTGGCATTTTTTTCAGGACACTTTTATTTCAGAGATGATGACTACATCACTGTAGGATCTTTTGTCTGCTTCTCAGTACGTATTGGTTAATTTACATCCCTAGTGTGAATGCACTTATTTTGGTAAAACATACATTTAAAGTTAAAGATCATTATAGTGAACCAACCTGTTGTAAAGTTTTCTAAAAGCCATTTGTTAATTCTGTGAGGGCCACAAATCTCAAAACCAGGACAAATAAATCCAAAACTATCTGCTAAATGCAACCAGAGAAGTGAAAAAATATGTTTTTCAGTGTTTTGCACTACTTGTACCGGAAGAAATATCAACTAAGTGTACTTTACAATGTCATAGAGCCTTTTATAATTATGTGGAAACAGTATTACTTAAAGTACATTAACATATAGATAAAGCCGTGTCCTCATTAGAAGATATCTGAAAGGTGATCTGGACACCAGATCCAATAAAATGAACTTTTGATAGCCACTTCTCTCAGTGGCTCAGTCTATACCCTTTCATGATGAAAATGTCAACAACAACAAAAACAAAAACCCTGGAGGAAAGGGACATCATTTGTTTTGCTCATCTTCCTTGACTAATAACTCACTGTCGTATACAGTTGCTGACCACGTTTTGCACTATACAGATTAAAGACATTAAAAGACAGGGGATTTTAACGATTTTCTCCAGTAGATTCTCATTGATTTTAATAAATCAATAGTTTAGATGACCCGAAACACATATGGGCTGAAGCACTCGGATGCATCAGCGCATGTTGACCCAGCTGACCATGACTCTAATGACCATGACCTGACTGCTAAACTGGAGCCAGATTTTAGTGCATATTATGTTACAGAAACATTCCATTCCATTTCATCTCCTTGAATTGCTTCTGCCGATTTAATGGTGTCCTGTAATGGCCAAATACAAATGACTGTGCATTCGTCAGTTGTCAATAATCTGTTTGTTTCTTCATAACCTTCAGGACAAACTGGTTTTTGAGTCACACAAATAGCTTAGCCAGCAAAATGTCAGTAACATACACATAGGGGAAATAGTGAATGAGGTATCGTTATTTACTCTGTAGAATTTTCACAGAGTTCAGGCTAGGCAACATGGATATATTAGATCAGGATTATAATGGTAGGGGTTACAGCTGTAGAGCCTGAACTGTTTCTATACAACATCCATGAAATTCAACACAGAGATAGTGTCTGTCTGTTGCGTCGGTCAAGCAACTCGAGTGAGTTTGTTTCGGTGTGTTTGGTTTGCAGTTTATATTACATGATCTCAGGCAATGTTTTGGAGTAACACAAAAGTACTGTAACAAGTAATGTAATTAATTACTTTCTACAGGGAGTAATTAAGTAAAGTAATGCATTACTTTAAAAAAACAACTACCAATTCACACATGATACATTACTTTTAACACTGGTCATTATGTTGATACATATATTATCAAATGTATCAACATATGATATATGTGGCTCTTTGGCTTTCTGAAAAAATGTTCAAACAAGATTAAAAGTCTACATTCACACTGGTGATTCTGTGCTTAAGCTGTTCACCAGCTTAGTTTTGCATGTTAGCATGAAAACATTTATTAATTAACATAAAAAACAAAGATTAACTGAAGATCATCATTCATTTTGCTGGTACGAAGTCATAAACCAAGCATTGGACATATTGAAATTTTGACCTAATATTGGCACCAGGTGAATAGTTATGGCGTACCTGAAGTGACTGCAGTTGATCCTGAGAGAGACATCAATGTCTGTACCAAGATTTAAGGCTATCCATCCTATAACTTGATGTAGACACTCACAAATGTCAGCTTAATGGTGGCACTGGAGGAAAAGTCAAGGGATCTTCAAAGTTGTTAGGATTCTGGGAACCATGAATGTCTGTATCAGATTTTGCGCCAAACCATTCAGTAGATGTTGAAATATTTCACTAAATATGTGAAAACTTTGCCTGTGGCGCTACAGTAAAGGTCAGGAAAACCACAGTGTGTAGGCTTCATCCTCTGGGATCCATTTCATAGAAATCTATCCGATGGTTGTTGAGATATTTCATCAGGACCAAAGTGACCGGCCAACATTGCCATCCCTAGAGCCATGCTGCTATCATGGCTAAAAACAAGCAGAATCGTTCAATATTCAGTCAGTCATTCAATGTTCTGTTTTGTGAGGAGGTTATTTTTGTCAGTGCCCAGTAGGCAAAGCAATCATCAAAAGGTACTGTGTTGGCTCCAGTGCAAACTGTAGATGTCAGGACAAAACACAAACCCAGTGGACTATAGCCACTTTGTCTACCATGGTGACTATACCCGCTCATGCTAACTATCCACTTCTTACACTCATGTCCCACAAACCTTGAATGCATTACATCCTGTGCATCAGATGATTCTTTGCCAGTAAAGACACTGAATGTTTAGAACAGCCAATGTAAAAGCTCAGATGAGCTGAAAATAGGTTGGATCACTGTTGCATAGCAATCGGTGAGAGTTGCATAACATGTTTGTTTAGATAAAATGTGGCAGTTTTTTAAAGAGCTAACTGGCATCTCTGGGTTTACAGTGGCCCTGGTGTAAGGCTAGACTAGTGACAATGACAGGCTGTGCTGACTCATTTTTCCTCTTCTCTCAGTTCACCAGCTTAATTCTGCAGTAATTCCACTGAAAGCTGGGGTGTCAGACTCCTGTGTCTATCTTGTTCTCTGTCACTGTAGCCCGGCTGCCTTGAAGTTACATGCAGTTTCTGTCTCTGTGGTGAGTGTGTGGCAGGAGGTGGGTGTGTGTGTGTGTGTGTGTGTGTGTGGGGGGGGGGGGGTTCTGATTCATGAGCCTGATTGAAATGGAGCATCACAACCCCCCAGGAGGTCTTTGTAAGCCCATCGTCTGGCGGGGAGAAGCCACGTTTGGAGGGCAGTAGATCATAACAGTGATGATAGTGGTTTTCCTATGATAGCACAGGGGGAAACAGGGGGGACATTGAAAGCCAGTCTATAAAGGCTTCATTCAAGATCCTGGCAAAGACCATCCATAGTCCCCCAAGTGCACCTGCCGCTGCCTAGGGGACCCGTGGAGAACCATAGAGGGAGGCATGGAGCAGGGGAGAGGACAAAATCTCTAAAAAAAGGCCAAGGGTGATAGATGGGGGCTTAGCGTGTGGCTGGCATCGACAGCAGAAGGGGCCTTCCTTTGGGTTTTCCAGTTGGTCAGTATAGCCAGAGAGGGATGTGAACAGTAATTCAAGCAGAGTGTGTTATCATGCCACTGAGTGCCTGCCCCCACACGCATGTGGGAAATGTGTAGAAGGGAACCATGACCTGAAACACTCATCATCCTCCAGAAGCCAGCGACCATATGCACAGAGCCAAGAGTTATTCATATGTGGTGCACACCTTAAATTAATGGCTATTTCACCTCTGCTGCTCAAGCTGTCTTTTCTCGAAGCTTCAGAACAGATAAAGCAACTAAAAGTGGAAAAGGGTGGAAAGGAATTTGTGTGAAGATAAAAATACTCATACTTTACTGCAGAGAAACTTGCAGCTGTGGGGTTTCTGCAGTACAATAAGACATTCACAAATCTTGTTCATGCTCAGCTGACTGTAAATGATAAAAGAAAGAATTCAAACACACATGTTTTTAGCATAAAAAACAGCTATAGCTTTTATTTCTGTTAATAAACAGAAAAACAAAGACAATAATGGTACGTCACAATAATTCCAGTAGCTGTATAGTTTAATAAAACAATTAAGCTAAAAGACTTATTCTGCTAAGGTAGCAGCCCTTAAAGGAGACTAAAGGAGTAGAGTAAGAAAGTCCGAATCAGAATCATAATTTATCTTCTTGATACCATGAACATACACAATTCGAAGATTTCATGGAAATCCAGCCAAGTGGTAAACCTTTTTCGTAGCATACTTAATGTCATGTTTAGAGTCCGTCTCTCAGAATCAACTAGAATAGGAGCCACTCATAGAGCCGCTCCAGCAGCTCTATGAGGCTGCACTGGTTCGAGTTATAATCTGAGCTTTGTGGGGGTCTCATAAATACTGTTACGTGGAGATAAATTAACAGGTGCACTTTCCATGAAAGAGAGAGAGATAGAGATTACATGGTCCAACACTTTCAACTACTTAAAGCAGTTGTATCAAGTAGATTGCAACAACCAAAAATGGGATGGTGATACTACAACAAATGCCAACTGAGACCCATCACTCAAAAAGAGAACGAAATTGAAAGTAGAGGTTATGTAGCGCTCCACTGATGGGAGGAGTTGTAAATCCAATACAGAACAAGCAGTTAATACAGAGTCAAATAACGTAACGTTTACGGAAATAATAGTCATGTAGCAAAGAGTATTAATGTGCTGCAATTAATGAATGCAGCCATTTCTAATTTAGTTCTTTTTTTTTTTTTTTTTTTGCTGTTGTTGTTAAAGCACAGGACAGTTTTTAAAGGAAAAAATATAAATTGAATGTGCAAACATGAAACGTTTTCTTTCAATAAAGCAAGAGCAAACATATATTTGTGAACAATGAATGTTTTGAAATGTGTGTATATACCTTTACAAAAGCACACACTACCCTCAACCATTCATTAGAGCAATGATTCTCAACCTCAACAGCCTTCCTACACACATCACAGTCTGCGTCACTTTATTAACAGCTCTGAAGTAGGTCCAAATGATATTACTCTTTTGTCAACGAGTTCACTCTGCTGCCCCTCTTTCCCCCCAAATACACACACACACACACACACACACACACAGACACCAACACCTCTCTCTCTCTCTCTCTCTCTCTCTCTCTCACTCTCTCTGCACTGCTCTGCACACACACTGGTTTGCCCCAGCCCCGCCTACTCCTGTTTCTCCCTGTTTGTTGACTTAAATTGTCAGCAGTATGTTTTATAAAGCCGCCCAAAAACCACAACTCATGTTTTGGATTTTTCACACTGTGATTCCATTTTCATAACAGCGAGTTAGCTGCTTGTGGAGGAGGCTTGTTAATTCAATTAAACCATCAAAGGGATCAAAACCAACGTGGTACTGAATGCTTTACCTGGTCTATGCTTTTAAAACTTCCACCGAGTCCAGGTCTTTTAACGAAATGCAAAAAGACGTCTCTCTCTGTCTCTCTCTCTCTCTCTCTGGTCGCTGATACACCTGGGCGGCCTGCCTGAGTACATTCTATGTGGAAAACACTGGGCCTCAGGCTTAAAAAAACCTTAAGAGATATAATACCGATGTGGGTGTTGATTGCCATGGCAATGGTCAAAGCTTCAGAGCAGTCCCACCAGCCAACATGCAAAGATACTATACCCATCACCAACAGTAGCTGAAATGCGATAAAGCATCCTGACAAGTTGCATATCGATCAGGAACAGTGCCTCTTGCTTTTGTGACTGTAAAAAATGCAGCAGCACCGTAGCATCCCCCACCTACATTACATTATTCATTCAGCACACTCTCTGGGGTTTGCCAAAAGGCATTCTGGGGAATGTAGGTCAGTGTAAGTTAAAGTTGAGTGAAAATACATACAAACAGTTACTTGGGTTAAAATCTCATAACTGCGGAATCACACATCCAGCAGCAGCATTTAATATATGGTGCACTGAAAATAAATATAAATCTTGACTTTTGCTTTGACATATTCCTTCAACCTGTTATCCAGTTGTCACATTTTGTATTTCAAAACACTTGAGGGGTGACAGTGCATCTGTCAGCAAAGTGGGAACTCACAGAGTTTTATCTTTATCTTTTTGTAGTTGCTTTACAAAAAAATAAATAAATAAGTGCGGTATCAAATTTCAACTCCCACACACTTTGAGCTTGTGAACAATATGAAATGGTCCCACCTCTCAGCAGCTGGAGGAGTAAGACTATTGGTTTTCAGGGGACTCATGAATAACTGACTGATTACAAGGTGGGGACCAATAAAATCATCCTGAGCTTTAGTCAGAGGTGCCAGGGTCAAATTAGGATGCAAATTAAAACTAAACTCAATTCAATACATTGAGCGTGCTAATAGCAGTCAGGGTAGATTTCAATGATGGATACTTTCCAAGTTGGTGTATGTCTGTGCATTTTTGGACATTTAATGAAAATACCTAGTGTTAACTCCCTTGACATTTTATAGACATTCTTCAAATGTCAATACAGTTAGCTCAGTGCAATTACATTTTCATGATCAACCAAACACGTTCGGCAAAAAGAGTTAATTGCTGACCCAAAGCTTTTTCAGGCAAACACTGTTTTTGCAATGATATCTCTTTTGTTTGACTTTTAATATAAGGTATGTGAACAGCTGAACATTACACCCATATCTTATTGAACATGTAATTCCAAAACCAAGGCATTAATATGCTGCTTTAACAGCCTCCGCTCCCCTGGAAAGATTTTACGCAAGATCTTGGAAGCTGGCCGCAGGGATTTACTCCCATTCAGAGCATTAGTGAGGTTGGGAGATGAGGCCTCACTCGCAGTTCCACTTCCCCCAAAGGTGGGTGGCCCAAACTGTTGCCACACTGTAGTTGGTTGCAGACTACTGTCTAAAATAACTATTTACCAAAATAATACTGTATAATACCAATATAATACTACATCGTTTGTATATGCTCAACAGATGAGTTAACCATGAGATGAACATGCTAAGAGATATATTTGACTGATTTTTACGAAGACTGGTGGTGTTTAAAATCATGAGATGATCACCCTAATATTTAATAGTTTTTTTTTACTTTTACACTTTAAAGCTGCATTCTTTTATTTAAGTTGCTTTTATTTTAGTAGCCCAAAATCCAAATTGTGTCTGTCAACCGTTTAGTGCTCGGCAAGTACCATATAGTGGGTTTATCACAGCCTTTTTGCTAAAAATGGCTGCCTGCTGCAGCTTGAAACAAAGTTGCTGCGGCTTGAAACAAAGAGCTGTGAGAGTGAATCAAATGAGCTAAAAGAGGCTAAAAAAAGCTCTGTAGAGTTGAGGAGAACTGGGGAGTTAAGTGATGTGGGTTTGTCGCTATGAGTGACCCCTTTCAGTTTACACATTGTCATTTTAAAGCATTGTCACTCAAAATGGTAGTGATATAAACTCATAGCAGGGATGAGGATGAGATGTAACATCTGAACAAAATCACAAATTCTTTTCAAGGTGATTGGTTGAGTTTATTAACTTCATAAAATCTCACAAACCAATTGTACAGTCTGTACTTCTTACTAAATATTGGAAGAGATCCTCTTACAGTGATTGTTATAGTGCTATTTAGAGGTGCTTTTCGGGCAGAGATAAGACAATGAATTTGGCCCTGATTACTGATGTGCCTATTAGTTTTCTCTGTAATGGCCGCCCTGAGGATTAGCCGGCAGAGTGTCAGCCTGTATTTAACTGTAATAACCCTTCATTTTGGCTCTGTGTCTCAGACTCCTGCTCCCTACCGTCCACATACGCTCTTTATCTATTCCATTATAATGAAAACCAAAGAGCCAGAGGGCACAGCTCTCTGTTCAAAGCTGATAAGGGCAATGTGTCAGCATCAAACCAGGTACAATGTCAAGGATTTGATTAGGAGCTGGACTTATTAATTAATCTATCTATCTATCATCCATCCATCCACTTCACATTTTAATACTTTTGATAGACAAAAGCTTCTCATTTCTAGTCAGCAACCAGCGATTTTGCCATCTTCAGTGTTTCAAGCTGACTTGCAGTGTGTAACATTTAGGAAGATCTATTGCCAGAAATGTATAGGTCTCCTTCCGTGGAGGCTGCCATGTTGGACAAACCAAACACTGGCCTTTTGCCTTCTCTTTACCAGGTCGTCAAATACCGATGCGAGCGGTGTTCAGTTGAAGTCTGCAACTTCACTGCTAGATGCCATTAAATTCTACACACTGGTCCTTTTAACGCTTATCTTGAAAGAGTCTTTAATATGCACTTGATGACTACATACAGGATATGATACAAGATTGAGGCAAAAGCTGAATGCCCTGGGCAAACAGTCAGCATCCTAAACCCCATGGTCATCTATGACGATGTGTAAATAAAAAGCTTAAGTGCAGCATGGACTTAATTTGTAAACTATGGTAGAAGAATTCTAAGATTTGTCTGTTATTATGTTGTCCAGGCATAAGCCTCACTGCTAGATGTGTATCTGTCTGCAGCTATATACTACTATTATACTATATACTACTATATACATACTACTGGACCAATCACCCTCATACTTTTTGTGCACATTATTTGTATGCTCAAGGACCTCTCGTGCTTGTAGTGATTCACAATTTTTGAATAACCTTGAATTTTATTACCTGACTGATTTAAAAACTGACATACATAGAAATGTTTGGTCTCATCTTGAACCCGGAGCATCTACAGATTAATTCAGTACCTGATATGTTGTGATCCACTCAAATAGATATGATATGAATAAATCCCACCTCCATCTTGACTGGGGGAGCAGGAGCAAAAGGTATGTTAATGGCCTTTCCTGTAAGATGCTGCTATGCATCTGCAAGGGTGCCATATTGAATAGTACAAGATACACTAGTAAAGAATACAATGTGTATTGTGAGATGCAGATATCACTGCAAAACTGACTAACTATAAATGTGAGTAATTGAACATGGGCCTGGTTACTTGTTGGAATTCAATTCATTTACTGGAGGTGGATCTAATAAGCTCTATGGCAAAACATTAACTTTCTGAATTGCCATAACCTCCACTGGGACCTGCAGGCTCTAATCACTGAATAGGCAATATCAAGTGTAAATTATTTACAATTTCAGCTTTTGGCAGTTTCTCCAAAAATGTAATTTCTATATCTCTTATATTGTTATATAGCCACTTGGTTGCTTGTAATGTTCCAAATAAATAACAAAATGTTCTGAATAAATAACAGTGTTTAAACTGAAAGGTTTGGACTCATCGTCCCCTTTATTGTTTCCTAGTTAAGTTTATACAGTTACAGGCTACCCCAGGATGATCAGTTACACAACAATTATACTATTCTATGTATATTAAAGAAAACTGAGACTATACTATACAAAAATACTATTAAAACATTAAAACCACACAAAGTTCTGTGACTTTGGAAATAATGCCTAGTTACATTGGGTAGTAAGCTTTAATTAACTTATAGCATGCTGACAATTGCAGCTTAGAAAACTATTCCTTTAAGTGGTATCGTCATACTGCTTATATTTAGTAGCCTCATGCCATACTAACCTATGAACTGATATTATGGGGCACTGTATAGTAACCTCATGGAAGGTGTTTGCATCAAGGCTGACCTAAAAAATCCAGATGATTAATAGGTGGACACGCTGGTACAGTATAATCACACCCTACATCTGACTTATCTGGGCGCCTGGGTCCAAAGCTCTCCCCTTGTGTCTAGCCGGTGACCCAAACACCTCCACCCCCAACCCTCACCTCTACTTCTACTATAGTCACACACCACCCACCCTTGTCATCCTTCCTGCTTGCATTCCCTGGCGCTTGCTCCTAAAAGTAAAGTGCTATTCTAGGAGCAAGGTAACAATCAACATGGCCAAGATCGTTAGCCTCAGTTTTCCCCGCGGGCCAGACACAGAAAATAACTTTCCCTTTTCCCTGGCATCTGCAGATACTGGGGTAAATGAAGACATACAGCCCCCAGGTCCAGCGGCCTGCTCAAGGTAACCTCTGCTGTCAGCACACATTTACTAATGCTGCCTGTCGAGGGGGGGAGAAAATAATATGCCACTGAGGTAATGCCCCTCGCTTGATATATTAATAAATAAATACCTCTGCCTGATCCCATTTCATTTCCATGAGTAAATTCACAAAGGAGAAATCCACCTTGGATTCTTCTATACAATAACTGATTTGTCCTGCAGCGGGAAGCCCCACTAGCAGTTTCTCAACACTTCTGCAAATCCAAATCCTAGCCTGTATGTTTGGTCTTGTGTTACAGCTTTCCCTGATTTCAATGAGGATTTAAAGAACCAGCTTGTAAGATTTAGGGGGATCTCTTGGCACAATATGGCAGAAATTGAATAAAATACTCCTAGGTGTGTTTTCATTAACATGTAATTACCTGAAAATTATAATCCTTGTGTTTTAGTTACCTTAGAATGAGATCTGTCATTTTTTTTTTTTTTTTTGGGGGGGGGTCCTATATGCTTGGCTGCGGTATGCAACCTCACTGCTAGATGCTACTAAATCCTACACAGTGGTCCTTTAATTCTAAATTTTACAGGGTGTTTCGTCTAATGTCTGCAAGGAGGATAGAGAGTGGTAAGATTTGTACTAGTATGTCTTTATACAAGTATACTCTGTACTCTGTACAAACAAATGTAACGTCTTCTTTACCCTGCTCATACCAGGTAAGCATGCAGGATGTAAAGCCAGAATCAATGGATCAATTTTAGTTTACATTGACGTCCTTTTTAAATGTGCCTTTTAAACAGTATTTGCTTTTTACAGTGATCAGAATAACCGATCTGTTTTGAGCACTCAGCCGCTTAAGTAGTCTGTCTATAGCGAATTGTAAGGAGCATTAATTTATTTATGAAGAGACAGTCAAGTAAACTGTGACGAGTACTGACGTCTTTATTCCAATCAATCTGCCTATATGAGCAGTGAATGAATGAAACTGAAGCACATATGTGTTTACCTTTTGTGATACCTCTGTTCTCTTGAAACTGGGTGAAAGTGCTATCACAGCTGGGTGTGAGCAAAATCCTGGTCTTGTGGTTAAGTTGCTGATTGCAATGCCCTAACTTCACCCTACCCTTCCAAGCATGAAGTTAAAAATAATAATAATTATTCATGTATCATTTGTTTCATAGAACATTTGCCACTACACATAAAGCCAACAGATTGTTGCAATGATTTGCATTTTGGATTTCTTTCTACTCGAAACCACAACTGATGACAATCCATTATTATAATGTCTACTTTGCAGCTGCATTAACAGCAACATTACACTGTCTCCTAGGACTACTCTTCCTCCTTGCTGAAAGTAAGACATTTTATTAATCTCTTTCAAGTCCTACTCTAAGGTATGAGTGTTTTTTGTCCAAGGTTCACTGTTAGTGCAATTCCGATGAGTGGTTGAGATGCTTGATAAATACAGGCCCTGGTGTATCTTGTTGCAGACTTGTAATCGAGGCAGAACTTCAATACCTGCCAGTCAAATCAGCTCCTCTCATCCACTTCAACAGCATCAAACAGCAGCCAAAATATATATATAATATATAAACCTGAAGTACCTACAGTACCCCAAATATTAATATGCAGGGTTACCTTTTGACTCTTAGCTGCCTATTTTATTTGTTTACCTCGTTGTTTAAATAAAGCTTCACATCATAGATTTTTACAATAACGCCTGGATCCGGTGAAGCACTTCAGTGACGGTGGATCTCTGTTTTTGGGGTATAAATGTAGCCTACTAGAATACAGTAAATGGGTATGAACACCCATAGGCCATTTTCACAAAAGACAGTTTGGCATGTCACAGGAGGAAAAGCACAGGTGTAAATGGTAAAATGCATCATAGCTGGATTCCATTCAGTAGCTTCAGTTTTAGGGTCCTGCTATTTTTCATTTTGGCTGATGGTCATGGCTTACTGAGACACTTGAATAGAACTGAGCCATCGTTAACGTCATTAGTAATACCTATGCTTTTCATACTATGGCAGGCCAAAAGGTGTGCTGTGAAAGGGCATATTGAGGCCAGTACAGTTTGACTGCTTGCTGGTAAGAAAGAATATCACAGACAGGAAAGAGGTTTTGTTAAAAGAATTAATCATTAGTTAAGGAAACTTTCATTTCATCATTCTTTTTTTTCCTTTACCTTTTACCTTCTTTGTTCGACTGTGCGTATGTACTTCATTCATTTTTTTTTTTTGCTCCCAGCAGAGCCTGCATATGGGAATGTTAATTTGATGACAAAGTGACAACACCTGCATTCACTGACAATACGTCTCCTTGGGGAAGCGTACAAGAACCGCCGCCGCTAGATTTAATAACATTGTGTATTATACACAAGGTAGCAAGCTGGAGGTTTTGACTGTAGGCTATATTTTCAGCATGTACTCAGTGTGATAATTAACCAGATACAATGCTCCTATTGTGATGTTTTTATTTTTTTAGGCTTGCAGACTGAATTAACTTACTGTACCTTTTCAGCACCATGGACAGCTACATTAAGAGGGCTCATAACAGCACTGCATTTGAGGAAATAAACGGCAGCTTCAGAGAGCACTATTCTACATTTCCAATCTATTGTCAATGCATTAAGAGATATTACACAAAACTGAAGCATTTCGGTCCTGGTCAGAGGAAATGATGTCTGACTTCTGAGAAAGAAATCCCCCTTGATATAATTTACACATTATTCCCTTTAGTAGTAGCACTTCACTTTCACAGCCACCACATTAAGTCTATCACAGTGGGAATGTGTTTTAATATAGCCCTCTGAGGCCCAATTTACACAGGACTGATGTTACCTGGGATACCCCCTGATTTGTGATAACTGGAGAGGCTTTGTGATTTTAATCCTGTGTGAGTGTACCAAAATCCAGAATCAAATCCTGTATTTTTTTCAAGAAGGAAGAGCTGCTTATAATAGGCAACAATGTGAACTCTTGGCAATTTTATGACTTTAAGTGTGTTGTTTTTAGCTATCATCGCATGAAAAGGGGAGTTAAATCGAATACCTGGAGTTGCTCCAATGAGAATTAATGATGGAATGTTTCTGCACTACCTAAAATAACCCAAAATATAGCTCTTTGTCTGCAGTGTGGAGTCTCTCCTTAAGTGGCCTCAATTCCACTCACAGAGATCTACATTCTTGACCTGGTTACTCCAGTAACCTGGTTTTGGGTGAATGCATAACTCATCCTCTGATCATGATAAACATGGTTACTCTCATATTAAATTTGCTATTGTGGCACAGAAACTGTGGTGTTTTGTGGTCACACTCCCAGACTATGATTGCCAATTTAAAATGAAAACTCCACTGGACACTCAGTCATCCTTCCTCCATTGTAAGAATTATGCTGTTAGAATACTCTGTTGTATATTTATTATAAAATAAAGACATCACATTAGGTTAAAGCTTTACCTGAAATATCTTGGATGTGGATAATAATGTGTGGATAATAACCAGATTATTTAGGTTTGAAAATGTAGTTTCTGGCTGTCAATTTGAGGATTTGTCTCCTGTTTGTTCTGCTGCATTAGAATTTGTCACTGATCTTGGAAGGTTCAAGATCCTTGTAATATTACATTGTCTGTAATGTAACCCAATGTTGAGAAATATGCTGTAACATCAGGAACATGCATATTTTAAATAAAGTAGCCCCATGGATTGGATGAACCTTAACTTATAAATGAAATCACCAATCACCATGTTGAACCGCCATGTTTCTATGGTCGCCCAGAGTGGACAAACCAAACACTCTAACGCTCCAAACGCTCTAGATAGGGCCTTTTGCATTTTTCGACCATTACATGGTTAGTTTGTCCTTCATGTTTGGAGGGAAGGACATTGCAATCAGCCACTAAAAGCTTTATTTTATTTTATTTTATTTTATTCACGATGTTGATAAATCTTGACTCATAGGTCTGAAAAAAACAGAAATGCATCAGACTGAGAATTTTTGGCCAGTTACGACTGATTTCCTATTCTGAGATGTTAAATAAATAAGGGCCCAGGATTTTGGTTGCGCCTCTGGTCACCTAAACTTCAAAAAAATTGTTGGTCACACACAGCTGCCAGCAGATTATATTTGTTTAAGTTAAACTTAACCGTACTCTAACTAGCAAATGTTGTTATATCATATCATCTCATCAATAAATCAATTTTTAATTTCAAAATCTTTTTATGAAGACTGTGGAACTGAAGTAATATGAACAGAGAGGATCCAGAAAATAATCTCACTTTTGCAAATTGCACACTTGTGTTTTGAGAAAAAATAGAGCTTTTAGTCCCCCTCCACTCAAAAATATGTTTTTCTTCTTGTTCTTACAGTTGGAAGTTTGAGCTTTACTGTGCAGAATGATGTATGTGCAGAGTTTGACACTAGAAGGACATTTTAACATTTATGTGCTGCAAGTGGGAGGTTTCTCTGTGCTCACTGAAAATCGTATTCTAAGGGGCGGAGACTATGAGCATGATTTGTGACATCACAAGTTGTCTGGAAGTCAATCACTTAGGGTGATGTAGGCTACGTTCAGACTGCAGGCAAAAGGGGTCCAAATCTGACTTTTTTGCCCATATGTGACCCATATCAGATTTTTTTTATGATAGTCTGAATAGCACAAGTCCAGTTTTTTCAAATATGATCCAGGCCACTTTCATATGTGGTCCTAAATCGGATACATATCTGATGTTTTTCAAAGCGACCTCCGAACGGTTATGTCAAATTTTATCCGACTTTAACATCATTGAAGTAAGACAGATGTCCCAATTCTGCGCTAAGGGAGGTGGGACGCAGCAATATTATAAATATCATCATCATTTTGTCAACTCCAATTGCACAACAACTTTAAAATTGACACACACACACGCTGACATGTGTAGCATCCATATTTACACAGCATGCTGCGTGTGATGTCACTTCGGGGCCATAGACTGTTCTCCACACTGGAGTCTGTCGACAGTCACATTTAAATTATAATGTGAACAACCACGCAACTCAGCAAAAAATCGGAATTGAGCATTAAGACCTGCAGTGTGACCGTAGCAATAGAAACTTGAAGCCGCCAGCACACATACACTAGGAATGGATTGAGCATTGACGTAGGAGACAACTTGTGTCCCGCGGTAAAACTTTAGAAATGAACAGAATTTGCATATTCATAGATACTGCAATTTTAATAATGTAGAAGAAGTAAATCATACTCCTTTTTTGCAGAATAATCATATCAGACACACATTTTTGTTCCAAGCGGCTTATTTGTATGTTTGTCTTAAAACATGTCTGGAGGGGATCTTTAAAAAGTGAAGTTAAATAATTTACAAAAAAAAGAAAAAAAGGATCCCCAATGGTTCACAATTAGTGATTGATCATTAGGTACGCACATTCACAGCTCATTCACCTTTCTGTTTGGCTGCTGTTTAGTCGATTGAAACTACTGATACTGAGTCAAGAGAATGTTAAGGGAAATTTAACATGAAATTAAACTTACTTAAACATACTTTATATGTCCATCACACAAGAACATCACTGTCATGAACTGCTGTGCACATGTACACCACATGCATATATGATGAAACAATTACTCGTATGTTTTAACCCTATAAGATGGAGTGTTTTTGGGAGTCAGTGGCTCCATGCATTTTTTAAAATCCTGTACTGGAGATGGAGGCGTTCGAGCTGTATTCCAGAGCTGAAGTGACAGTAAACATGGTAGACCGAGGCTAAATGGAAGATCTCATCCAAGCTTCCTCTTTTTGCCTCTACTTTATTTCCCTTCTCTCGCTCTGTTTTCGCGATGTATTGCGGTCTTCCTGTTCCCTTCTGTCTTTCTTCCCATCCTTTCACTACATCATCTCCTCTCTTCTATCTCGCTCCCTCTCACCCTCCTCTCTTTCTGTCTGACAGCAGTAGGGCTCCTTTGGGAGGTAATTAGGAAAAACTCAACAGAGACACACACAGCAGCTGCTGAAAACAAGGCTTTCAATACTTTCTACTCTCCCTCCCTACATTACAATAGCAAAGGCTGTGAATCAGGGGAAGAGGAGGATGAGGGAGGGAATGCAGGAACTACCAGGACATCTTTAGGGAATGATATCTGGGGGAATATGTTGCTTTGGTAAGCTCAAACTTTATGTGCCAAGGTACCTGATGCAAGTTTCAAATTACTTGTACCTGCTTGTGTCACTCAGGAGCAAAAGGCCTTGTCTGGTCTTGTCTAGCAAATTGGCAGCCCTGGCTGCAAAAGTGGCACTCAAAGAAGATGACATAAAAACTGAGAATGAGGCTATTCAAAAGAGACACAATTCAGTTATCTAGGACAAAGACAAAGTTGCTTGTCTTCCTTCAAGCAATTTGTTCACTTCGTTGGTGCACAAAACTGCATGTTATTGGCTCTTTGCCTATTGTTCTGCAGGCAAGTAAACAAAACCGTAGGACAAATCTTCAGTAAATGAACCTGATGGTTCTTTTCTTTTCAATGAACATATCTCATTCCCTCTGGGGTGGTTTCAAGTGTTCTTCATCAAGCTGCATGGTCATTCTGTTCCCGCTCTGCACACCATGAGTGACCTAGTTCAAATAATTCACCTCAGAGAAAAAGCAGAAGCTTTTCATTCAACATGGTTGTTAACCACAAACCAAACTTTCAGCAATATCAGTCATAGCATATTGACTTTTGAAGTGCTGACTTTAACTCTTCAGTGTGGAAATGTTTTGGATGTTCTTCTAAAATCTTCTATTTCTACCGTTTGAACTTGTTTTGATCACTATAGAATGTCCAATATAATACATTTTAATGTTAAGGCTACATTTTGCAGGACAGGAAATAGAGCTTCGATACGATATCCAGAAGTAATTGTCATCTCTAATACCTAATAATTGAAACACTCAAAAGTCTCCATTAAAGTAATATTACCTTCAACAGTACCAATGACATACCAGTACACAGTATTATCAGTGGCACTATCACAGGTACAAGTCAAAACATCTTTCCATCAGTCCTCCTGCCTTTCATAGAGCTAGGACGGCTTAAAACTACTTCAGAAAGTTATAAAGTAACACAGAATTTAATTTGACTGGGGTGACTAAGGTCTCTTCCATTGAAATCCATACAAACCATGTTAAATCAAAGATGACACAGGATTTCTTCCTCTCTCACTGGCTAAAGAGCTGCTCAGCGGCAGAGCCCTCTGTGCTGTTTCTGATGGCTTGACGATATAATGCAGTAACAGTACTCCTGATTAAAACAGTAGTCTCATTTATGTATATTTCATTTATATATCTTATTACCTAGTGAGTTACTTTCAACACTCTTCTTTAATGAATTTTATGAACCTCTGAGTGACTTATATCCTGCTGTCCTGGATCAAGACTACATTCAATCAACCAGGTTCTTCATCACACTCTGTGAATGTCACATTAAAGATAAAACAGCAATAAACCCTAAAACACCATCCCTTAATTTCTTATATACATTTAGTCTTCATCTTTTCCAATAGAGCAGGTTTTGATTTAAACGGCTTAAGTGGTGACTTTCTCGGGGTGGAATTATTTCTACTACTTATATTTGAGCAGAAAGCTGACCATAAGATCCCTGCACATCACTGAGGATGCAACTTCTACTTTGGATGGTAGTGTGAAATCAGAGGTCTGTTAACTTTTGTAACATATTTTTGCTATTATGGAGTAATTATCAATATCAATCGGGAATGTTACTGCTGAGAACCCAACATTTAGGGTAATTTTTAATGTAAAAATTTTAATGTTTAAAGACACAAATGCCTAATATTCTGTGAGTGTGTAATAACTACATCTGCTCTAAGTATGTCATTACAGGGCTGAGGATAAGACAACACAGCCGCAGCTTGGGGTAGTTGGCTGAAGATGGGCCGTTGTACATATAAGTACATGTAAATATTAACAAATTCATATAAACCTGTACATGCACAGTGTAGGAACACATCCATTAGGCCACAAATATTTTCAAAACCCTTGAGGTGACAAATCAAACTTTAGATCCTGACATTTGAAATCTCCAACAGCAGCACAGGGGTGGAGCACCGAGAAACAATGCCTAGGGCACGAGTTCCTTCAAATTTTTAACACTTTAGACAGTTATCTATCTCTGCCTCTGAAGCCTCTAAAAGTTCCCTGACAGCTGGGAGAGATACTTTACTTTTCACACTTTCACACACAGTTTCAAGGAATTTAAAGAGCAACTTTATTATCATTCTCAATCACATCTGTGAAAGTAAAAGAATTGAATATGTGAGACAATATTCTTCCAAAAAGCTTGGAAACCATACATGCTGCTTTGTATTCTAAAGACATCAAAGATGTATGGTGCATTGATGCTAATGTTTTGTTGCAACCTGCTGAAGATCGATGGATGGTTATGCTGAAGCAAAGTGAGGATGAATGGATAGCTTTTCTGTGATGCAGAGAGAAGGGATGGATGGTCAGCCTGCACCACAGCATCAAGGAAAGGGCTGAGGATGGATGACTCACCTCCTCTGTCTTTGTGGACTTCAGGACAGACAGGACAAACCTATTTGGATAGTTTCCAAAAGACTGGCACCTATTGCCTTTGGGCACAAGGCAAATAACGACAACTATTTTAAACCAAGCTTTGTGACCTGTAACCACATGCATTTTTCACGCCCTGTTGCCAGTCAGCTGCTCAAAACTGACCCTCTGTCCTTTGTTTGGTTTCTCTTTCTTTGGTTTGCTCATTACTGGGTTTTAATAAAAAAGCCAAACCAAGCACAATTACATGACAGTTTTACAAAATCAGTAAGATACTTCGTACTGTATGTAGGATATTGCATCAGAGAGATTAAAAAAGGGAAAAGGGCATATGGGGAACAACAGAAAGAAAGTCATCCTTAGTAGTGTTTAACTTTTAAACTCTATTGAGGTAATGTATGTGAGATCAATTTGTAAACTCTTGAATTTTTAATTTCTGGTTTTATTGCCTGGTTTTTGTATATGTGTATAATAAGATACTGTACATTCCTTAGTTTGAAATAATCAAAGTGCTGTGCCAGTCAATAAGGAGCACAATCAATTGATCAGCACTTTTTTGTCTTTATTGGTGCTTTCAGGGACACCCACACCCAATTTGTGTCTCAGTAGTCCAAGCAAAGCATTGCTTCTACTGTCTGCACAGTACTCTTGGATAATCCTACTCAGCACACAAATGATAAGCAAATATGACCTTTGTGAAAAGGCTAGTGTTAAATGGAGCATGTCTTGGATTAACCACTGCATTAGCTTCAATATAAACAAACAAACACAAACTTCATATACGCTTCTTATTTCTGTAAAGTGAGAGAACTTTGCAAAGTGTCCAGCAGTGATGTTTTATGCACAATTTGTAATTAATGGGCTGAAATATGGAAAACTACCAGTATGGTCCTTTAGTAAGACTGTACATTATGCATTCCCTTTCAGTTCAGAGTAAGATCAGAGAGATGTTTGAATGATTCATGGTAAGATGTTCATACATTTGCATTGAGTGATTGTTAGTGGTGATGCAGGCAGGCAGGATAGCTGGTGCACTGTATACACTGCAAGCTCTCCAGGTTCCAGGCTGACAGGCAGTAAAAAGAATCCTTAGTAAGATGAAAGCTGCCTTCGGCCACTGCGTATATCGGGTTGACATCTCTTCAGTGGCACCAACTTACTACAGCTGCCTTTTAGCTGCCTTTAATAATCCACAACGTTCAGTTTTCCACTTAAGCTGTTAGAAAAAGCTGGTAAGAGAGGTATGAAGCAGAAGCTGCGAGTCCCGCTGTAAGTGTTGACACAGCGGATCAGGGCGGACTTGACGGCAGTCATCTCACCAATCCATAAAACCTGCAACGCTCCTGCTCAATTTGGTGATACAGCACCTCTGGGTTGGGTTGGGGGGAGTGCAATGCAGGTGAATTTAAAAGGCTCAGAGTATTACAAGCTCAGGGGACGGAGTAAACGCTGAAGGAATAAATGTCTTATATGTGTTTTTAAAGGCCTTTAAAGAGGAAATCTAGGATAACCATTTTCTCTATTGTGTTTATGATCTCTGAGGTGCTTACATGGCCTCTGTGGTTCATAGCAACTAAATTACAATGTGTTTGGTGTGAGTACAGGAGCACAAGGCTGATACGCCTCCGCCGGCAGTCATTTGTGTAATATGTGCAGGGAGCCGCTTCACTGGATCCAAGCTATTGGGGGGAAAGTGCCAAATCATTAAGTTATTTAATAGTTCATTGAGTCTCTACAGTTGGCTGGTAATTAAACAACATTCGATCAATGTGAGGAGGGAGAGACAGTGGATGACATTAAGTAGATGAGATGGTCTTAACCCCTGCAAACTGCGAGGATCAACTGATTGGCAATTAATGTTCTCACCAGCTGCCACTGATGAAACCTGCTGAAATGACTTTGAAAGCTCAAACTTTGCAACAATACTGACAGTGGAGCTCTCTGTATTTCTAGTACAGGGAGGGATGGTGCTGTTCTGTATGGGTTAATGACGCTCCCATCATTAACTTCATCATTATAAGAATCAGCCATTCAGTCAAATACAGATCACTGATTGGTTTCTTGTTTTTTAGAGAAAGTTTCTCCATAACAGATCCGGCCAGGTGAGTTTGTGTCATGTCTGTGTGTTAACTAATGGCTCACTGTGCCAATTAAAAGTGTTATTTTAATAAGAACAATTATTTATTTCAGTGTTTTGAAATGATGTCATTGTACCTACAAACTTAAAACTCTCTCACTTGTTGCTTCCTATATCCTGTCAGGATCTGTGGGGTTTGTAGTTGCAAAACTGTATGAAATGCCATTTAATAGAAGTGGTGGCTGGGTTAGCAGGAATCAGGCCCAGCACACACAGAATAATTTCGAGTCTGTAAATCTTGTTATTATCAAGGTTGTTTGGAACGAAAAAAAGGTATCCATTAATTGATTTTTCTTATTTCGTTATGAGGTAAGTGTTTCTTGGGACAAATGTCAACCAATTAGAGCAGAAGCAGTGGGGGAGATGTAGCCATTTAGCCAGTGCAGGGGTAGGCAACCTACGGCTCCTATTGTTAAATTGTGTAGCTATGACACACCAAATAAAAAAAGTGTTTTTAACATTTCGTCAACTAAAATATGAGTCATACAATACATCCTGCTGCCCTTTTCCACATATTTTGTCAAACTTCATGGCTAATAATTGAGTCTTCCTATTTATGGTAGCAATAGATTCCAAATCCAAAACAGGAAAAGTCTCAAAAATAAAGAATTTAATAGTGCATGGACAGATTCATTTGCTTTCACAACCAACACTGCTGACACGCTTGATATGCAGCGAGAAAACAAATATGTTTAGCGGCTCCAGACAGATTTTTCTTTTTTCTTTTTTTGGCCAAAATAGCTCTTCTGAATGTAAAGGTTGCTGACCCCTGAGCCAGTGTCATTTTCAGTCGACACAGAAGCTGTTGTGTAGTGGTTTCCAATAGCAACCTGTAGCTGCATTAATCTCATCCATACTTTTTTGTGGAGATTTTTCTGTGGTGGTTCTTCATGGATGTAGATAGGAAGCCAGTAAGGTACGTATAAATAACAATGATAATTTGTATTCCCACCTACAATGCTCTAATTGGTTGACACAGCCATGGGCACACTATGAAATCAAATGAGATTTGGTTGGCGAGGTTGGATGTCTGGAACCAGGCTAACACTTGGCATATGTCATAAAAATATTTAGATTTAATATGTAGGCTTGTGTGACTTTAGTATCAGCAAGTGATGAGCTGAGACAATGTTTACACTGCTATGTGTTGTGTGTGTGTGTGTGTGTGTGTGTGTGTGTGTGTGTGGGTGTGTGTGTGTAAAGAAAGGTATAAAGGCAACACTACACTTTATACAGTAATTGCAAGGAAATATGACTTATTAATGTATTTGTCAACAGCTATGACTACTTCTGTGGGAACAGACTGAATGACAATATAGTCAAACATAGTTGTAATAATATTTCTTCATAGGAGCCAATGTAACTGATGTAATACTGTGCAACAAGGAACACAAAAAAATGCTTATTGCAGCAACGTTATAGTGTTATAAACCAAATGTTTGTATACTGCCTAGGCATAACTCTCATATACCAAAACAAATGGAGAGCCTTCCAACACACACCAAATCTGAGTGTAAGGCTCAGTCTCACTATGAGGAAGAAAAAAAGGATTCTGAGCACATGGCCCAATCCTCAGAGGGGCAGCTGCAGTATTGATCATAAACAGGGCAGTCCCATGAAAACAGCTGAAAGGTCAAACCGGCGGGACGCTGTCTGCAAAATATGAAAATCTCTAACTTATCTGTGATTATAATCACAGTGTGCCACCTCATCTGTTGCCTGCAGGCAATTAGCATCTGGATGGGAATATGTCAGACTGAGCAAATTAATTTCATAATGGAACATGATACACGTTGAAATAGTTCCACTCAGAGACACGCAGCAGACTGACAAAGAAGTTGTACTTGTGTGTGTAAAGCTGTATAAAAACATCAACCTTATTGGTCATAAAAACCTCTCTAAAATGAGCTGTAACGTTTAATTTGATCAGATTTCCTGAAGACAATTACAGTATTTGCATCTTTACATGACTTCCTCTTCACTCCAATCATCCACTTAATTACTTCCATGGTGTTGAAATGCTTACACACACACACGCAATGTTAGGGATTGGTTGCATCAAAGTGCATAAGTTCAGTTAATTCTTTCATCCCCCAGTGGCTGTGTTTCCCATCAGGAGCGATTCAATGCGGAAAACCAACAGGAAAGCTTTCAGCTCATAACTAAGTGCAATTTCTCTTCCTTGTTCTCCCTAAAATATTAACATCAGAACCAGCTTTGATCTCATTTAACCCCCTCAAGTTGGAGCTGGGGTCAACTGTGTAAAACTGACCTGTATTGTTTGTTAGTTAAAGATAAGGTTTTGTTGATTTTAAGTCAATCCCTTTGAGAGCGTGTTTAAAGAGAACATTTTAAATATATTTGCATTGATTCACTTTCAACAGCTAGCAAAATTAGATAGATGGCAAATCTGCAGCCCTTATGTGTCTGTTTAAATAATGACACAATTAAAAGAGAAACATGTATAAAGTAGGTACAGTACTGTATAAACTCTTCTAAATCAAATCTAAAAATGAGTTTCACTGTCTCTGTCATTTCTGCCGCTTTGATCTTCTCCCGCCTGACTGAAAGAGAACTCAGCCAAAGAGAAAGAAGTCATCTTCCATCAGCTGAAAGAAAACAAGTCGCAGATGGCGGGCAGTGAATCTAGCAGGATCTCTCTCAGTCGGCCCTATTCTTCCCCACTCCCTGTATTGTTAGTTGGACTCCTGACCTGGCTGTCCGGCCATTCAGAGCCACTGGGCTGAGAGAAGGTAATCAAAGTTCTGTGTGGACAAGAGGAGAGGGACATCAGGGGGTGATGCCCTGGAGATAGATGGGAAAAGGCGGATCTGGGCTGTCCTAAAGTCTATCTGTGTTCATTCAAAGGTAAAGAATTGTGTGGTGTGGGGGTGGAGGAAAAAGTGGGGGAGCATACTCAGTGAGAGAAGAGAATATTGCCTCAGGGCACCCCACCTCTTCTGCCGCTGCCGAACTCTTTTAATAAACATTTAACATTCACAGTGGGAAAAATCAATACCCAGAAGGTGACTTCATCCTTACCATGAGTTGCTGCTTGTTGCTAAGAACATGTCTGACAGTTCGCAGTGTGGGAATGTTACAACATATTCACCCTCATCTGTCTTCATGTACTTCTGTATGCCGTACTGTGTTATTATTAAGACTCTTTTAATATTATTTGTATTACGATAAAAAGGCAGACTTTATGTAGGTGACACAGCACACACTCTGGCTGCCATCTTGCACATTGACTTGAGCAACAGCAGATGAAAACAGCTGATTATTCAACTGGCATTTATATATGTGTGCAAACTGCCATGATGAACTAGACAGGGTTTTCTCACATCCTGTGTTACCATTTAAAACATCCTCAACACAGACTCATGTTAGGACCATCATTTTCAATTATTTCAACTTTGTTCCTGAGAAATCACGTTTTCCCATCATTTTATTTGACGGCTTTCAATGCTAGAATACCTAAGAACCTCGGGCACCGTTTCTATGGAGAAGAAGCCAATCAGAGCTTCTAATTGGATCAGTAACAAATTCAAAACCTTTGTCATTCATGTAACAGACCATGATGTGAAATTAAAAATGAACTAATTTAAACTGCAAATTGTAAAATCTGTTTTTTTAACAGTATAAGCTCCTGCCCACCTTTGGGGAAGCAGGTGAAATGATTGTTTGCCTGTTGATTGGATGTTTCTTGCCGAAATAGGCTATGGCAGTTGTAGATTCATTCATCTACAAAGTTTACATGTATTCGGGCCTGGACCTTTAGCTTTTTATCAAAGTACCGGCTATTTTGTAACGCAGTTGTTAATCTTTTGGACTGATAATTAAACTGGAAGAGTTTCATGTTCATCCAAGCCTTAGAAATATCCCAACTGTGACTGGATTGCATTGTTGGTGGACTACTTTAGATCAGAGTGAAGTATCTCAAAATATATTTGATGGAATGCCATAAAATTCGGTCCAGATATTTGACATTTCCACAGGATGCATCATCTCTGTTTACCCTCTGATTCTTCATCTAGCACCACCAGCAGGTTGACAATTTCAGAATGAAATGTCTTGACAACTGAATGGACATATATGTGCATCACGTGGGGGTAGGGCAGCATCAAGTGTGAAAACTATGCAGTTCTCTACCATGTATTTGTGCTTTGCTCTCAGTTTGTTTGAGTTGGCAACAACTCAGCTGCAAAGAAAAGTGATATTTCCACCTAACCCTATACACACACACACAAACACACACACACACACACACACACACACACACACACACACACACACATATTTACTTAATTATTACATTATTACTTATATATATGTGTATATAAAATATGTATGTATATATATATATATATATATATATATATATATATATATATATATTTGTATGATGGGCACCACAAAGTAATTATGCTTAGCCAAATGGACAGTGGCAGCCTAACTAAACTAGTCATTTATTCATTGGGATAAGCTACAGATCTTCTTAATGCTGGATGTTAAACTTACCTTTAATTAAATTAACATTAAAGTTATTTCTGTAGTTATGTTATATAAGAACCCTAAGCTCTTCAGCAGGAGTTTTGTCGCAGACTATGTAATTAAAAATTGACGTAGTCTCCTTGAGCTCACCCATAGGCGAGCTGAATGAAGCCTGGTTACTGGAAACTGCACCCACCTGTCACTCAAAACGGCCATGGCCTTATGCATAATGTTAAGCCTTAATATAATTTAATAGGGTGAGTTGCTTTAAAATTCAACCCTGTCATGACCAGGGAATTTAACTATAGAGACAAAAACTGTTTTTTTGTACCAGGCTGTAAACATGTTTGTTTCTGCTGTAAAGTTGGGCATGTTAATATGGGTCTTATGGAGAGTTATTATATCTGTAGCCAGCCTCAAGTAGCCGTTCGAGGAACTGCTGTTTTTATTTATTCTGTGTTGGCTTTGTTTGCCAGCCACAGAGGTTGCCACTTGAGTGAACTTTATGTGTTAGTGTTATTTTATGAAATGTATTTTTAATGTGAAATCTACTGTGGACATTTAACATCCACAGATAAACAGAGAGTTTTGGTCACATTGTTAGTATGTTGATTGTTTCCATCCTGTGCCCCTATTATCTATTGTAATGAACCTTGCAGCCTGTAGGGGTCAGTAGCTGGGGTGTCAGTCTGTGATATTTATGATGCATTGCACTGGGGCTTTGTACTAGGGAAAAAGTGGCAATCTTATCAAGTGCACCATCAAAAAATCTCCCTCTCTTCCTTGTCTGTGCTCTTTTGGTATTTTAGTGATTCACCATGAACATGACTAAACCTGACTGCGGTGGGACAACAGACCCAGGAGGGGGTGTGTCAGGGACGATCAAGGAGTCAGTGCAATTTTGAGTCAAGCTGCGGATCTTCCTCAGTATAGAAAATAAAGATTTAGCTTGTATGTATGATATGATGTGGAAACAGCATGTATGGTGAAAAGAAGTTCATGTCAGTGTAAATGAATAATAATGTATCTGCTAATGGCAGCCAAGTTATTTTCAGCCCTCAAAATCCAAATCTGGATGTCTTTCGTACCTCGAGTCTCACCCTCACATGGATGATCATTTTATGTCCATTTTGCATCAAGTTGGTGCAGACCCACTTTTGGAGCTTATATGTCCAAGACAGGTTTAAAAAATGAATGTCCAGCCAGTACTATTACTATTTCTATTACTACTACAATTGTGTATGGCCATTCAGAACAAGGTCAAAACAAGTATTTAGTAGTAAACAGATCAATGTCATTTAATTTCTTCCTTGCAGTCCTGTGTATTGTTTCATGTTCAGATTGGTATCCTGTCAACCATTTTCTCTCAAAAATATGATGTCATCCAGGAGTAAACCCAGCCCTTCTGTTATATTAGGGGTTCCTGTCTAAAAATGGCTCCACTTTATGGTCGTATGTGCATCAGTGTTTCTTACATTCTCAAAGAGGGGGTGGGCAAAACAACAGGACCGTACTGCAATACAATTCAATCCAACACCACCAGAAACCAAGGCCTCAAAACCAGCTGAGCAAACATCTCTTTGACGCAGTGATTATTCATATCCCTGCCGGTCAGTAGCGACTGAGTCACCCTAACATTTGAGGATGAACCCTGTTTGTTATTCTGTGATGGGAAACAGCTTGAAAATAGCCTGTTAATTGATCATCATTTATCATCATATGTTTTGGTTAAACTGACTAACTACTGTATGTGTAACTTACATACATCTTCTGTTACATACCACAGAATCTTATATTCTACTTTGAGCTCTACTATCCCACATGTAAACATATTCAGTATAAACACAAATTGAACATTATCACCATGATAAAGGTAGGATTTTTCACATGGGCATTGCTTTGGGTCAACTACTGGGTATTTTCCTCTCATGAGCAAAAAAGAATACATTGATTCATCCATACATCCATTAACTTGTACCAACAAGTGATTAGGGGTATTTCTCCTTCAGCGTCAGATATTCCCAGCCAAAAGCCAAGGCACCTTCAGATAAGAAGCTCTGCCAAACAGGAGGAGCAGGCAGCTGCTGAGATGTGCTCAGTGTCAGCTACTATCACTAGCCACACAACACACACACACACACACACACACACACACACACACACACACACACACACACACACACTGTTTTATTCCTGTTTAATTAAATGGAAATCAATATATTCTGACTGTGGTTACTACAGAAGCTGACAGCCTTTTTTATTGTCATGTATATCTCCGCCTCTTATTTAGCGCTTTTGTGTGTTTTTGTACATTTGTGTGTGTGTGTGTGTGTGTGTGTGTGTGTGTGTGTGTGTGTGTGTGTGTGTGTGTGTGTGTGTGTGTGTGTGTGAAAATACCAGCAAGATAGAATACCGCAGCTCAACAGTGCAAGTAGTGTGTGATAAAGCTATTCTATCAGCCAGCGAGTTGGCGGTTATTGCATCCGTTCTGCATCCGTGAGCTCTCTCCTTAAACTCAGCAAAGAAGCTCTTGGAGAAGCCCATTTGCAAGGAATTGAATCACTCTTTGGAACACAGAGTGGCTTGGCCCTAACAAGGAAAAAAAAAACACACACACACAAAACAACAGAAACTGAAGTTGTTTCACTTCAGTCAGGAACTTGTGCATATTGTATCTTGCTGTATTATATACAGGTAGTGTTAAAGAGGCCGCCGCAGAGACAGAGAAGGAGCGAGCTCATGCATGTTTAATCAACATTTTCAATGTGCAGTCAAAACAAGCATTTATATTCTTCGGGTCGATATCCAGTGTGCATGTGTGGAGGCTGATCTATGTTTAGCCATGCAAATGTGGGGATTAAAACTTCAGGCTAGGCTGGAGAGCGGAGAAGCGCTTGCTGCTAAATTAGTCATTCCCAGAGAAATGCTTTCAGAGGCACATGTGTGCATGCACACTCACAAACTAAGACCCAATTTTTTTGTTGCTGGTCTCTGACAGACTGTAATGTAAAATCACTTCAACAAAGCGTTTGATGTCAAGAATAAACTGTGAATCTACTGACTTGCCATGTTTTGATGACAGGCCACCCAGCATGGTGAGTGATGGCCTCTGGATCTGACAAACATCCCCAGAGACTTCGCCCATCCACTTCAGCATCAATCAGCCTGAGGCACAAAAATTTCCCCCAAAAAGTCCATTTGGGTCTTTTCACTGATGTGTTTCCCTCAAAGGTGAGTCATTTGTTCCACACCCAGACACTCTCTAATTGGATTGTAAATCTTTGGTGACGATTAATCATACGACCTGCTTCAGAGGTGCTAATGAGGAGCTATTTTAGTTGCATGACATCACCACAAATCACCTCTGGCGACTCCGGGCTCCGGGTTTTAACCTGTTTTGGAGTGTTTCATCTTCTTGCAAGAGGAATGAAATTGTCATTTTTGTGCGTTCCTAGGGCCGCCTCTGGTTTCAAGTTTGTTGAAGGAATGGTAAAAGTCCCAACTCCCAAATCAGTGCAAGGCTCACTCTCTCTGCGTCTCTCTCACCCTTTGGCATCTCACAGCTCCTCTAAGTGACAGACATTAAGTTAGTCTGTCACCCAAAAATGTTTTGCCGTTTGCAGACTTAACAATGCATTATTTGAGGCGCTAAGGATGAGGGTGTTTTTACAGCATGGCATTTGACCATAAGCGCTGTGTAATATTCTGGTGCTCCTTGTCCTTTTTAAGCTCATTATCAGGGAGTATAAAATATATTTTTGGCCTCAGTCAGAGGATTAAGTTCTAATCCCAGATTTTAGAAAAAGGTGTAATGAGTGACAATGATGTCACCTCTAGGTTTTTCAAGGAGGGTTTTGAATCTTGGATTTGGGGTTAATCGGTCTGCCACTATCTTGGCTTTTCTTGGAGCCAGAAAATCCCAAACTGGTCAAACAGAGGAGCCTGGATGAAGCTGAAGAAGTGATGGGCAAGTGACTCAGAAAGGTGGAGAAATCCTTCAATCGGGAACATTTGTTAATCACAACTGAATTTCAGCATCATATTATTACAGCCTATACTACAGTGACTTGAACTATGTATTTGTGCACATATTTAGTCCTAAAATTAAACAAAAAAATACATTGTTGGTCTATGCCTTCCAGAATGACGCATAAATCGTTTTCTGATCCGAAACCACTTTTGTTAAGGTTTGTTTGAAGCCCAAAAACAACTTGCTTATGGTTACAGAAAGATCTTGATTAGGGTTAAGATAATGGCATGATTAAGGTTAGAGGGGCTTAGTCATTATGGTTACAATAATTAGCACTTTAAAGGTTAAGGTTATTCCTTTTACAATACATAGGAAAACTCTTATACAAGAATATAAGCTTTACTAAGGCAGATTTGTTGGTAGTTTTACCTGTCATGGTGTAAATCAGTGTCCCATATTCCATACCCAATGGCCTTCAGCCCCACCTCTGCATCTTTAAACTGTAAACTCTCATTAAATCTGCAAACAGGAGGAAGAGGCCGAAGTGCAGAGGAAGAAGCATGAGAAGGCCATATGTCTGAGACTTTAGAGATATTTTTACGTGCAGTCCAAACCAGCTGGTAGCCAAGTTACAAAGAAGACTACTTTATGCAGGAAAACCACTGGTTTTCCAGCACAAATATAACCATGAAGAACATCCTCTTTTATTCAGGAAGTAGCAGAATGTTTGGAATATGTGATCTTAATTTGGAGAAGCACTAACAATTCCTTAACCTGGATAGGGACTACCAATCACCTCCATCACAGCTGTACATTTTAATGAAAGAGGGATAATTTGGTTGTCTTCTCAACACTGCAGTCACAGGTCTCATCTGCCAGTCAGAAGTGGCCTGGTCTCTCGACTCCATACCAGACAACCAAGGAGCTAATCAACTTTGACTGCACTGTCTGGGCTTGGTGGTGGTGGAGTCTTTGACGGGTGCAAGTTTGCAGCAGGGATTAATCTCACCGTACTAAAGTATCTCCCTGGCAGCTGTTGGCATGTGCCGTCCACTCCATTGATCGGGCCCGTCTGTGCAGGAAGGGCTGCATAATTCAATTTAATGTATGAGGAGCAAGGGGGGCTCCGGGCCTGTCACAGTCAGTGTGGACCGATCCAACTGGCCTCATGCTAATGCGGCCTGCCAGGCCTCCCCGAGGACCGAGTCTGGCTTTAAGGACCACAGAGGAGGACTCATTCTGCCCATGCCGATTCGTCAAACAGAAGAGGAGAACTGTATCTCCAGGTGATCCTAAAAACAGTCAGACAGCATGAGTGAGGGCGAGACATACAGAATACGACAACCCAGAGAATGAGAGAGATGCCTCTGATCAGAAGATAGGTTGTTGAATGGAAAAACACTAACTGGCTGCTTGGGGAAATTAACAGGTATTCTCATCAATGGAATCAGCTGAGTGTGTGTATGTGGGTGTAAAGAGTTAGGAAATCTCTCCATCCATTTGTTGTTTTGTCCCTGTGTTAGACACCACTAATAGCAGTTTGCTAATACCTGGGAAAGTACATCCTGAGCCTGTGTTTCAGGATTATAGAAACATAGTTCAAATATAGTAAAAAGTGAGATGTTAGAGATCAAAACAAGTAAAACTTTCAACAAAAAGTTCAACTGTATCATTCATACAATAATTATTGACTTGAAATGAATTATTAATCCTTCAAAGCACTAAGGCAGTCTACTGGAAAACCACTCCATCACCTTTACATGATATCTAGTCCTGAGCAAAGCCAGTCAATAGCATGTATGTTACATTAGTGACTTATACAACACTATATTCTTGTTTTTTACAACTCATTAGATGTGGATTTGGCTTGTTGACAAGATGTCAGATTGTCTAACTCCTGGAGTTTCTTGCCTCATCCAACTTCCTCTCAGCAATGTTGCCTGTTGCCTGTGCTTTGGTAAGTACAATGTTACTGTACAGAATGATGCCCAAATCTACAAACATGAGATTCACATGACATTAATATAATGATTGCCTCAATATGTCAGTGGCTTTTTTCATGAGATCCAGTTGTGACTTTGGGGCAAATGTTAAACAGGATTCTCTACCTAGGCTGCAAAACCATTTTGAAGTGAATACTAAACAAACAAGGGCTGTGCTCACAAAGCTTTAATCAATGCTATTATTAATGGTTGACTGCTTTAGATTGGAAGAAAATCCAGCTGAGAAGACATTTCACACCTTAATCAGGTAGAAAAATAGCAATTGAAGCACTTATGGCTTTCCCTGCAAATATGTCACTGCTCATTTCGGAGCTTTTTATCCAGACAGACCATGGTGCCAGGCTTATTTTCATCAGTTAATAAAGCAATAGTGCATTGGAGCCAATAACTAGATCATAATGACCACAATAATATTGACAGTAACACAGCGTGATATTATATTGTCAGATGTTTTGCGCTAATTTCTTTTTAAACATCAACAAATGTTACAATATCAGTGAACTCAAATAGACTCCCAGTTCATTTAGTACCATGAAGAGATAATCATGCATTTACAACAGCCCATCACAAATGCTGTGAAACCAAAGGGATATTACAGCCCAGCAGCTTATATAATATTTAATAATACAAAATAATATTAATATTAGATCTAGATTCATATAGTTGTGTGTTTTATAAGTTGCACACCTGCTTACATTCACATACATAAAAGTGTAAATATGCAGACAATTATTATAGTTCTTTAAGGTGCCGTATCAATTGTAACCATTGAACCATGACCCTCGCAACCATTACCCAGAGGTCTCTGGAGCTGGCAGTGACCTATGTTTTTCATACACATATTCAGCCAACAAGTCCTCAAAATGAAACAAAGAAATACATTGTTGGTCTGTGCCTTCCCTGAACGACACATACATCGTTTTCTGATCTGAAACCACTTTTGTTAAGGTTTGGTTGAAGCACATTCTCGAACATGGAATCTTTCAGATGTTTTCTGTTTTACCTACAAATAACCTGCTTCAGATAATTTGGCTAAACTGCTGGCTTGTTCATAAACTCTCCGATTATGGTTTTAATGATCCTGCCTTGTTCCAAGATCTCAGTTAACTTTAATGCTATTTCTGATGGGAATGATGGCAAAATCAGAAAATAGTTGCGATGACTCATCACAACTATTTTCGCAGAATGTCACCACGACTGAGATCAATAACAAAACAAGATCATTTCTGTTCAGTTGCATATCCTTTATTGTCATGTATCTAGAGATCACACCTTCATCTTAAGATATCATTTTCTTATGAACATGATTTCCTGTAGTTAGCTTTTTTAAATAATGATGAGATTGTGAGAGGCCCATATATATTTAGATAGTTGAATTTTCTTGTGATACCAACTTTATTACATAATACCTCTATAATAAATGACATTTCAAATTTTAACTGTAAAAGTAAGTTTATTAACTATTTATCCAGCATTGTATGCTTCGTTCTCTTTTGAGACACATCCTTTTCTCCACGCTGAGAATGAGGCTTCATCAAAGGAGACATAAATATATCTTGTGAAAATAGTTAAATTGTTAACAATGTTGTATGAAGTTTTATTTATTTTGCCCATGGTGTCTTCATAATATTATAATGATCTTTCATTGACTTTCCACTCTGTTGGAAGAACAGGCCCTTGATCCAGTGTCACACTGTGTAAATGCCACTGGATGATGATGCTCCCCTCGGTGCTGTCCTCATTTGTTGGCAGTAATAATACTAATGTATCAAATTTAGTCAGAGAATTATTTATTGATTAAAATGCTAACTAAGCATAGCAACTTTAAAATTAGCATGTCATTTGATTTGACAAACGCATACAGAACCCAGCTTGAATTCATATTCAAATCTTTTATTTTGTGCGGTTTGCCCTGATCACTGCCCTCCACCGGACTCATTCCAAGAAACTCCCTGTAGCACAAGCCCATGTTGTTTTACATTTTATTAATAGCAACATCAGAGTACTAAATGTACAGAGGACGAATCCAATGAGAATCGCATTTACAGTGCTTGCAAATACAGAGCTTAGTAGTACAAGAGTAACCAAATCAAAGTCACCTGGAAATCGAAACGTTTACCAATAACTACAAAAGGAAGAGATGTGGTTCATAAGACACAAAATAAAAGTTATACAACATTTAGCCGTCACAGAGACAGACTAGAGTCCCTTTTGTGGAGGTGTGTTGTGTGTGTATGTGTGTTTGTATATACTATAGTCTTATACAAAAGTTAACAGAGGTACTCATTGATATATTAAACACAAATATAAAAAGTTTAAGAGTCACAAAGTACAAACTCTTCATTTTTATGGCGACAACACAACTCGAGTCAGGTTCCTTCATGGTAGATATGAATTGTGATTGTAAGTCAGCGTCAATGAATAAAACGACTGTGTGCCCACGTGTGAAAAGCCCTTCCCTCCCCCAAAAATAAATAAAAAACAAAAACATAACAACTTCCTCACCCCTAGAAACTGAAAGTGTACATATGATATTTATTTATTTATTTTTTTTACACCTCTGTCCGCTCTGATATTGATCAACTCTCAGGGAACAAGCAATCATGGATCTATAGTTTCCTTTCATCCCAAATTCCCTTGCTGTGCCACTCAATCCACAGCGTTGGAGGCCTCTGATGGAAATGAACGGCAGATTTGGGTCAAGTCTCTATTTAGCAGAGGGATTATGGGAGTATTGTGATGTTGCAAACTAAGTGTTGTTTTCATTTGTTCAAGTCTGACTGTATTGATAAGCACTGACAGTGACAGTGCCTTAGCTCTTGTACATAGAAAAGTAAAAACATGACCCGAGAGGAGAGTCGGAGCCCTCCGCTTTAGATACAGTAAGCGCACAGTACGTGATTTTGTGAAACGATGAGGAGAAGCAGAGTGAGGAGCTACAGTTTCCTGATGGCTAAAAAAATGGGTATCAGTCCATGAAGATAAACTTTTTCCTTTCCTCTGAGTATGACTTCATTTTTCATATTTCCTTCCCCCCTGCTGAGTCTCACATTGCTGTTTGAGCGACATGCTGTCGACTTCTTTAAAAATCTACATCGTCACCATCAGTGCCAGCTGTGAAATACGTTTTCTACACTAATCAGACAGGCCATGATTAAACGGAGTTGATACATTGATTCCTCCTCTCGTGAATGCTTCCAATAATATGGGAAAAAACAAACCTTGGCTTTGGGGATGTTCAGCCGACACCTAATTCACATATACACACATACGTCAATAAGTTCCACTCTGTAGGTCTGACATGCAAACAGGAATCACAGTCCCTGCAAATGAGTGTGTGGCACATCCTTCATCTTGACAGGAGAACCTTTGCTGATTGATAGCTTGTTTGTGCTGAAGGGAGCATAGGTTTTGTGGGTTGCTGAAGAGACACGGGAGCCGCGAAATCATTTGTTGTGAAAAAGGCATGTCAAGTCTTTGGTGTCTGTTTAAGACTTTTCTAAGAGACCCCCCCCCCCATGTTCCCTCTGCCTTTGCCTGCACTGCTCTCAGATAATGTTTCCTGAATCAAATCTGACCAGCGGAGTGGAATAATTTTCCTCCCTCTTACCTATAATACACCACACTCATCAGCTGTCCTAAAATATAAACTGAAAAGGCAAGAAAGCAGTAAGGCATTTCCTAACATATCAGTTTGATTTCAGACAGAGGTAAAAGGAGGAAGGGTGTATGCCGATGTCTCCAGATATTCGTGCCTGTTATATGTGCTGCAAGTTACATTTTTCCGCGTGTCCTTCAAGAATGCAAAGCAAATTGCTTTTAGCTGGCAGCATGGTTTTAACGAGAGTTACTAACAATGCAAACAAGCTTTTCAATGCTAACTGAAGTAAAGACCCAATAAACCCTTTACCCAACAGTATGAAACACAAAGAAATTCGAAAAGTCAAATATTCGCTTCATTAAACTATCTGATTTTGTAGGTTTCAAAGGATGCGAGATTAGTCGCACACAATCATTATTAGCTTGGTATAAAATTTCACCGATTTTCAGTAGGATCACATTTTACAATTATCAGGGACAGTGTTAGTTGTACAGAAACTTGGCAACCACAAGAACATTCTTGTGACGAAACAGCAATTCAAAGCATGGTCACAAGATCTCTAACAATCTTCAGTATGTAAGCTTTAAGGATAATTTGGGTTTCAACTTAGGTCTTATTTCCATACTTTTGTCCATCATTGCTGTCAGTAATAACAACACTGTACTCAACCAAGTTCAATGTTGAGATCTTGGAACTCGACATTTCTAAAAAGAAGTCAGACAGGGTATACAAACAGTCAGATAAAGTCTTATGAAGAAACGTTTTAAAGTTATTTGTAAGAGAAAATAAAGGTGCTTAGGTCAGCTTACAGACTTCAAGGATGAACTTTTACCTACGTGGTACTTATGTGTGCACACAGATTTGCTCCTGTGTTTTAACCGGTTGGACTTAAATTCAGCTATGTCGCCGTGTTCCAGATCTCCACAATTTACTCAGTGAGTACAGTGTCATCATAACCAATAGGAATGTTTGCTGAAGCTACAAAACTAAGAGTCGACAGCTATTCTAGTGTCTCTGTGAGGCTGAACTCGGGCGTGTTAGCATGCTAGTCAAGGGATCACCAAAGGCATAAGGATTCATCTTGTGGGCACAATGGATATCTACTTCTAATCCATCAAATAGATATATTGCAGTCTGTGGTGGACTGACTAACCAACAGCTAGTACTGCTAGAAATAAGGCCTCAGTTGAAATACACCAAAATTATCCTTTAAAAACTTCAATAAATAACTCTTAGTGAATGGCTTCCCACATCATTGTTTGTGAGTCTGATCTTGGCATTTTTTAACTGGGTCAATTTGCATCAAAAGAGTACTTAACACATCATCTTCCTTTCATAATTCTTTCTTTAGACGTCTTCCCTGATTATTTCATATGCTCATAAATGCTAGTTTTGCAGTCATTAAAGTAAAGTATGTGGCGAATTGTACATTTTCTGGGGCGGTTGTAGTTTGTATATACAAATACAAAATGAGAAATTATGACAAATGAATTCAAACCAGTCTAGATCAAGTTTAGTTGGTTTCTTGGCAGCTACTGTTGGATCTACACCATTTTTTTTTTATTCACGTGATGAAACACTATATTAGAATTCATGTAGAAATGATGCTTAAGAACAGAGAGTTATTGGTTTCCCAGCCAACTTTGAACACAGCAGAACCCAAGATATGATCACACTTCTTCGATCCACTCAGCACTCAGTTACTTTCAGGTCTTCCACCTGGAAATCACTCTCCAGTCTCTGAACTATTGCAGCGTCTACTGAAGTATTATACTGGTTAGCTAAAGATATAATACAAGTACTGCTTGAAAGTGCAGGTAGGAAGCTTGGCACAAGGTTAGTTTTGTGTTTTAAAAGAAATACTGTAGTTACACATGTAAACAAAGACACTATCCCCGACCTAGCTGAAACCTTCCCAAAAACTGGAGAGGTCTTGAAAAATAGAACACACCTGTACACAAATAGAAGCAAATATATAGAAAATACATTTACACGTGTATAATATACAGTAAGTTTTCGTAACCCTCTGACTGTTAAGATAACACTCTTCATTCAAAAAAATATATGTTATGTCAAAGAAGCAACTCCTCAGCCTGACACACATGTGAGGCTGAATTGGTATGGGTCATTCATGAGAGTGGTTTTCATGTTGTGAATGGGCAAAAGCAGGAGTTTTGCACCACAGTGTTTATCCCAGGCCATCTTGGCACCTCCTGAATGGCTCGCATTTACAGATACTGATCTTACTGGGACAACCTGTTTTCTTGAATGCTGTAAGGAAGTGAGTACAAGCCTAAACACCACCTAAGCGAATTACCGGAGGTCCACTGTCGACAAGCAATAAAACCCACCTTTTAAATCTGTACATATTGCTGTCCGCAGCCAAAAACGTTTACAATTACAGAATTGTATTTGTGCTTTGTACAAACCCACAGCACAATAAAAGGTAGACTCATAGGCGACTTCCTCAAAAGCTTCGTAGCACAAAGGTAATCTGTCTTTCTGAGCTTGAGGTTGATAATATAATTATTGGTGCTAGAAAGCTCTCAGGAGAGCTTTACTGTCCTTCCTGACCATGGAGTTCCCTCACCTTGACTTAAGAGATAGGTTAAACCAATTTGGCAGCGGCTGATTGGCTTGTCATAATCCCCTTACTTCAACAATACACTGACGGAGTGTTTTAGGTTTTTGATAGAACAAAATGAAACCCCTTCTCTTTCATCAGTCTGTATCATATTTGCGCTCTGCTTCCTTCGGCACAAATTAAAACAATCTATTTGTGCACAACAGCCAACTTCCTGGCTGTGATAGCTGAAATTCTGATATGCTAGAAATATTGTCCTCAAGTATTGAGTGGATCTGGCTCAGGAGAGAGCTAACTAACCCTTACCACACATTCAGTGAGGGAATTCCTCCCTGCTTACATCTTGCATTAGAAACACATGATGCAGATCATCTTGATCCTGAGGGACACCACTTTGCAGCACCTCTTTCACAGCTTACTCTTCATTCTGAAAAACTGGGGAAAATGTTATGCTCCATCTTCAACAAATTGGTTCATGTTCTTCTTGACTTTCTGATTTTTAGGTTTCAATAATAATTTATCAAAAGGGAACCAATGTGGGAGTTGTGTGGGGATATTCATTTACTATCCGTGGAGGGATTTTTCAATCTCTTTCCTCTTTATGCAAATTATCACATGAATTATTTGAATTTGAAGCCCAAATTGAATCTTGTCCACCCTTTTAGCGTTGCAGCAGATCTAAATCATAACCAATCATTGGAATTTATCCCGAACAGCTGCTGAAACTGAGACCAACATAAAGTGTGCAAGAGAGCTAGACAGACCTGAGACAGTATGAATGTCCTGTCCAGCTCCATGCAGTGTGTTGTGGCTGTCCTCACTCAATCTATATATGAATTTGCTGCTATGGGACTCGTTGCAGCAGTGATCCTGCACCACAGAAACTTTTGCTGTACTTTGTTTTTCCATCTGGCCAAATCAGGTACAAATCTTACATAATGAGCAATTGGAGAGGGCGTTCAATTGGCTTGCACTGGGTGTATTTCAGATTGTTTTCTTTGTTATAATCTCAGCTCGGGTGCGAGTATTTAATTAACAGTGCTGATTTCCAAGTGCTTCGGACCTCCACTGTTAGGGCTGTGGTAGACTCGTCTGTGTAAAAAAATAGACATAACTATTCTGTTTTAAAATGGGACCTATAGAAACAATGTTTTAAGATCAACTGTTCAATAAAGCAAATACCGTGTCTTTTTTTCCCCATCCTCTCTCTTTCCCAACTAATAGATTTATGCTTCATATAAATATCTTTTAGACTCTTTTGCAACACATTTCTTAAAACTATTTCAAAACATATTCAAATACATTTGTAGCATTTTTTATCTTTCACATTTCTTTAAAAAAACAAAACAAAAAAAACAATGTAGTTGGAGTCGATACAGGGTTAATATAGCACTCTTTGTTATGTCCATCAGTTGTTGTTGAAACTTCTTCTATCCAGGTTGTGGCACATAGTGGCATTATTGGCACATTGTTCAGAAATACAGTTCATCTTCCACCCACAGCAGCTCCGTGGGTTCCGTTTTCAAATGTCAAATGTTTTTCTTGAGACATCCTTGACGTCCACAGTCTTGTCCCACACATCCTGTAAATATACCTATATATAATCTATATCTAAATGACTGTACGTTCCCGGAAATATGGAGTGGCAGCGTTGTGGCTGCTCTGCTTGTCATCTCTAGAAAAATAAATATCTTCACCAGTGTCCAAAGAGTGATCACACTATTTTACAAAAGAAGCTGTTTTGTGTGTTTCTTGTTTCCAACTGGATCCTGTGGAGATGCGGAGAACAAAATCACAATTACCCCCTCATTATGGGCTCAGCGCAAAATAAAACAGCTACTGTAACACAGGTGGGACTTTCAAAACCAGCCTAATATGCTCTTCTGTTCTGAAACTGGTATCCAGCTCTGGCCAGAAAAGGTGCATCCCAGTGCCTTTCTCAAACCACATGGAATGGCAATTCTGCATTAAAAATATGCACCGTTAAGGCCTGCCGGAACATACAATAAAGGCTAGGAAATACATTAAGTTTGCAGTACAATAACAAGGAACATGTTATGTCTTTTAGGACTGCAGCATTGGGAGCATGCTGCGTAGAGCTGAGCTGACTGAGACTAATGTGTGTCCAGACAACGGCGAGGCGCTGTCCTCTCACTACGCTACCTGCAGGCAATCTATTCCTTTTAAAATCTGGGTCAATAGCAGACGTTACACCTCCCCCCGGGCTGCCAGCAATACTGTGGGGCCGGAGCATGTGTTTAACTTTCACGCTTTGAATTTCAAATGCAGGCCATTCTGGCATATATTAGCCATGCATAAAAATATGTCACAAGTCAAGTGAAAGTGCTTCTTCACTCTTAGAGATGTTCAACACAATATGCTATTGGTGTAAGAATGCGAGTGGTGACACAAATATTAATGAAAATCTTCAGATACGAATAGTGAAGTTATTAATTATGAGCATATAGCCATTTAATACTGATACACATAATTAGTCTCTTATCTCAACTACTTAGACCTCTTGATACTGCACTGAAATAGATTTATCAACCTTTTTTCATCCCTGGGCAGAAGCTGGAAAGGAGCATAATCATGTCACAAATAACAAACATATGCCAAGTTCCTTTCTATTCCCAAAGTGGGGCAGCGTCACCACGGGAATCGAGGTGGCTAAGGCTCAGACGATGATTTGCAAGGGGACAAAGTGGCACAGTACCCACCAGAGCGTGAATTCAGGAAGTCTCTTCCACCCACAGGAAGTGAACAAGGCCTTCAGCTCGTCAACACGAGATCTCGAACCATTTCTCTGACACAAAGGCCACAGGGATCAGTTGTCTTTCAGTGGGGGAGGGCCTGTAGAATAAAGTGCAAGAGGTGAGAACATTAAGCAGACTCGTATTGGTGGAGATGATGCAGTTTGATTGATTTAATATTTGTGTTATTTAGGTACGTTGATAATGTTCCTCCAAATATTTTTTTCACTTCATACATCCTCTAAGGCCCACTGTAATAATCTCCCTAGTTAACCTCTAGTGCCACTGTCAACATTGTAGAATTGATCACAAACACAAAGGCAGAGATGATCACAGTCTTATCACAGATTAATCAGCAATGTTGTTGTTAAACATCAGTAAAAACTTATCTACCCTTCCATGACTTTAAATAAATAAAGCTAGGCATTATTTGCACCAGATGAATGATCCTACCCTCACTGCCAGCATAATGAATCTGTTACAGGGCTTGGACACAGAGTAAGTGTGACCATCTTTGCTGGCCCTGCAGCTCAGATGACTGTTACTGTTATCCACTCAGAGAGTAAACACTGTCAAAACTCTACCAAGCTCATTGTCACACTACATAAAAATGATTGTTTGAGGTATAATACCACAATAGGCCAGATTTCTATGTCAAACACACCTGCCTTGTCAGCTTGTATCACAAAGAAAGACCCGCAGAGAGGAACAATTTCAACTCAGAGTGAAATGCAAACACACCAGTGACTCACCAATGTTACATCTCTTGCCTGTCTTTTGGTATAAAGCAGCACAGATTAGCTGGGTTGGTAAACATGGATGTGTTGTGGGCAATTTTCTGATATCACATTACAGGACTTCTGGTTATTAAGTATATATATATATATTTGTCTACCATTTGAAACACTGCCAGAAAGATCAGTTGAACAGAAAATGGCACTGTAAAGACTTCACTTCCCATTGCCCTACATCTATAAATTGACTCATTACACAACAGCAAAAATCAGTGGTAGATTTAGGTTTTCGTGTGCAGCTCGAGCGTGCTGAGGCCTACACCACTCAACCAGGTGTCAGGCAGATGGACGAGGAATGAGGCAATGGACAACAGCATTAAAGGCAAACATTTTATGTGTTGATTTGCTCTGACGGGAGCCGATTGCGGTTGCAGAACAACACACATGAAGGAGAGTGTGAGGAATCCAAGTATTTCATGAGGAAAAAGTATTCACCAGGATATTTCAATGTACTCTTTCTCATCTGTTTACATTAGTCATCTTTTTGAATGCTTTGTAATTCAATGTGGAAGTTGTTAGAACATTTATCCCCACATAAAACCATTATTATAAAGAAATAGACATTGATTTCTTGACCCAATTTTTTTTTAGGCTATTCGACACTAATAACATTAGTGATAATAACTGTAGTGGACAGAGACATCCGTTTGGAAAAGTCTTTATGCTTTATGACTTCCAGTGCTGGCTGACTGAAGAAATGTTCCAGTGTGCATCCACCTTTGTGCTATAAACAGTCCAGGGCCGGCGTACCTGTTTCCGTTGTAAGCAGTCTTGTAGACAGGCGTCTGCTGGATCATCTCATCAGTGTAGATTGGCACGGCAGTCCGAACGCACTCATGTGAGCACTGCAGGCTGTCATTGTAGGCAGTGAATATGTCCACCTTGCTGGGCACCCGGGCTGGGGTGAAGTCTGTCAGGTTTTGGCAGCTTTCCTCCTGCTGGTGGATCTTGCGCTGATGGCTATTGTGGCGGCCATTTCCCGACTGCGCACAGCTACAAAAACACGCACCAAAGACAAGAAACAAACATAAAATCATACCTTGTACCTTTGGTCATCTACATAGATTTAAAGAAAAAGAAGTGTGTGGTTCTGTAGTTGATGTATTTATAGTGTAAACAGTAAAGGAATCTTTCCTACCAGTTTTTAAGGACGAGTGTTGTGATCAAGGCTGCGATAACCATAATGAGAGACACAGTGATTGTGATTATCTGGTGAACTGCCAAACCTGCAAAAAGACAAATAAACAAAATAGCAGAGAATTACATTATTTGTGGAGGAAATGGTTTTGCTCTTGTTGTTCACAGTAGATTGCCACTTCACTTTTGTTTTGTGCACTGTACAAACCCACTGCACTCTACAAAATATTGAGGGCAGCTCACTTAAAAAGTAGAGGATGACAACCCAGAACAATTTTGCTCTTCAGTAAGTATTGATGACACTGCCATCCACTGCTATTCATAATTTAGCGGTCATATAAATTATTCCATTATAGTACATCTGACTGTAATGGATAACCAAGTCCATATCTTCTGTAAGTATGGCTTATTATTCTTATGTCAAATAAAAAAACAAAAAAAACCCCCCTCACATTTAGTTGTTGTTTGACTATATTATGCCTATATATACTAAGTCCTAACTCCTAGTAAATAAGACTTTCCAAGTTTTCTTCCAGACCAAATAAATCCCCAAACAGCAAATTAAGAGCTGGTGTGCATTTTATAACCTGTTCTCCCCTGAAAGTATCTCTGTAGATTTTGCCCCAAGGCCTTTATTTAAACATTAAGGGAGAGCAAATTACTTGATATAGTACATCAGATAAAATATCTGATCAAAAGAAGATCCTGATAGGTAGTCTGAACGCTTTGAAAAGGGAGACATGGTAATGCAGTGTAGAGAAATGAGGATACACACATACATAGCATTAAAGCTGGTTTGTAAGTAATAAATTAGGTGTTCATGCTATTCTTAAGAGCTTCAAAGAGAGAAATCAGACACTGTTATAGTTCATTACATTTAAAACAGTTTTAAAACCAAAATAAAAGTGTTTTTTGTGAATGATCAGCTAATGAAAGGGCTGAAATTAGACAGCAATAAGACAATCAGAACCATATGAAATTGAATACATTTATGTGAATTAAACTCATTGTGACCAACTTAAAGTACAAAATTGTGGATAAGAAAATTGGCGCCACAGCACTGCAAGCATAACCCACAACTACACCATTTATAGCATTTGCCTAATACCTTGTACCCTAATATTTTAAAGGCACATCAAAAATTGTGTTGTGACAGTTCTTAAGACCATTTCCTCAATTTGGAAATGCCTTGTAGACTGCAACCAGACTTGAAATAGACTGACCTGAAAAGCAGATTAAGATCACAATATCTATCTACAATCATCAGATTGCCCACACCTAATTTTTAGGCGAATGCCTTTTTAAACATCCAGCAACAGAGAAACATTAACATTTAGTTGGAGTAGTGTCTCTGGTCACCTGTGTAAATTGGACTGAAGGTAATGTAACGTTTTGGTCTCCACCTTCTCCTGAAAAAAGATATCTGGCTCTTAAGCTGATACATGCTGCAATATTTTCACCCGCTAATCACTAATTCTATCTGTGTTCTGTTCTGTGCTCGGCAAGTAGCGTGCAGTGGTTTCATTAGAGCTTTTTGGCTGAAGAAAGCTGCTGCATCTTGAAACAAAGTTGATAATGGTGGAGTTTGTGGTCCATGAACCTGAGGGGAACTGCAAAGGTGGTAATAATTATCTGCATTTGTCACTACAAGTAACCCACAAGTCATTTAATCTAGTGTAAATATAACAATATTGAATAGTGGTGCTTTAAAAAGCTATAGATGCCCTGCTACACTGTACGATGGCTAATTGATTTAAATATTTCTATATTAATGTGATGCTAGTATCTAAAGCACAGATAATGTGACAATAGGAAGTAGTAACCACAACAAGGTCCACAAGTCACAAGCTTTCTTCTCTTCAAGCGCATACAAACCAACTGTTATACGATGAACTGTGCTGTTTAAGATCTACTTGCACTTGTCTGCCCCTCATTATAGAAAATCATTATTGTGAAAAATTAAAACCCAATTACAGTGCTATCAAAAGGACAGCAGGGACACTGGTTGATGACAACTTGTACAGACTGGATGCTCTGTAATCAACACTGCATGGTCAATAGAGGATAAACTCTTGTATAGGTTGATGAATTTCACTGATGTTGTCTGATTCAAGAATGGTTATAAACCCACTGACCACTGTATAATCATGAGACAAACCAAAGCAATGAAAACCTCATAATCATAACTCCACATATTTTTGTGACATCTTCCAGGTATCTGGTTTATAGCCCTGTTTTCCTAAGCTGTCTGGATAGTGCAAAGCCATAAAATTATGACTACTCTTTAAATTAGGAACTCTGCAGCCTTGTGCTTATGCACTGCATCTTAACCAGCTTGTAGATATAAAAACAGACCAAAGTTTCTCTGTTTGCTTCCTTTGTTCTGTACCACTGAAGTACAAAAGCATTGTTCTTATTTAAGACTGATTTAGACTCCTGTGTGTGCTGATCTCTCACTTTTGCCAGAGGACAGTTATCCACAAACAAAATACATGTCTAAAGTAAGGATTAGTGTGAGCCTATTCAACTGCACTGTATGGTTAGTGTGTTGTGTATGTGTGTGGGTGAGTGATAGAGCATAAGAGCGACTAGGACACAATGACACACAGCAGCAGGTGACATGCTGCGGGGGGGGGGGACTAAAAAGAAAAGCCATCATGATGAAAATGCCCACGTGGGCCTTATACATGTCACCTCTCGATCAGCCAGCTGCCTAGCTGCTGATCCAAGCCAATTTGTCTTTGGAAGGCTCAAAAGGAAGTGCTGCTCGGTCATTCTGGAAAAGCACAAGGCCTCTCCTCCGCCTGCCGGCTGCCTGGACGGCCTCCTCTTGGATAAAAAACTTCTGTGTGGGCAGGGCCGTGCAAAAATGAGGCCCGTGCAAAAAGCCAGGCCAGGTCAACCTTGGATTAATGATATCTCAGGCTGGCTCAGGGAAGCCTTACCTTCCCAGCGCAATCAGAGCCCCTTGCCACAGCAAAGGCACATTAACTTATCTGGTCATTTGCATTTCTCTCATATCCCGTCTCCATCCTCCCTCCTCTCTCACTCTGCCTGTCTCCAGCTGACGCCAAGGCTGTTAAGTTAAAAGCGCTCAGTTATAAATTAACATCTGTCCAAGTTCAGGCATAATAGAGCTTGCCCCTGACCTTGATCAATAGCTGAGGTCTCTCCTGAGAATTGTTTCATTTTACATTTATGTCACAGTGAAAGGGGACCCTTCCAAGTCAGAACATTTCAAATTAAAATCTGCAGTTAGCAAATTTGTCCCGTATAACCACAACTGATTAAATCACATTGTGTTCTGTACCTACTTTAATAGACTCTACTCTGCCCATGCAGTGGACAACAATGACACTACTGGTGAAATAAAGCACATGCAACCATCGATTGATGAATGTGATGTCAGTAGATACAACACACACTTGTTTAGCAGCCTGTGACTTTACACCAGAGGAATCCAATTGACTGAGTTGGTAAACACGAGGATGCTGTATGTAGTTTACTGATGCTATGTTACATGCTTTTAGGGTATTTAAGTCCAAATAGCTCATTAAGAGTTTCTTCATGGTGCTACTTGGAGCCAAAAATAGGCATACTTTCCTAGTACAGCTCTTTAATGAAACAAATGAGCCCAAGAACATGAGGTCCGGCAACACAAACACCAACATTAAGTCTATTATAACCTAGTTTTCAGGGCTCTCCGTTTAAGGGTGCAGGGATAATAGAGCAGATAATGACATGGGTGACAAATGTGAGTGCAGAGGCCAGTTCTATTTTCATCCAGAACTGCCAGTTAGAGGGAGGGAAATTTGGCCTGGCTATCTAAAACTCATTGTGTCCTGGCAGTGAGGTTGAAAAATCACCTTTGGCAGTCACCTTGCTTTAGAGATACCCAGTTAGGTTTTGTTTGGTCAGATCACTGCCAAACAAAGAGAGGCTGAGAGGGAGATAGACAGAGAGAGAAAGAGACAGAAAACAGGAAGGGACAGAAAGGGATACAGAGAATGGAGGACAGCTAGCTGGTGACCTCTGTGGCAGCAGGATTTGAGCTCCCTTCAGTGCTCCCAGCAAGAAATAAATGAGATTTTGGGCCTTCTTTACCGTGACAGTTTGATGAAGATGTCAGAGAATAGCATGGTGGTTAAATGAAATCTTTCCTTGCTACCTCCTTTTAATAAAAGACCTCCAGCTTAGAAGCAAAAACACAGTATGGGGTCAACAAATGTGTGTCGGGTAATGCCTGGTTTGTAGCACCTTTCGAAAACTCCTCAGTATGGTTTCTACACATCGCATTATCTCTGTATTTTCAGGCTGACTGCATTACAGATATTTGTTATTCATCTTCATTAGCGCAACATTTTCTTCAGTTAAAATATCTAAATGGCCAACACACAAAAAGGTCAAGATGACAGCCAAGTCTGCAAAGTGACTTGTAGAACGCTACACATGTATAGTACCTGTTACCACAACAACAGCAGAATATAGCCACGGACCAAATGACTATGTACAATGTGAGAGGTGTCTCTCATAGTGACAAACCCAGAGACCTATAACTTGACTCTGCTGTTCCAACAGAGCAATTCAGCGAATTGTTTTAGTCTTTAAACCATCAACCGTACTGTACCTATGCAACCTTGTTTCCAGACACAGTGGGTGAAAAAGCTTTGATAAACCCACTGTACACTACCTGGTGAGCACAAAAGGGCAGACAAACATAAAGCTAGTGACTAGCTGGTGACCATAGTGGAGCATTTAGCAGCTGAAGAAACAGGTATTTCTTTCTAGGGTGATATGTTAATGTTGTGTTAACAATACACTGTGTTGCACTATGTGTTCTGGCAACAGCATGAACTTTTTCAGCAGTTTGAGCTACAGTAGCTCGTCTGTTGGATCGGACCACAGGGAGCAGCCTTCACTTGGACCACGTTTGATAGGTGCTGACCACTGCAGACCGGGAACACCCCACAAGAGCTGCAGTTTTGGAGATGTTGTTATCCAGTCGTCTAGCCATCACAATGTGGCCCTTGTCTAAGTCGTCAAATCCTCACACTGCCCATTTTTCCTGCTTCTAACATATCACCTTGAGGACAAAATGTATATATCCCACCCACTGACAGGTGCCATGATAACCAGATAATCAGTGGTATTCACTTCAGCTGTTAGTGCTCATAATGTTATGGCTGATCAGTATATATCATACACACAGACAAACATTTTGTTAACAACTCGACATATTTCTTAAGCTGTAAAGTGGTAATTAGTGCTGTGTTGCAGCGTTTATCTCTAAACCTGGAATATTTAATTTGCCTTTTAGTGGTTGGAAATGATTAGCCACTGTTCAGCCATAAATGCAGCCATATCCAATGGTTTTTCAGAGATATGACTGAAACAAGAGCACAGTAATCCATTCTTACTCTGCCTGAACACATCCATGAATAAACAATATCACTCATAGTTAAAGTTTTCATGGTAGAAAGCATCTTGCAATAAAATAATTAAAATCAAAATAATGTACTTGTAGACATATGTTCCATATGCTAAAATAACAAATAAGTACACATTGCTACTGCAACCAAAGACAATTCAGCCATGGCATGCAACCATTTATATGGCAGTTTTTGACCTTGCTGGATTCCTGAATTGTCTATGTGCAATTTACATGGTAAATTATGTGACAGCATATAAACTGGAGGCAGTTTGTCCTCTGAGTAACAATGCCATAACAAGGCAATGCCGGACAAATGATGAGGAAGAGAATGACTATTTAATTACTATGCATGTATGTATGAGTTATTGTCTTTAGTTGTGTGTGTGTATGCTGGACAGCCTGTATGTAGCGGTAAGCCCTATTAGGCAACCATTGCAAAGAGCCATTTAGGGCTAATGGTGCCTACACCCACGCAGTTGTGCTTAAAAGCTCCTGCAAAATGTGGGAAAGGCCCCTCATTTGTAAAACGGAGTTGCAGCTTTCAGTGGCTGAGCCGTCTCACTCCCACAAACCACAAAGCACATTGGCACAGGCATATTCAATACACGCTAATGCGCTGCATGACCCCACCAAGATCATTTCTCCTACAGCCGCACACATGAGCAGGACAGGTTGGGGGAAGACTTCCGTCAAAGGCAGCCTGCTGATAGTTAGGAATTGCCAATTAACGTTGGTGTCAAAGTGTCAATCTAAGCTGATTTCCACCGAGTCGCCGAGCAATCTAAAACACTTATTGAAGAAGAGGGTGCTGAGAGAGGGAGAGAGAAGAGGGGTAAGTTGAAGAGGCAGATATCAGAAACAATTACACTACACGCCTTTTCTCTCAATGTCAAAGGCATCACTGGATAATTCAGTCAGGCTGGATGGCAAATGCTAGAATGGCCTCAAAAAAGGGGGTTATCAAAGTATATTGCTTCGATGATGGCATCCCTTACAGGAGGATACACTTGTCTTGTGTGCCAGCCTGTAATAGGAACAGTGGGGAACACACAGGGGCTCATCCTGTTAACAGACAAATGGAAATAACTGCAATTTTCAGGTGGGTGTAAAATGACATTGCTACTAAGGGAGCTTCAATCAACCATCCTGAAATCTGTGTACTGTCATGGTGGTGACAGGAGGTATTCTTTAGCAAACAAAGCTTAGCCGAATTGTTTAGCAGGCGAATGGGCTGGGAAGCATACCATGCACCTGTAATGCTTTGGATCCGAGTCCAATTCTTCTGTATACTCTGTCATCCTCGCTGTCTTTCCTGTCAAGCAACACAATGTCATTTTCTTTAAAAAACAGAAAATCTCTCAAAAGCTGAAATAAATAATCTCAAATGAATTTGAAAAAGGGGGTCATCTTAAAACCCTGCCCTTATCCTTCTGATTGGCAGAACAATTTCCCGCATTCAAAATAGTGTCTCAGTCAACATCTGCACCTCTCTTCCTTTAGGCAGATGTGTCAAGCCATGAAGAAAGAGCTGAGCAGTGGAGAAACAGAAAGTGAAACAGCATCTGCTCAGTCTGGCCCCTTCATCTCTTCTTGGCTGAGTTTTCTGTAAATCAGGGAAAGGGGGCTTGACTCTGCACGCCTGTCACCAGGCATCAGTGTTTGAGTCCAGATTTAATGCTCGAGAAAAGGAGATTCATTTTTACCCACTTTATTGAGAGTCAATACAGAGTAATGGCAAATTTATTGGATTGCCATGGTAACCGTTGGGAAAAGTGGTTTCTTTCTGTCTCTATGTGTGTCTCTCACTGTTGAAGAGGCTGTATTGTACGCCTCTACAGGTCTACCACAGGTCAAAATGCTGCATTACAATGTTCACTGCGCTCGCTTCTTTAAAAATAAATTCCTGAGACACTTAACATATATATTACATGTGCTCACTTTGCTCTACAGACTTACTAATTTACTCCATTCATTTAACCCCCCACTCCCTTCACAAACTTGATAACATGATGTGAATTGTTGCCAGATGGATCTATTTATTTTAAATAACTTCAGGCTCCTACGCTGGATGACGTCTTTTATTCCAAGTGTGTCGTTTAGACAAATCTGTAAGGCCCTACTGTATCTTTCAATACACAGTACCTTTTGCTTACTCCACACAAATCTGAAACACTTAACCTTGTGACTCTCAGACCGTCTAACAAGACTCAAGTTATCAGTAGTGGCTTAACTGACTGCAGTTTTAATCATCTCATACCCATAATGGAGCTGACAGCTCCATCTGCGTAGAGTAGAGGGGGGTCGCAGTTACTAGCAGCACAATCGCCAGGAACAATCAGCGAGCATCTGGAGGCACCACCGCTATAACCCCCACCCCTCACCACCTCCTCCTTCTTCTCCTCCCACCTCCTGTATGATGGCCAGAGTGCTGCGATCAACAGGAGCCATTCACTAAAAGCTGCAGCATCCAGACACCTCCTATCCAGACTGACTGAGATAATGCAAAAGGATCAATTCTGATGGTGAGCATGCACACTGGTAGCACACTGTCTCCACACAGGAAATTACACATTACATTTAAGTTATTGGCTTGTCTATGGTGACTTACTACTATGACTGCTGTGCTATGTGCCTGATTACAGAATTACAGCCACCTACAGCACGGGTGCAAGTCATTAAACTTCAGCTGAGACCCGTGTGCCGAAGGCTGACACTGATAATCGTAAAACTGCATGAAAATAGTGCAAAGGAAGAAATTCTAACTAGTTAAATCAGACAGAAAGTAGGCCTATTAACCAATTATAAACAACAATAACTTCTTTATCCTGGGAAGGGGTGTGAACTTGTTTGATTTTCCGCAGTGACAGAAAGAGTTGTCCCTTTTGTTGTCCTGCACTACCAATGCCAACAGTGAGTGGGAGTAAAGACACATAGCCTGCAGTCAAAAAGTGCAACACAGACAAGCTGTGGCGAGCTGTCATGTACTTGCTCTGTGTCATTAACGTAGCTGGTTTCCAACCAAGCCAAACTGGTTGGCAAAATGTCACACAAGGAAAAATTAATGAAACAAGCACAGCACTCGTTCAGGCATGTGGATATAAAGACTGTGGTTCATTTCTGAACACTGACCGGCTCCACATATTTGTTTAAATAAACAGTGTTTTGACCTTTTATCAGGTTATTTTGACCTGTCTGTTTGAATAAATTGTTTAAATAAATATGTGGTCAATATATAACCCCTAATGCAATGATAACAGATTTCCAGATTTGTTCTAATATCCCCCTATTCCCAAAACACACCAACAGACCCTATTTACACTAACCAATACAAACAAACAGCCAGAGTCACACTTGACAGTCAAGTCACATTTTCATTGTAAATTAAGATCAGGATTCAGATGTCGTCATTTTACAATTTAATTTAAAATCAACTAAGGGCATAAAAAGCATTAAAATACAGCAATATTGATAAAAATGTCAGGACACAGCTACCAAGAAAACACAAATACTATATATATATATATATATATATATATATATATATATATGTGTATGTATGTGTGTGTGTGTGTGTGTGTGTGTATATATATGTGCTATACTGGCCCTAGCCAGTATTACATACATGTTGATATTATGAAAGAAATGAGTGAATGAAATTCCTCTGTACAGGTAATATAATGAGGACACTTACAATGATCAGATTCCGCCTGTTGGTCCAAAGTGTGTGTGTGTGTTTACTGTGCAGTGATAGTGTCTGACTTAATGTGAGGAGACATTTAATTTAGGGAGGCAGGAAACTTTGACAACTTCTCCAGTGTGCTCTGAAGCTTGCCGTTCGGAGTTTCTTTTCTATCTTCATGGTGAAACAGGTGCAGCAGACTGTCGAAGATGCATCGTCATTTGATGTATTAATGATTACATTGGAGCAGAGTTGAGCTAGAAACTGGGAGATTCAGAGAACTGTTCACTGTGTACAGTACTTTTATGCGTGAGAGAGGCGTCTTGAAATCATTTCCTCCCCCTTCTCTCTACATCCTTCCACAAAAAAAACATTCGCATCCATGTTTGACAGTGATGTGCTCACACCCCCACACACACAGCGTGAGATGATTATGGTCATGATACACACATGCCTTACGTGGCTGAGACAAAGTACACTAATGGCTTGCATTTGTGCTAGTTGCCTACAGTATTCCTGAGTCATAGGGACTTAGTCCATGTAGCCCGTTTTTTGCACACACTGTAATCTCACAGTTACTGAGAGCCTGACTAGCAGTGATATGTACTTTCTGAGCTACAGTGGCTGAAATATAATTAGTATTATTTTAAACATGTATTCTAATTCAGTTGTATAAGGAAACACAAACAGGTCATATCAAGTTTGTGCAGCTGGTAATAAGAAAACAGACATCACATACTGTATAAAGTAGGCTCCATCCTCACTATTCTGAACAGAATAAGCAGATACAGAAAACAAGTGAACAAATATCTGATTTATTGATAACTGGTTCAGTAATGTATCAAGTGCAAAATGCCCTATGCTTAAATGGGACAAACATTTTGCAGTTTCTTTCAGATTTCTCAGATTACGGCAGAATTTTTGTAACTGCTCTTCTCTTCAAGGTTTACTCTGAGCTGGGGTGCTTCTGCTTGAGATGCTGGATGAGAGCACACTGATACTCTATAATAATGAGGACATACAACAGTATTTAAAGACCATGATTTTGATGTTTTTTTCCCTCACATTGGGCACAGATCACCTGGGATTCATGGAGTTGCATGTTTTGCAGAGTGCCCCATGTGTATTTAAATTCTCGAATTGGCATGTGTCAGCATCGCCATGAAAATAAGTAGATCTTATACCATTCACCTGATATAGTTGTCACGGTTAACTTGGCACAGCGAGTGTGAGCCTGGAGGACGACAAGACACAACAATGGAAAGAAAGCCACATACAGCTGGATGCCAAATGCACACAGTTTATATCTCAACATATTGTAGTTTCAGGACTAAAAAGTCTGTGCATACACAAAAGCAAACATACATAATGCATACGCAGTCTCTGAATCGGTTATGCATTTTTCAGTGTAATACATCTCAATTATCATGACATCGTGTGCATGTGCACCAGCCAAACTCCTACTCTCAAAATTAGCCTTAAATGGAAGCTGACACGCCTCTGTGTAAATCTGTTTGAGCATGAACCAGAAAACTTCTTTCAGCAGTGCCAAAGCAGCCCTTTGTTTTAAGCACTGACATGTCATGCTGTAATGCAGCAGCCTTACAAACTGATGACAGAGGCAGTTACTTTACGTCATGAATTTACTGTATAATTTTGATGACTGTGTCAACTAATTTGCCCAGTAAACTCAAAATAATGTTTGTTAAAAGGATGTTTACATCTACATTTGAACTACTATGAATATCCCGATGTTCAAAATAACATTTCAGTTACAGTTTACGTCTTGGAGGCACCGAATAGCTATCCGATATCAAAAAAGCTACAGTATGTGTAAATGTAACCAAGAAGCACTGGAGACGGATGAAAATCCCATTGCTCAAATCCCAATGCAGCCGTGATACCAGAAATGACTTTGCCGAGTATGATGTTTTCTTAAATGTTAGAAGTGACGGCCAAAACGGAACTAAAAAAGAGAATTATCCTTTAACCAGTGTAAGACAGAAAAATGCAAGAACTCTCTTTCCTTGCACAGTAAAAAACATTCAGATTTGCATGCGTGGTGACGATAAATCTATCTCTATATTATATAATATGTATGAGTTGTGCACAATGTGTATATGTCCTCGTCCATCAATTGTTTGCAAAACCACCTCCCTTTAATTCTCTCTTGAGGGACAAAGTATTTCTAAATTAAACTGAATACATGCCATAATAAATCGCAAGCATAAACAAGCATAAATCTCGGTGAGTTAAATTGTTATGTGAGCTTATCACTTTACTCTGATTAAGATTGTCCTATCTAAGTTTGCATTAATCAGACAAAGATTGAAGGTAATGTATCCATAAACATCCTCAATGACAGAGCAGGAGAGATAAGAGCAAGAGACAGAGACAAAGTGAACCACTTCTGCTTCGTTAATAGTTTAATTTCATCAGCAATCCAATGCTGCGCTGTTGGTGTGGTAATTATGTCTTGCCTTGGGGCCCATATGAGGCAGACACGGGTTAATGTGTTGTGATGGCAAAAAGAAAGTTTTCTGCAGCCGTTAAGCACCCAGGCTTTGCTTTGAAATGTGACTCTATTCATCTGCTCTGATGAGACACAGTCTGCTTATTGATACAACAATGTGCACCCAGTTGGAAAAATCAGACCTTTTTTTTCCTCATCAGCTTTCAGTTAACAGTGGTGACTGATTTCCTCCAGGATACAATATCAAGCCATCATTTGGAATCACAGGTGGTCTAACACTCACCTCCCAATCAAGAGAAAATGAAGAGATCACAACAGCACTGACAAGACAATTACATACTGCCATATCATTTCACATCACTATACTTTCACTACTCACTTCAGCCACCACAGCACAACATATATTTATACCACTAACATTAAAATCCACTTTACATTTTTCTTCCCATTTCCACATTCCTCTGTGTCTTAAGACATTTTTCATTGTAATTGAATAGGAGGTGGCCAAAGCCTTTTGATCACCCTTAGTGCCTAATTTTATGACATTTATATAAATGCACCAAATGGGAAACTTCAATTAGCATAGTGCTTGTTCATAAGTTGTTAAACATGACTTATGTTTTATGACTACCTGTATGGTCCATTTAAAAAGCTGGTGCTCCTCATGGACTTAATGAAATGGTAAATCTATTATGCCTGGCTGGGAGGTTTGCATAGGACCAGCACATAGGGACCATCCATAAAAACCACATATTCCCATGTACAGTATTTCAGGCATGAGAGCCACATTATGGTCAAGGGCATTCAATGTGAAGCAGTTGCTATTTTCCCCAGCTGTAATATCATTTTAATGAAAAGCAGATCATTACTGGATCATTAGTTATGTGTTACAGTGAAAAGACGAGGAATGTCCCCCTGGATAACACCCACGAAAGCACCCAACCGTCCAGTAGAAGTCTATAGTGCAATGGTAAGAATGTTATCTCACACCGGCTCCCATTGTGTTTGTTGGAACGCACAACCAAGCTGGAGATACCACTACTGGCAATTAAAGCCTGGGTCTCCTGTGGGCAGGGGTGAATGGGGATTTCCCCCGTGTGACCAGTGTGCCCTTTAAACTGATATTATTTTGTTTAGCATTCAAGTTTCCTCTTACATGGAGACTTTTTTTGTTCGTCTCCACAATGGCATACATTCTGTTGATGCTTTTTTGGTAACATATCTGATTCAGTAGTTTTGATTTGCTTGTCAGAGTGTGTGTAGAATGCTCTGTGGATTTATATTGGCCATTGGCATACATCAGGGGTCTTCAACTGGTGGCCAACATCCAGCCCAGAAAAGCATCTCTCTGGGCGCAGAATGGCTACTGATGAAAGTATTTCAATATTTATATATTTACAGTATTACAAACTGGGCGCCTGCGGTAAAATTCTCGGGAAAATGCTGTATTAAGTTACTGCAAATGCAAACAAAACAGGTGTCAGATGCACAATAAAAGTGCAACTGCATAATAGCAGTTAGTATATTTTATATGATAGATCAAGCCCCACAGTGTCTGCTTAGACAAATACAGTTGAAGACTGTAGTATCTATCTGGACTCCATGCAAGCACAAAAAATGATTGTTTTTAGTCCTGATTTCATTAGTTTGTTGATTGTCTCAGCTATTGTTTTGGTAAATTGTAAACCTGGAGAACAAAACCTAAGGCAGATAGATGGACACTGCTGACTTTGAGGGAACATCCTCACAGTACTGTATCTGTTTTGTATTGATGACATGGGGCAAGTCTTCTCTTTAGTGTGACTAAAAAGAAGGGCAATTAGGTGATTTCTTTAGCTTAGTCGCTCATATTAACCATGAAATGAATACTAGATGATTACCTTTTATATGCATTTTATTTGTCTTACCTGGTTGTTCCCCATATGGCTTTGGTGGTTTGACAGTCTCCCCAACGCTGACAGCGGCCTTGGTGGTGCTTAGCGTCTTGGACTCTGGTGTGGTCACCATAGTGAACGTCCTTTGGGAGAGCCTGGTTGTAGTGCTAGTGGTTGTGGCCACTGTGGTGGTTGAGACCCTGGTGGACAGCGTTATGTTGGGCTCCGCTTTGCCATCGTCATCTATGCTATCTGTCCCTGTGGGTCCCCAGTCGATAAATCCGGCCACTGTAGTAGTCCGGCCCTCCTGAGACTTGTCATAGCTGTCCCATTTGAGCTGCCTCCTGGCTCTAAGTAACAACCTCACCGTGTCTCCTCTGCTCCCACTGGATAAAGCGGCTGGAGCTTCGGCTATTACAGCCAAAGGATCACCTGTCTCCATTTGAGAGTATGTCAACCGGCACTCCTTACATGCTGCTTGTCCTTTATGCACTGGCTTCCGATGCTTTTGACCCTTGACTTTTGGTCCTATCCCTGCCCTGCTGTCTTGGGGTGGAGGGACAGCATTTAGGAGCCGGCGGGCCAACGGGCTCACTGTTCTCCAGTGAAGCTTGTTGGGCGTGTCCCAGAGCGGCTGCCAACGAGGTCGAGAGCGAGGCACCGACTTAGGCGTGAGTTTGATCCCAAGACCCTGGCTGAGGGGGCTGCACATGGAGAAGTCCAGGGTGAGGTGGGTCATGGCCAGCAGGATCCACACCCGGTGCCCCACACAGCTGCCTGGCCTCAAAGCAGACGGACTGCAGAGAAGGGAGAAAGTAAAAGAGAGAAAACGTTTTAGATTCAGACACAGTTCATGACATGTGCATATCATACAAATCAGGTTCCCTCCGTCTCCCACCATCAAGCTAGTGGACTATTGTAAAGATTCACATCTGTATTCACCCTCGATTTGCACTCTTGGCAAAGTTCTACTCCACTTCTTAGACTCCTACTCAATTAAGCTTCAATAATAATTAGCTTTGCAGAGCGCTTCTTGAATTACAGTATAAAGGTCAGACATAAAGTAAATGTTGTAAAACATGTGAAAGATTATGGATTTGCACTCTTTGCTCTCAGCTGTCAGAAGCAGTAAGGACTTATCCTTGATGTCACAGATTCATATCAATCCAGGGATGATTACACCGACACACAAGGTCAAGCCTGGTTTAGCTGATCATCATATTCTGCATTATCTCCCCCAGACACAAAGTCATCTGATTCCCAAAGGGCAATTTGATTATGCAGTGCAATGATCAGTGAGGTAACACGCATTGCCAGCAGAAGACACAGCATGACAAGTCTTCACCGATACAGCTCTTGTATTAATTTATTCAATACCAAAGTGTACCCCAAAATGTCCTTTGTTACTGTATAGACACTTCTGCTCATCAACAAGATGGCAAGGTGATAGATAGGCTGGCTGTTCAGGCTAAGACCCTGCAGTAGAGTGATTTTACAGACAACCTTCAGTGGCCCCTGGGACAAAGATACACATTGATTCCTAAGGGAGAAACCTCATTATGGGCTATCTTTCATCTGTGCTGTCCTTGGCCAATTTAAGCCCACATGGAGGACTCATTTTGGAAGCATCACAGAGGTGATGATAGATGGTAAAGTGTGAATGGGTTCATCGACTGTCACAGGCAACACAAGGCTGTCTGTCGATCCCATAATCACCAAGTTATGTTTTTACAAGTCTCTAACTATCGTCTAACAATACTGCAGTGACATTTGACAGAACCAACTGGACTTGTTGGGAATGTGGGTATGTTACGATTACTCTAGATATTTTCATGTTTTTTTCACAGCACTGACTTTGATGGTGTAGTGATAGTTACAAAATATCATTTGACATATTGTTAAAACGTGTTAAAAAATGGTGCTCTCTAGGGGTGTAACGATTCACCAAATCCACGGTTCGGTTCAGACCTCGATTCTTGAGCCACGGTTCGGTTCATACCGCGGTTTTTCCCGTTTCCCCATTTTGCAGAGAAACAGAGAGAGAGAGATGTTATCTGATATTACATTAAGCGTATACAGCAGAAATCTTACATTACGGAGAGTTGGTGAACGCACCACTGCAGATGTCACTCACTAACGTTAGTTTCGGTTTGAACCACATGCGGCGCACTTGAAAACTGAATCACGGGTGAGCTTATGAAACGTACTGCGGATGGACAAAGTCAGCAGAGACACACACAGGGGCGTGTTTGTCGTGAGTGACCAGAGGTCCAGGCTAGGTGTGTGTGCTGTGTGTGAGTGTGGGGAGAAGAGAAAGGGAGCAGATTAAAGTAGTAAAAAAACACTAAAATAAGGTGGAAAATTACCTAGAATAACCTACTGTCAATACAAATACGATATAGGCGTACACCGCTACCACCCCACGGGCCACTGCCACCGCCGCAGTTACACTGTCTTAATGAGAGCTCAACAGTCCAGGGAGCAAGTGTGTCGCGGTTCTGTCTCTCGGATCCGCGACACGAGACCGTGGACTGTTGTGTCGGGATTTCAGTCTCGGTTTCAGAACCGTTACAGCCCTAGTGCTCTCATGCATCATTGACGCATCAAAGAACAGTAGAACTTTAACAATTCAAGTTATGTTCAGTGAATGCTGTGGCTACTCAGTGATTCTGAACCATGTTTTTCTTATTCACCTCACCTTTCATTTGAGCTGTGAGGGACCAGCAAACCACTAACTGACAAATCATTTAGAATGGCATTTTAATTGACCCATAAATGGTGACTGATGTGGTCATGAAAGAGCAGTGACAAGGTCAGTGTATTATTGACAGTTAAAAATATGGGTAGTAATTTGTCTTTGTGAGTGTTTTGGTCGACCTCAGACTAAGATCCTGGCACATCCCCAACAAAAACACTTGAGGCGACTCGATTTAACTGTCCAGGCCAAATTAAAGCATTATCTGATAAAGAAAGCGGTGTTACTCATAATAAATAATGTGATCTGGAGCAGGAAGAAGAAAAAAAAAGGGCTATAAAATGTTTAATTACCATGTTTGTTAAGCACCTTGCTTTTAACCCTGCTGGGCTCAAACATGGCCACAGCACTGAGGAAGAGCCCGAAGGCAGATGGTCACAGGAGTTATTTAACCAGAGAGAAAACCCATAAAAATACAGGATTGCCAAAGGTGACTCTGTGCAAGGTAGTTGAGTTGGTTGTCCAAGTCTGTTCTGTGAAGGTATCAATAGAAGTGGAGCTGCTACTACTCAATACATCAGTTAGTATTAATATAACACTGATCTCAGTCAGTCTCAACTGAACATTTTGAAACAGTTGCTTGAACACATCAGAGAGAGGAGCATTGATGCCAAAGAACTCCTAATATAAAAAGGTAAATCTTCATGTTTTCCCCCTACAGTAAGCAGTTATAAAAATGGTTAATCATGTTTGCACCAACACTATAGTAAGTATCACAATCAGGACCAACTTTCTCAATTTGCCTACCATTACAAGATTAAGAATGTGTCAAAAAATGAGCAATCTGCTAGTTTGCTAATAAAAGAAAAGCTGCTTATGTCTATAGCAAGGGTCAGCAACCTTAGGCACGCAATGGCACACCAGCAATAAGTGTGTATCAGAGTTTTTTGGAAATGCTGAAGTGAACCTCTTATCAGCATGCCAAATTACCTCTTTCTTATTAAAGTACATCATAGCTGTATATATGATTTCAATCATCATGTCCTGATTACAGGAGATTTATTTATTTAGTTTGCACATTGCCTATATGGATGGAATGCAATTACAGACCTGTTGAAGAATTAAATTTTGATGTGGAGTCATTTTTAAACTGACCGCTGGACTATACACTAAACACCAACAGGTTTATAAAGCCTGATCAATTAAACTCTTCTTTTCTATTTACTATATGGTGAATATGCATTCTCATTCATCTGGTAAGCTATTCTGAATAAGCTGTTTTTTAATATTCAAAGTTTCTTATGGCAGCGGTAGTGTGCCCCCTAATTGTTAAAGGTGTGCTTTGTGTTTAATTATTTGTTAATCAATCAGTCTGAGGTGATTAACAAAACCCTTAAATTGCACAATTAATTCAACTGTAACTGTCATTACAAAGATTCTATGAATAATTCCCTTTGTGCATTGTGTCTTTAAATGACGTACATATTTGAGAATGTATGCACAAATTAGTAAAACTATTTTCAAAAGTCTAGTAGCATTTACTTACTTGTCATTTCATTTATTAATGCCTTTTCTGATTTATTATCCATCTCTCAGTATATGCTTATTGATGTAGCACTGACATATTTAGATGTAATTAGCTGTCATCCAACCAAAAATAAAAGTGTCCAGTTGATTTACTCCACCACTTTTAATTGCTTTGTAGGAGAAGGATTATCAATGTGAAGAACAGACAATGTATTACATATTAAATTTAGTAATTTAATTAGAGACTGAAGCACATATTAGACAGTTTTAATCTGTTGGAAATTTTGAACAACTGTCTGATCAATATTAACAATAAGAAGATGACCTTATTTTCTTTTTAATTATTATTCTCAAGAATAATAATTATTTCTCTTTCGTTCAAAATTATTATACAGCTGCAAATGACTGATTAGCAATCATAAAATTATTGCTGTTGTTCCTAAAATAAATTTAAAACAAACCAGTACAGGGCAGCATTAATTACAGTGACATTGTCGTGCATATTTTCACTTGTATTGGCCCGTCTACATAGTAAAGTACTGTTTTGGTCTTCCTACTGCATGGAATAATTATAAATTCCAGCAAGAACAGGACATGCTATGGATAAAATGGACTGGAAATAATATTTAATAATATCTAGGACTTGTATAATTTAGAATAACTGTCTAATATTCCTTGACATCCCACATTATGAAAATATCATTTGGAAGTATACGGCACAGATGGCAGATAAAGTGCAGTATTCACAGCATCAACATACCAGATTGCTTTCTGGTGGAAATGTGTGTCTGGTGTCCTATTTTATGAGCACATGCTCCATCGTCCCGTCATTACTAACTTCAGTATGAAGTTAAGCCTCAACAATATGGCACGAAATCCCTTTAGTGGAGATTGTGGCGTTTCCTGATTCTATGCTCGTGCTGTCCCCACCTCACATTTCTATCATCACAAAGCATTGTGCTTGTACATGCGGTCGCTGTGGGGCATACAGGGAGATGCATTTTCATGGTAAAACATATTTAGCTAAAAAATTTAAAACTTGGTACGTTGGTGGAGGAGGGCATATTCCTATGCACATGTTTATTGGATGACTGGGGGAAGCTAAAGTTGACTGTGAGCTACTTTATATGCATTATTCGGGCAGTATTCAGTGACCCAACAGGCTACTTTTAAGTCCTGGATCTCAGTATGCAAGTCCATTCTAGAGCCAGACATACGGGGAATGAAATTACTTTGTGAAGTTATGGAGCGAACCGTTAATTAGCGTGTCTGTTGGCCTGGAGGACTCAGGTTTGAAGGTCAGCTTAATACTTGCTGGAATGATGATTTTAACCAGGACTTGACAGACAGCAGATGAAAGTGGCAGCCTAGGCTTCTGCTCTGAGACACGCCAGGCAAAAACAAGATCTCTGTGTATCACACGTACACACACTTTTGGAGCCTCTACCATCAAAATACACACAAGCAAATATATTTTGTATGTGTCATGTTTGCTGTTATCCCTCGTTGTTTCTCATACCTATTGATCCAGCCGCCATGATGGCTGACATACATCCAATTATAACAGATAGTCAGGTCTGAGAGAAACACTTGGGTGTGTGCGTGTGTGTGTGAACCCAACCTCTGCTGTCCTTCATCAGGCAATGTAGAATTTCAATAGAAAGCCAGTGATGTAACAGTATATGTAAGATGTGATATTTCAGAGCAATATATTTGGATTATGCTTCTCAGCCCAAAAACGAAAAAGCGCTGGAGGAGGGTTCACCAAGCTTGAATTCTCTCTCTCCTCGGTGCCAGTTTAATCTGTACTATATTCAGTAAATCTACTTCCAACTTATTCTGCAGCTTCCTACAAATGCCACTGTCACGGGGGTTAGGATTAGGCCTTCAGAGGCACTCCAAATTAAACACATGATCTTCATGCTCGAGAACCACAGTCAGCAGCACATAATTAGGGTTTCCCATTTTATTAAATTTAATTGGAATATGATGCAAGCTTTGATTTATACAGCTAAGTTGCTCTTTAGAGGTAGTCATGAGTAAATAACATTCTGCAGCTATGTTTACAACATGCCTACAGAAAGGCACAAAAGTGCAGACTTGTACATGAAAAAACTAGGCTTACAAAGTAGAACTGAAGACTTTGCCAGCAGAGTCACAGCACATGCTGTCGGCCTCGCTAATGCTGGAACCAAAGTGGACATTTTTATGAGTTCCTGTCACTTTCCTCCTCAAAACCCACGCTGCACTGCTGCGCAAACAGGGAAAACATTGGACTGAGTAATCCATTGCACACAGTGCTTAATACCATTTACCTGCCCTTGAAACTGGAAACCTCACATAACCAACATAATGCCATCAAAAGACTAAAATGAATAAAGAGTATCCTTTGAAGTCAAAAGATTCACAGCATAATCCTGAATCAAATGCTTGAGCAAAGGGTGGGAGCGGTTAATAAAAAAGGCCATTCATACACACTGTTATGCCTTGAAGATACAGGTTGCTTTGCATAAGAGGATGTTGTCTACATCCCCTGATGTCAGATTGTTGACATGTGAAGTGCTCTATTGCGGTTTGTACTGTTTTGTGATCGCTGGGTTACCAGCCTATTGTTTTTCACTCTTTCATGATCAGTGAATTCAACCTGAGCAGTGTTTGAGGGTTCTTGTTCTCAGCAGCACAGTGAATAAGGCACTCCTCTGTTTCATACATAGAATAAGCTCAAGGGTTTAAAATGGAGATGCTGAAACTGATTTGATTGTACCTCAGTCACAGCAACAGGCTACGTCTGAGGATGGCTGGCTTCATGTGGATGTTATATTAGTCAGCATGAATTGGTTTGGGGTAATCAGGTTGGGTCAAGAGCTACAACCTAGCTGCTATGAAAATCCCATGATGCCCAAAGCCTTATTCGTCATCTTACTTAGCTCACAGTCTACACATTTTCTGCATATCACTTTGTACCAATATAACTGTAATCTCTGTTTATTAACTGTACAGTATGACTCATATCATGTGTATGTATGAGGTCGGCAGTTATATGATGCAAAGCTGGCTAACATTTCTATGTGCAAATGCTAAATTAAGCAGAGTCATACATGTAGATATATACATCATTGTATAGACCTATATCCCGGAAAGCTGACAATGCAAGCACACAAACAAACAAGCTGAATGATAAACACTAATGTACAGAGTTGGGACCAAGACAAGAAACAGAGGAGAAAGAGGGGTATGCAACAAAGCATTTAACACTGTTAACCACCACAACAGAATGGATTTTGCATGTTTCTGTCCAGTCCTGTTGTATTTAGTTAGTAGGGAAATTAATTGATTTGTGGCACACTTTTTAAATAACTCTAATTTTGGGCTTGAGGGAATGTATCAAGTATTTTCAAGTCAAAAGGTTCCAAGTGAAGTCACAAATTATCTGTGTTAAAGTCCAATCGAGTTTTATTTCAATTCTATTTCAAAGTCAAATATAAAGTTCTACATAGATATAGAAAAGTCATGTGACTCAAGTCCACATCTCTGCTAACATAGTTATAATGCACAACTGGTACTAATTAATATTTTGTACTAATACTGAATATAATTTAAAACTGCCTCTAACAATAACTTTTAATATAGATTTGTCTACTATTTTCTCGATTAATCCTTTGGTGTATAAAATGTCCCAGAGTCAAAAGCAACGTCTTGCCATTGCTTGTTTGGTCCAACCAACAGTTTAGAATCCCCAAAGTGCAGCAAATCGTCACAACTGAGAATGTTTCCCAATTTTTCTTTAAAAATGATTATCAATGTAGTTGTAGTTGTATGCAACAGAATTATTAACTCATCGTCTCAGCTTTACTATGATTTCACATTCAAGTGTTGACTGTCAGGCAAGGTGGTCTCATACATTGTAACGCCCGTCTCTGTTCGGAGATGGTCTTTGACGTTGGATGTGAATGACCTTTTCTTTGTCCGACCAACCACTGACTTCCACTCAATGTTGTTACCAGTCTGTGGCTGATGTTCACAGAGCATGCTCCAAAATGCTTCCAAGGGGAGCTCAGGGGATTATTTTGTCACACATATTTTCCATCTTTTGTTACTATTTTAATGTATTTTGGTAAAAACATTGTTAGAGGAAATGCTTTACAACATTGATTTGCAGTAGTAAAGACAGATCAAATCAGCAGCATTACCTAAATGTATCTAATCAGACCCTATGTGACCAACCTTTAGCCAGTTAGGCTCCATTTTATCTCCCAGAAGAGGAAACTCATCACATACTCGAGGCTTGCATCATTGTCAAGCATCATGAAAAAGGCGAGTGATGCCCAGTGCCTGATGAATCTGCTCTTCCCTCAGAAAAGATCAAAGTAGTTGAGTGCTGTGTAGGCTATTATACGCAGCAATTCTGCAAACCATGTGCCAGTGGGGCACAGATAAGCAAAGAAACAAAGGGCAGGATATAGTCTCTGTGAATGAGGCCAACTTTAAAGGCTCTTCTGAAGCCTTTTTAAAATGCTTCACAGAGCCTCGATGTTTTAGTAATCATAGGAAGTCAAGCTTAACAAAAAGTGGCAAAACAGTTAAGAATACATTAAAGCAGCACTACACATAGGGACTATTAAAAAAGTCTACATTTAGAACCAAATTCCTTCCTTATACTGTATATAAATTATTGCCATGAGAGTACAAGGGGCTAATGAAGGATTATCTGACTCTTTGAACTCATCCTTTGCGTCATGTCAGACCCAGTAAAACAAAACTATTATCTCTGCAGCTAATCAGATATTACACCTAATTATTGTCTTCTGCACTGTATCCCTGGCCCACTTCTTGTGTCATCATCACACTGTGATCACTTGTGCGAAGTAGGTCTTAATTAGAACTTCTTGGGACTTTGCAGAAGTGAGGCCTCAGCAGATGGGCTTCCCACCTTAGGGAGGTGAAAAAGGCATGTCTCCTTCAATCCCCTCGCCCTGCATCCCCAGGCTGCCATCAATAGGAATTTTATCAGCATGGTCTCGACAGGCCATCCACTGAGTACACATAATTTTCTAGCCAACGCAGCCATTGAAAGGTGCCTTGTTGAAGGTGACTCCACCTCTGATGAAAAGCTGGTGGTTATGGCAGACCCTCTGATCTGCTATCAGTTGTTTGCTTTTTTTAACCTGTCAGTGGGGTTTTTCCTGTGTTAACAATTTCAGATAACAAAAAAAAAAAAAACAGTGTTTTTATTCAGGAGTAACACTAGCAATTGATAGAGCATTTACACACTGAACTATGGTATCTATGTCTCTCCCACATACTTCTAAAAATGGCACTTGGAAGAAAAAAAAGATCCACTGGGGAAAAGGTTCACCAGATACAGTTCACGAAGTTTGGAGCTGCAGTGGGTGGTTTTCTCTGGTGGGTCCAACAGACACAGCAAGAGGTTAAAATGAGACTTTGTGAGCATATGTGTGGACTGAATCTCAACAACAAACTTGTTTTTTACTTACTTGACTTTCTCCTTTTGACATTTCATCAGGGCTTCAGGAAGTCTCGTAAAAAGCACCAGCATTGTGGACTTCTTGTAATAAATTATATACAATAAATATATATAATTTATTCTCTAAGACTTGTAACTTCAATTTCGCCTTAGCACAGCTCACCTGTTTTTTTTCCATCACAGCCAATTTTATGCCATTACAGACACTGAACGCTGTCCTACTTGAGGTACTCTTTAGCTGTATGAACACGTTATTCATTTTCCAGATACAAGGACATAAACAGACATTTAACAAAAATCCATAACTGAATTGAGGGTGTTTGTAAGTCAAGTAATATAATATATAACAGGAGCCCATTGTCAGTACTTTATGAATCTTTTTCCCTCAAATACTCAACATTTTGCCTCATTCAGGGGAGAAATTATGCCAAATGCTAATATCCTTGTCTATTACAGCATGCAGTTGATTAGAGCACTAATATGATTTTGTAAAGGGATAATTTTGCAAGAGAGGACTGGTAGAAATGTTAGCTGGCTAACCCGCTTGTATATAGCTTCACTGAAAATACCCACAAAGGTGGAATGAATGCCCTCGAGAAGCACAAACAGAAATGTGAAAAATCTATTCGCTGCTGCAGATCCCTGCCACCCGTGCGGCCACTGATACAGACAGGGGTTCAGTAATTGTGTGCATGTTGTTGGTACTGTAGTTTTTAGTTTCAGCTGTCAGTCCAGATATACTTTGTCAAATACTAGGACATATGTGGGTAAGTTGCCAGCGGTCATGTTGAATGTTTTTCTTTGAGGAAAGGGGAAGTTTTTTACCATGTTTCAAGAAAAAAAAACTCTTTCAAGAACAAACCATAAAGGAACCTCTCCACCTGTGATTCATGCTTTTGTATTGTATCATAACCACTTTCAAATACTGAAGCCTCTAGGCTTAACCAAACACTTGAACTGAGCACAACAGATTCTACTGCTGGTTTCAGCACAAAAAGGATTACCCAGTCAGCATCTCTCTAGTGTGTAGACACTGTTTACACTGGTGAAGGTCTTGTTTAAGGTCTTATTCAGGTTTAGATCTGGGTAACTGAGGTCTATATTAAACATACCAATCAACAGAAGATTCCTGCTCTCACCAAACAGTTCTTTAATAAAGCAAAACACGATGAAAATCAGAAACAGTTCCATGCCATGGTTCTATATGAGACTAAGCTGACATTGTCTTCCCTACTCTGTTATGATGATTATAATGTTACAACATAATATCTGGTTAATATCAGTCAGTGAATGAATATTTTATGTTTATCAAGCATCTTTTCACAGTAACACCATGTAATGTATATACACTACAGGGGGAAATCTGTAAGTGGCATGATGTTCATCTTTTCTTTCAAAGTGTATGCACAATCAGATATGTTTCCAGCTGGAAAAATTTGTTCTGGCAATTCAGAGCCTGTGTGGATCATTGCATTAGATGTTATTTATAGCCAAAAAACATGGGAGTCTCATGGCTTTCCTCAAAAGCCTCTAGGGGGGTGGGTTGGTTATGCCTTCCTTTAAAAATCATGAGGCATGCTATTAAGCAGCTCCAGTAGCTACATATGTTGCTAGATTGAACAACTTTAAAGGATTATGGATTAAGAATACACGAAAGACAGTGGGATGCTGGTGAGAGCTCATACAATGCGTTTCCATTCATTCCACCTTCCCTGATTCTGCCAGCCCGAAGCACAGCCCGTTCACACTGGGGAGAAGACTCTTAAAATAGAGATGGGGGGGATATGGAATATGCATTTGCATTACCCTAAGAGAGCGACAGAGATGGAGAAAGAAAAGAGAGAACAGGGAAGGAGCTGTGGCAGTCTTACCCCTCTGGGGGGTAAAAACTCTCTGATAACATCCAGGCCATAGAACAAGGACGCTTCTCCTTTCAGATGAGTCACTGTGAGGGCAGCGCACACAGGAGTGCAGATTGGACCCCACTGGCAAAGCAAGCTGCATTTGACTGCTTCATCAAATTACAACAATGGCCCCTCGAGTGTGTGAGAGAAAGAGAGAGAGGTGTATATATATATATGGGATCCTAACGTCACCCCAGGGCTAGCCACAGTAGTTCCACTAGCTTCAGTAACTCAAATCCATTACTTATTGAGTCTTTCTATGTGTTTTAAACCATTTATCAAAGTGTTCCCCATTTCTTTTCTTGGCCTTTCTGTAAAAATGAAACATGTTCCTGGGGTTTACTATCCATGTTAAAACATAAATCATTATCTACTGCAGCACTTGCTATTAGAAGAAACATTTGTGAGCTACAGGTCTGATATCCGAGAATGCTTTCTCTTTATTTCAGTTTTCCAACTTATTTAGTCTGTAAATCTGTCATTACTTACAAAACATTACCACTATTGTTACACCATTGACATTTAACCTATGATGGTCTAGGGGTGGTAGGAAATGTTGTTTGTTAAAAGCTGCTAAAAACAAAAATATTGAATGAACAACTAAATTTAGTTGTTTTTATTAAAAAAAATCCCTGTCTAAGCTGAACTGCACAACATACTGTTGAGTAATATTATGTCCCTGGGCTGACACTGAATTATTTTCAAGCTCTATATTTACACTTGTGTATGTCACTATGAATGGCCCAATTCACATTTTCCACTGGCCCAATTCACCTAAACGCTCTACATGTGGCTATGACGATGGGATGGTGTTGTTTTGGTGCGTCAGCAGCTCTTCTGCAACCTGACATGATATTATTGCTGAGAACCGAGAAAAATAACATCCATGTCTAAGTGAACTCTCCATGTCTACAGTATAAGCATACCTCTCCACTGTCAAGGAAACGCATCCATCTTCTGCTCCACAGATCACTGCTTGGTCAGCTGAGACTGATGAATGTACAGTACATAAATGACATCACGCACTGTCACACTATGACAACAGACCTAAGCTTTCAATAACAGAGGGGGTGTTCATGCTGTATTAGCATCACAGTAAAATCACAAGTGCATTAAGTTTTAGGGAGCTGAAAATGCTGCTTAATCTCCCCAAAGACTAAACTGACCTCTAACGCTGATGCACAATAAATAATATCATCACTCTCACTTATTGGAAACACCTTTAATATACTGGTAATTGCTTTCTTATAGAAAACAAAAATTCAAATCTCATGGAAATGACTCTGACCCCTCCGGGATTAGTTAGGGAAAACAGCTTTTTTTTTTTTTGCCTCAACTGCAGCGTATTGAGAAAATGAGGGCACGATAACAGTCCTTCTCTGCCCTTCCCAGTTCCATTAATTCCAGCATGTAGCTTTAAGAGAGTCTGACCCAGAATAATCACTGTTTTCAAGAGGAGGTCAGCAGTGATGTACTGTAAAGCTGAGACAGCCTCAAGTAGTGAAGCTCTAAACAATTGAACTTAATTACTGTTCTCTTTGTAAAAGAGATGCAGTACAAGCAAAGGTATTACACACTATCAAAATACTCAATCTGACCATTGTTGTTGGTGATGTATTACATAAGGTTAAAATGATACATTGGTTTAGAGACCAATATAAATAAAGCCAAGTATCCAGTTAGGAACTGTTCTGTAAAACCAGGACAGGACATTTTGTTTTATCTTATTGCACTTTGCACATCTTTCTTGATCTTATTTTCAAGTACTATTTCTGTAGATCAAGTTTCCCCTACAGAATGTTGAAGGGTTGTAATCCCTCATTGAAATAGAGAACAAATTGCACGCATATTCTTTCTGAGACAGGTTTCTCTACCAAACCCTTCGCTTTTTAAAGCTTTCAAAGGGTGACTGACAGATCAGTTGAGCAGGAATCACAAGGACTGAGTTGGGCTGAAGGTTGTCACAATGTTGCACCTCTAGTGTGTTCCCCTCAACAGAGAAAGATATAGCTGCAACCTGGAGTTCAGGAGGCAGACGGGTGCTGAATTGGACTGCCTACCCCAATCCGTAGCCCTAACCCAAATGTTGACCCCAGCCTTCAAACAGTGGTGTAAAATTATATAATCTCCTACAAAGAGAGGGAAATATGACAAAAAGTCAGAGACATTGGCATTTAGAAGGAAACTTTGCCAGCTTTCTATCCTTACAATGTGGGGAGTATATGCAAATGAACAAGTGTATGCAAATAAGCATGTTGTCTGCACCGAGAGATCCCCGCTCATTTGCCATGTCCATGGCCGTTTCAACTACAGATTGTACTTCCACATTTTTACATGCCCGCCTCCATGGACAGGTGGATTAAGAGAGAGGGGCTCACAAAACTCTATCAAACTAGGCAGTGCTGATCAAATATGAATCAAGATTTTATTACTGCATTGCCTATTTCTCCCCTCAAATGTTTTCAGAAAGATATTTTAGAGGACTGTTTAGCCGTGATACAAGAACGTTCGTAACCGGTTTTATCCTCCTTAAAAACCGACAAACCAAATCCAAGCACCGCCCAATTCGCAGTACTTCACCCACCAGCCGGAGTGTTTGTTGGTCCAGTGCTGCCCATATACTCAAGTATTTAGGTATTCAAAGAGTTCTCTAATGTTCTACTGCACAAGTCAAAACCAATTTAATTACAAACATTGTTTCAGCTATGCAACCATATGACGGTATATACATATCATATGGGAATTTAAAACCGGTTCACCGGTTCATCGGGTGTGTAGTTTAACATGGATACAGCGAGTAAGATCACTATAATTTAACAGGCATCAGTAACACAACTTTACAATGATCTAATCAGAAATACGATGCAAACTCAAGTGCATCTGAGGGGGAAAACACTGCATCATCAACTCAAAACAACGTGTATTACTGTTTTCATGTGTGCTTGTTCCAGCTGTATAGAGGTAATACTTTTTCATTGTTTGGAAATACACTGGAGGCATTTTAGTACATATGACAATAAGTTGCTTCCTTGACTGAATTTATTCATATATTATTTCTTTATCATCCTTGTCTATGTGTGGGGTAAAGCAGACAATTGGGCTGGGGACTTTTGGGACATTCAGATTATGGAGAAAACCAGAGGCTCTGATGTTGCGCGGTGCTTGCACAGTGCAAAACTCTCAAGGGGAGTGAGGGAGTATGTGGGAGCTTCAATTCAACAAGCTCTAGAAACCCACTTAACTCATCACACACACACACACACACACACACACACACACACACACACACACACACACACACACACACACACTCCCTGACCATTCTGTTCGCCTTAACACACCTGCCCCTCAGGTGCTCCTCCTCCTTTTATATTATTTTCTACACACACAGGGAACGACAAACAAATGAAAGCATGGCTTGATACAAGACGGCTCTGCATTATTTAAAGAATGAAACTTGAAAGTCTTGACAGGATATTTATAGCATAAAAACATTACTGACATTACTTTTTTACCAGCTGTTTGCAAGTTTCATAACCTGTCATCTTCTTGGCTGTTTATCTAGTGAACTAACTTACAGTAATCTACAAAGCTAATGTTGTTTTGCTAATGCTCTTAAATCACTCAGTGGCTCGAACAGCTTTTTTTGTAACAAACCGGATAGCTGCATCTGAATTTGTACCTGTGATATTTCACCAGGAAGATTTTTGGCCACACTACACACAGAAGAAGTTCCATTTATGCCAAGAGATCCTCCTAAATGTTACACACTGGACCTTTGAATATCTATATTACAGCTATTATTCATGGCTGACCGCAGTGTTTACTGATGCGACAGTATCAGACGAAATTTTTCTGATCTCACCTCATTACCATTCCACTCTCTAATACATCAATCACTGAAACCTTTCAGGAAGATCAGGGCTACAGTACAGAGTAATCTTGAAAGATAATGCCTAAATTGACTGGAATCTTCTCCATTTGCACAAGGAAATAAAATCCACACAAGGGAGTGTAATCATGCGTACAGTTTGAAAGAATCACCCAACTGTCATTTAGGAAAATATATGGCCAATACAAAGGCTGAACTTCTCAGAGAAATGTGTTATTCATATGAAAAATATGGCAGGGCTGCCTTTCCAGTCCAATAAACTCAATAAACTGTTAATGATAAAGCAAATTGAAAATGTCAGAAGGTATACAAAATGCTGAAAGGAATTCTCTGCAACCTTGATGAATAGGTACTGCATATTGGATATTTATGAATTATGAGACTACATGGCTTGTTCCATTATTCCATTTAAAACTCATTTTAACTGGCACCCGGCCCACAGTCCTGGACACAATAGAATCTGTTATGACACTGAAGGCAAACTTTAGCATATTGTTGAAGTAGTAGTGCTTCACATTTTGTCAGACTCCAGGGTAAATTCTTCACTAAAGGAAAGCAAAGCCTAATTCATCAAAATTGTCTGCGGGCCTTAATGTGTGCTAATAGGCTAACATATTTGAGAGAAAGAAAGTCAGTCAGCATACTTCTGCTATCAAATAATATTCTCACACAGTACGGCATGCAAAGCATTAGGACTACTCTAGAGGCATCAGCACCTTTCTTATCCACCATAATTCACACACAGACAGTATCATATTGTGGCAGCAACTCAAAATTAACCATTAGCAAAATGCTCTATTGTTATTTTAATCCACTTCTGCTCATTTTTTCCTTTGCTTGGCACTTTTTCATTCTCTCTTCTCCCATTGTGCAGAGCATTGTGCATTCTGAGGGAAGATCAGGGGGTGGCGGATTCCGAGGGTTAAAGTCCTGATGTCTTAAAACTAGACATTTTTTATCCTTACAGTGTGTTTTGCGTGCTTATTTTTCAGAATGAGATGTGACTTTTGCAGCACTTCATACATGGGTCAAAATGAGTTATATGGTTATCATAATCCCATAATTACTAATAAGTGGTTATAATCGATCTTTTTACAATAACCATGTATCAAATGATGTGACGGGGGTCCCTCATAGTGATGAATCTACAGAGAATTATCACCTGACCCTGCTGCTCCCCTCGGCTTTACAGAGCTTTATAGCCAGTTTCAGCTTATTGTTTTCGTTCACTTTAATCACTCTCATAATAACTAGTTACATTTCATTTCCCAAAACAGCTGGGCACTGTATATATATGACTCTGACCACGCGGATAATACTTATAAGTAAGATCAGTTCATTGTTGGTTTTGGTCTATTTTTTGGAGTTTGTTGATAATAATACAAATGAATATCACCAGGTACTCTTAGACAACAGATAGGATAAAGTAACAATACTAAAATACTAAAAGAGTTATTATATCACTCTAATCACTCTTGACTTTACGTACATTTACTGCGGTCATACATTACTGTACATGTAAGGACTTCCAGACCTCAAAAGACACTTAAATGCCCTATGATCTGGGTCTGCAAAAATAAATACAGTTCATAACATTTGTTTTTGTAAAATTATGATACCATTATCCTGTGATGACAATGTCTTATGGTGATTTATGGCTTTATGACCAACATTTAAGTGTTACATATTTTCTCATCATACACACTCGTTTATGCACGGGATAATCAAGCCAGTGAGTTATGGTTGTGTTTGCACTGTAGCTGTGGAAGTATTGTGTTTCATGCCGTACAGCTGAGGGGGTTCATCCTCCTCCCAATAAAAGGAGGAGCTGCGATACCTCTGAGTCTCTATTTGCAGCCTGTTGAATATGCAATCATGCCTTTGTTGGAACTGAAGAGGGCTGTGTGCTCAAGCTCTCAGACTAAGCGACAGGGCAAATATAACCCAGCATGTATACACACACACACACACACACACACACACACACACACACACACACACACACACACACACACACACACACACACACACACACACACTCAGATACGCACATGCGAATGGCTCTGTGGTGGCAAGCTCTATTGCCAAGATACACAGGAACCAAATCGCTTATTCCCACTATGTTGTGTTTCTAATTTGTTGATTATGGTGGCTAAATCCTCCGAGATCCTGCTCCAACTAAGCGACATGCCACTGATATTAACTGAGTGCGATAAGCTTTGAGACTGGACAGGTGTTCACAACCTCTGTTCTCATCTCCCACCGATCAACAACAAAACACAGAGGAACAGACATGTCACTCAGCGATCCTGCTTTAAGTTGGCTCGTATAAATAATATCCCTTATCGAAATGACCTATTTAAACTATTATTTTTACTCTAAGTAATGCAAATTCATTTAGCAACATATCTTCCGATGTATAACCTTTACTAGGACATGACTTATTATCCAGGATGCTTTGAACATATAAACAAACTGACTTCTCCAGAGGTCAAAAACATTGGTGGAAGGATGCTGAGAATCATCTTTGTAGATACACAATCTTTTGTTTTGACCTTTCCTTTCCAAGAATGCGAGTGTGCTGCAGTACAGTGCCTGGGTTTCCACTGGACTTCTATAACACATTTTACCTCATCCCATCTTTTCATCATTAATCAAAATGCACTGTTTGGAATTATCTCTACGCGTTTGTTGTGTTTTTTGAGAATATCAGCTGCATGTGGCTGTGTAGCTTTAAAAAATGCAGGCTCTGAGGTGTAGGAGTTAAGCTCTCCTCAGTAGATATCCTGTATTAGGGAGATAAATACCACAGTTGGCTCTCCAAAGAGTTCCAGAGATTTATGGATTGCCTCTGTGCAGCAGGCCTCTGGGAGGCAAATTTTCTATGAAATCTTCCACATGTTTTGGTAGTGCACACACACATACACACACACACACACACACACACTCACACTATCCATGCCTGTAAGGCTGAGCTGCCGCAGCTGCTGCTGTGGTTGTAGTTTAAAAAACCTTGTTGCATTGCTGAGGCCGGAACATAATTCATAGAGGAAAACAAGCAAAAAATAAAATGGGTAGGGTGGGTTAGGTGGAGTGTGTGTAGTTTTGAGGGGGTCTAAGATGCAACCAAGGGTGTTGCATCATCCCATTAATTACTCCCACTGCACAATGTCCTCCACTACAGTGTGCATGACCCACATGCTCAGAAAGATAAGCAGGGCTGTAAAGAGCATGGGAATAGGGTGGAAAAGGAAAATAAAGGGCAAGACAAACAAGACAACACTTCAATCAACTCAGCCCCTCACTGTCAAAGTTATATTTCAGCCTAAGCCTGAATCCCATCAATTATCACAGAGGAGCTGAGAACTATATAAAGAGGGTGTGTGTGTGTGTGTGTGTGTGTGTGTGTGTTGGCGTGGGGGGAGATGTTTTTTTCATTTATGAAGTATTTTAGTAGAAAGAGGCCCACTGAGAGACAACCCCCCCCCCCGTGCCTGGAGATGGCCAGTTAGTGGGAAGGGCCATGACGGATAAATCTGATCCTTTGTAGAGGCAGTATTGATCCAGCAAAAGCTCACTACATGAATCAAGTATGAGCTCCGTGCTGTTAGTTCCTTCACTCTGTAGGATGGATGTGCTTCAGTGCAATAGAAACACACACTTTCTCATGTAGCCCAAACTGGACAAGCTGGTCATTAAGCCCCATCAGGCTGAGGGCTGCTGGCACTATGGTGGGAACTTGCACTTGAGGTCCAAATGTGGCAATTTTCAGTTAAGGAAGAAACGGGTGTCAAAATAGTCAAATAGCTCAGAGTAAGCATGTGAGTGTAATGTAAATTGAGAAAAATACAGCAAGATGCATCACAATATTATTTAATTTAATGAGGAAATAAAACTGAATATCTGTCTAACTACAGTACTGGACTAAATAAAAAATACTGTCAAAGGAATATTAATAACTAAACAGTATGGCAACAATATGTTTAGTCTGATCCAAAGAAGGAGAAGGGAATGACTGTGTGGGTATGTGAATGGTACTGGGAAATGGTGGCAGAGTGAGACTTCCTTACTGTCCAGCTACCCCGGGTCTGACAACAACTCACCGTCAACTTCAGTGTGTTTCTCTCCTTTTACCTGTCGGTCTGTAAACAACTTCACGCTGTCTGAAATGCTCTCTGCCCCCACATTGGCGAGGAAAGGATGCACCGTGGTTTTCACCCCATGTGATGAACGGACTCACTGACGAGCAGATACAGTTAAGCTGCTCTGGCCAGCTAACAAGCAGCACAAAGTTCACTCAGTTTCCTGTGCGATGAAGCAGCTCGCAGTAGAAAAGCAAGTCCTGTCTGCGTGTGTAAACGTGGTGTTTTTCCTGCATGCTTCTAAGGCGTGTAAAGTTAGATTTAGCTTCTTGGCACACTGACGCTGATGATTTTTACTGCGTTGGTATCGAAATTTGGTACAAAGACATTTTTAAAAACTTGGTAGTATAAAGGGCCATAAAAGTAGCAGTTCGGTACCCAGCCCTATGAATGTCAAAACATCCTTCTAGTGTCAAACTCTGATGATCCCAAATGATCATCATTAAGATTTGACCAACTACTTAAGTTGTCACACAGTTAAACCTGCATGAAAACCTGATTTATCAGCTGTTAGCCCACCTCTGTACAACAATTAGTTAGTATTATTATTATTATTAGTTATTTAATATTTGTAAAAAGAAGACTTGTTTGGCTAACAGAGCTTTAATTCAAGTGTTTTCTTCCATATGAGCTCTAGTTGTCTCATTTCCAACATCCTCTGTGCAGTGATGTGTTATGGTGGCAGTTATGGTCCAATTCTGCACATGCCTCTTCTGTACTAATTGCTATGCTTATCAATGACGAGTCATTTATGGTTCACCCCTGTCCTTAGCAACAGCAAGTTCCTCTCATTTTCTCTTGTCTTGCTCTCTCAGTTGTATTTCCAGGATGGTCAGATGAAGCAGCATCCATGTCTGTTTTATCTCTTATGCTATTTCACAGGGACAACCTGTTCTGGTCCTTCTGGATTTAACAGACTGCTGAGCACAGGGTGTTTACGACACACACGCACACACACACATGCACACAAAAATCTCCAGAGGACAGGATCTCAGAGAAGCAACACAGCCTATTTCACTGCAAATTAGGTTAATCACGCTCCAGAGAGGCCCAGTTAATAACCCTCATAGAGGCTATTAAGATGGCACCTAAATCACAGGAATATCTGAATATCAGATGGCCCCTCACACAGTAATGTCACGTTTAGCATTGGAGTTCTTGGTAGAGCTAGCTGTGAGGATGCCGACTGGTCATAAACACCCCAAGAGAAAAATACCTCAGTGTAGAATATGATATATCAGGAACCCTGGTTCATTAAGTCAGCGATGTTAATAAGAATGAGACTATTACTCAGATACAAAATAGGCTTCATGTTTAAGTGGGGATAAGACATCGAATACTAAGCACATGATCACCAGAAACATCAACATGAGCAAATAATTCCTGAGCTGAAGATTTACTAAAGCCACTTTCTCTCTTTTTCTTACTTTCGACTTCACATGCCGATCACTTGACATGTCACTGTTACCTCCATTTACGATGAGAATTAATCTGGGCCAGAATAAAGACAGACACGTGTAGGAACAGTCACCTGTACTAAACAAGTGGAAACTGGCAAATGAAGCCCTCCTGAAAGGCAACTGGTGTCTCTGCCAGCAATTCTTTTGCAGCTGCAGTGTGCCGAAGCCTGATAGCATCCCCAGTGCCTCGGCAGTATGAGAGCTCACCATGGGGAACCTAAAACTGTGCAACGTCCATTAAAGATTGAGCCCAGAGATGCCGAGCCCAGGAGAGATGAATGCCTGCTGGGTAACTCTCAAGTGAGATGCTCTCTGGTTTGAGCTTGTTGTAATTCTGCACCATTACAGGCACTCGTCATCTTGAATCAAAACTAAATACATTTTCTTTCAATTACATGTATGAGAACCACTAGTTTGACTGAAAAGAGTCAGATTCATGTGGCAATAGAGCATTTGGTTTTATTCAAGCTAACAAGAGGTTTTGGTATCTACCTACTGGCACAATGTTGCTTTTCCTTTCATTTGCATCCTGAGTAATAGTTTTGTGCTTGGGTAGTTATTGCTAAAGGGAGAATTTTTAAGCACACCATTCAAGCCAGAGAATAAAACTCCTGCCGTTGCCAAAGTTTGACTTTTAGGTGGTTTAATTAGGATGAAGCACCTTTCCAATGTTACTAGTGGTTCGAGAAAAAGATTTTTATTTAATTTTTGAGCCAAAATGCTCCAAAAGTTTTCATCAAGCAACTGTGTTCCACGTTGGAATTAATGCACCACATTAACAACTTATTTCAAGAGGCAATATAACTAGTGCTGAAACCATATGTTGATGCATTAATCAGTCAAACAACAGAAGATTATCCACAATTCTGACCATAAATTTCAGTAATTTATCAAGTGCAATACATGTATTCATTCCAGCGTTAAAAATGTGAGCACTCTCCCTCTTCTTTTTTTATTATTGAAAATATATATAAAATATGTTTGGACTGTTGGTTGGACAAATGAAACAATTGAACAATATCAAGCTGTGGGAACCTACAATGGCCATTTTTTGTCATTGTCGTTTGACATTTAAAAACAGTTCATCAATTATTCAAACTTAATTGCAGATATTTTTCACAGCAGACATATCTCCTGCTTGTACTCTACGCACAGTTCATCACATCATACCACTGCACTAAAGTCTATAAAGGATGATACTGAAACATCACCAACCTTTAGTCCACAGGGTGTCTTACTGAGACTGTTGGCCTAAATTACATGAAGAGTAACTACAGATCTTCCTCAAAATTCTCAGATTTGATTTATCTATGTATCCATCCATCTATTCTTCAATTCAGATTTACTAGTCACTGCTTTTGCATTTACGCCCACATATCAAGTGTCTGTAGGTGGTCTGTTTCTTTGTCTGTTCCAACAGGTACAGGGTCTTTCTCTGCCCATGCTCACTGTCCACTTCTATTTCTTGTTATTCCAAAGCAACTAATAATATTAAACACAACCTCTACTGGAAAGCAGGGCTTTATCACACACACTAAAATGCTTAGGAAACCAAATATTGCCATCACTGATAATGAATGACAATAACAAACAATGTAAGCTTTTAGCCTGCAATGGCAAACAAAATCTGGAACATGCAAATGACTGCAAATAGGAAGCGGCTTCAGTCCTTAAAAGCAGTTGCCGTTCTTCCCACAACCGATTTTAACGTCCCACATCATGTCAGCAAGTGACAGGAAAATTCCTGAAGATGGAAATTGGTTTCTCTGTGCCTCTGACTGATCCATCTAGAGATATGGCACCCTAAATGCATTTCATTTCATCATCTTATACAACTGTGCTGTCTTACGGCATGTATTGCCATTACCCTGCGAGGTCAGGCCTAAGATGTACAGTGTGTGTCATGCATAATAGATGAACGGCTGCAAATGGGCAGGAATTAGGGCTACCGGTGGGAATGAGATCCAGCAGGTGGCAAGAGAATCTCACCGCTGGCAGGTTTGGTCTCATTTCACAGCGTGTCATTAGCTCTAAACCTATTTTACGGCAAATGAATGAGATCAATTTTAGCTTTTGTTTGCAGACTTCCTAACTAAGTCAGTAGGCTGGTCTCCATACTGCTTCAGTTCAGGGATGGCATGTTTTCACGAAAGCAAAGAAAGTGTCAATTTATAATTCTTTTTCTATGACTAGAAAAATGTCCATTGTAATATGAGAACAGAAGCAACGTGTTAGTGGATGTTATTGGGAGGAATAACGGAAAGCTTACCTCTCCATCCAAGCAGTCTACATGCCATCCTCTCCTCTAGTCAGTACATACACCCACTACTTCCATTTGTTTTATTTATTTATTTTATTTTTTTTGGGGGGGGGGAGCTAGACTTATAGAAAAAGCCACAACCTCAATGTGACTCAGTATCACTATTATTCATTTAATCACAACCCCATAAAGACATTTACCTCTAAACATATGATTTATTATAAATTTGACCTATGATTTCACAACTAATGCGTGTGCATGTGCTCGTTCTCACCAGTGTGGAGGAGCTGACAGACCTAACCTTGAGGCTGCGTGCGCGCGTGCGTCTGCACACGTGTGTTTGGAGCGCGCGCGCGTGTGTCTGTGAGTGTATGTGTGTTGCTTGCGCCGTACTGTTGGCGACCCCCAGCGTACGGGACGTGAAATTTTCGATCATATTCTTCCTTTTAAAACATCTCAAAACATTATCCACATTAAGCCTCCGCCTCATCATCCCTCAGCGTCAACACCGCAACGGAAGATAGCCGGTGTATGTGAGGAACTTTAATGCAAGAGGAGCTACATTTGCGTGGGTTTTTTTTTTTTTTTTTTTGTACAGACCTATTGATACATTTAATCCACTCATCAATTCCAGCACACTCTCATAACTTGCAGTGGCGTAGATTAAAAAACTGAGACGTGTTATCGAGCGGCGCCGTTAAACGTGTAACACCGTAAAACAATGTCGGTGTTTCTCGGTTCTCCCAAGCATTTTCTCCATTACACTGAAATTATTATAACATGAAATTCAATTGTTCGTGTCTTACCTGCGCGCAACACTCCGTTTTATCCACATTTTTCTCGACTGCCGAATCCGACTCAGTCCTCCAGGTATCCTCCCATTTAGATGGGTTTCCACCAAAGTCGACAATAGCTGATAAAAACACTCAAGTGACGGACCTTACTCCGGCTGTCAGTAACGCAACCATTATTTAAGCCATATCCTCCAACGTTGCGCACATCAAATTCCTCCAACAGCGCTTCCAGATCCCACTAAAGAAAGAACCACAACAATAGTCAGGTCTCTTTTAAGTTGCTCGTCAATTGTTCTTTTGGCGACAGTCTTCCTCCTTGTCAGTTTAAAGGAGAAGGGGGGTACGCGCTTGCAGGCGGACAGGTGAGCGGGAAACCAAAGGAGAGGTACCCTCAAACTTTGCCTTCACGCAAATCTTTCATTCCCCCCTCCCCGGCTGGAGAGACAAAGATGTAAGCTGCGGAGAGCAAAAACAAGGCATGTAGTTGGCATCCTCGTCGCTGAAATGACAGCGCACCTTCTCCTACATTGTTGAAAGGCAGATGAGCGTCCAAAAAAAAATTGGTGGTGGTGGGTGGGGGGGGGGATGAGGATGTTCGGTTCTCTGAAGCACGCAGGAGAGAAGTCACCGCTGGCAGGGGGTCCTCATTATCTACTCACATCTCTGGAGGTGTTGAGAGGTGCGGAGGGGTTAGACAAAAGTTAAAAAAATAAAAATGAGGTGCAACTGAAAAAAGGAAGAAAGGGGGGAAGCGAAGCGAAGGAGAGTCCTGGAGGCTGAGAGTTGTTTCTGAGGAGTTGGAGAGAGGGGGAATGAGAGCTTGTCATCAGAGAGGAGAGAGGGAGGCTGGTCCGTCTCCTGCTGCTCCTCTTCTCTCAGACTGACGAACGACCTGCCTGCTGAGCCCCACGCTGCCGTGACGTCATTTTAAAGCCAAATATGTCATGTGCCGGAGTGTCTCACGTCATATGGGTGCATGCTCGTGAGTGTCAGATTGGGTATGACAAGGAGCAGCACTGTCCGGTACGGCACAGAGCTCGCAGAGCAGTGTGGGACTGAGGCGTGTGAGTGGAGTGAAGAGTGCACACAAGTATATTTGGGAAGCATACAGCACATAGAGTCACATCAGCTGGCAGACAGGACCAACCGAAAGTCTTTATAGTCTAATAATGTATGATATAGCATTTTGTATTAGGCAGCAAAGGATCCTGACAATTTGGCCATGATCTGTGCTCTCCCTTATACCTAAGCTCAAATTTTAGTTTATATAGTTTAGTTTATGATAGCCATTGGTAAGGAGATTGTGACTCCCCCCACTCCTAAAATTATAAGTATAAACAGCTTAATTATTATTGTGGTTATTATTATAATTGATACTGGCAGATAATACCGCTGGCATTAGCAGCGGGTGACAGAACAAACCAGCATCAATGGAATTTAAAATCTGTTTCCACTTCAAGAAATAACTGGAAATGTGCAGAACAAGAATCTGTTCGAACGACTGGAAGAAACAAAGTAAATTAAATCCCCAGTGAGGTGGTTTGTATGTAATTAAATTATCTTTCAAAATTTTCAGATTCTTCAAATTGCTGTAATATGATAACACGTATTGTTAGTTTGTCTGTTTGTTTGGGGCCTCCTGATGGCAGTAGTGGGTACAGCCATTTAAGGGGCTTATTCGAAGATGAGGTCTGCCTATAAGGCCTGCAAGGCATGAGGAGTGTTGCACTTTGGTCAACTTAATTCAGCATCAGGATGAAAGGTCATTATACAGTATATTGCATTTTAATGTTAAAGGTCCAGTGTGTAACATTTCGGAGGATCTATTGGCCAAAATGGTATATAATATTCATAGGTATGTATTCAACACATGTGTATAATCACCTTAAAATGAGAGTTGTTGTCCGCCATGTTGAACCACCGTGTTTCTACAGTAGCCCAGAATGGACAAACCAAACACTGGCTCTAGATAGGGGCGTTAGTGTTTTGCACGTAGTTTCTCCTACACATTTAACAGCACATTCTTAGTCCCCCATTGTCTTGTTTAAGTAAGTGCTAAAATATGTTACTCGGATCAGACAAAAGTTGTTTCTAATTCTAATGAAGTTGAAAGTGACAGAAAACAACTGGTATTGCCAAGTATAATGCAACAAAATAAAATAAGACTGAAGCTCTCAATACATTGGCAATAAATATTATTATTATGATTATTATGATTATTATTATTATTACTGCTCCCACCCCTTTCCAATTGGGAAAAACATATGATCCCTAGTGTGTTGCCCAACACTTATCTTCACCTGGACTTCACTGGGATGGTGGTACCACATGCACAGGTTCATACTACCTATAGGTCAAATGTCTTTAGGTGCAGGTGCCCTGTCCAACCAGTAGAAGTCACTAGTGCTGCAACAAGGACAGCTACCAGTTAGAACGATTTAGTTAACCTAGAAAAATTGTGTTGATTTTCTTCCCATCGACCAATTGATTGGTTGAAGAGTATACGTTTTTTTCATTTTTTTTTTAAATTTCAGTCCACCAATATTTTTTGGGAATATTCCATATATTGGAATATAGTCAGTCAAAACAAAATATTGGTAAATTGTTCTAACTGGTAGCTGTCCTTGTTGCAGCACTAGTGACTTCTACTGGTTGGACAGGGCACCTGCACCTAAAGACATTTGACCGTGGTGCTTTGAGCTATATGTTCATCTGTATGCTAAACATGAATGTTTGTACCAAATGTATAACAATGCATCATTTTGTTGTTGTTGTTGTTGTTGTTGTTGTTTGAGGGGAAATGTCTCAACATCTGAGACATTTTAGTCAATAACAAGTCATAAGGATTAGGATTCCTCCTGGGACCATGCAGTTTTGTCCAAAATTTCATGGTAATTCATCACATAGTTTATTTTTATTATATTTCATTATATTATATGTTCAGTCTGGTCCAAGGTGGACAGACCAACAAATCAATATTGCCATCCAGAGTGCCTTGCTGCTAGGGTGGCTTAAAATATATATTTACAAAATTTTGATTTAGCATGAGGCCTTGAAGATGCTTCAAAGATCTTTGCTTTGTAGATTTTAGCAGCTTCTTATCAAAAAAAAGCCAAGCCCTGCCAAGAGTTGTGATACTGTATATACAGTGTGTACATATATAGATCGCTGGTGTAGTGACGTCAGAATTCAGTAAGCCTTAGATGTCAGGATCCATCACATCACCCTGAACTTCAGAGTAGTGATAACTCCCTAAGCTGAGGTTAACTGTGTTTTATATTTACCCGCTGAATGCTGAAGTGAAGCGGGGTGGGGGAGCTTATATCTACCATCTTTCCCATATGACATGAATGCAGCATTAAACTGTCATCCTGGAGGCTTTTTGCACACCTGTACTACAAGATGTCAGCGGTAGGCAAAATCCCATTACATTAGAATCAATGTGCTGATGTGACCGCACAGCGAGATAGGTGGAAATATTATCTATGACAAGATCAACCCTTGCGTGAGAAAAATAGAGAATGTGGCGGCCTTTCTTGTACACCTCAGGGTCAAAGTGTCAAACCAATGAACACATCACACCTGTTTTAGCCTTTGCGACTGCTCTAGCCTTTCCTGGAAGTAATATTACAGGACTGAATTGTTTATGCTTTCTGTATTTGGACATGTTTTGTGCAGTGCAAGTTCTCAATGTGTACTGGAAACATTCATATCTTGGACCTGCAAAAAATGTGCTTCCCTTTGTCGTTTGCTCACACTGCTTTGATCAGCCAGGAATGAAGACAGTCGTTTTCCCTGTAGTCTGATGAATTGCAGCTGTTTATATAATTTCCACTGCTCCATATACATGATGAGGCAACTTTCCTCCCTTACTAATTGTTGCCATAAAGCACACTTCTGTCAAATACCCTCATTACTGCATTAGTGTGTATACATACATACTGATCCAAGTGGAATCCTCTGTCTGAGGAGCCCATCAGTAGCTCCCCAGCAGATGGAAGCTGTCATCGTCTCTCTCTCTCTCTCTCTCTCTCTCTCTCTCTCTCTCTCTCTGTCACTTCCTCCATCTTTTCCCTTCGTATTCACACTACCTCTCCCACACTCACTGTTTTGCATGTTGTCTTCCTGTGTTGCATGCTTGTGTATGTACTCACACATGCTTGTTTCTGTTGGTTCATACAAGCAACCTAAGTGTGATACAGGCTTGTTTTGCCTCAGAGACAGAGTCACAGGTTGTCATGCATGTCTAAGACTGCGGGTGGCTTCAGCTCACATGGACCTAAACGCAGCATACTAAACATCTGTTGTGTAAGCCATTAACACCCCGCCACGAGAGTGCGAATTAAAGGGAAGGGGGATTTGAGTATTGCTGTGTATGTGCTAAGCTGGATTGAGTCATTCTGAGCATCAGTTGTGGGTACAGTTTAAGCGTGCAGGGTGAATTGGATGCTGCAGAGGGGGTTTATGGTTGTGGTCTTGCTGGAATTATAGTGACTTTGCCTCTAGTGCAGAGGTTGTCATGAAATTATCCTTCATGCCTTTCGTTTAAACCAATTTTTCTTATAGGAAACATGCCTGTTGCAGCTGCCTGAGGCTTTAATCTGATCTGAAATATTAAGTACAAAACTCATAAAACTTTGTACAACTGTCTGTTTAGCAGCAAACATTAACATCAATGTGATGTACATTAAGCTAAAGTGTTATCATCTATGTTAATCCATTGTCAGGTAATAATATATGTTTTATATATATTATATTTTTTTTTAAACCACGAAGAAAACTGTTTGGCTTCAAGTCGATTATGTTGTCTGTCTGTGTTTGTGTTTCCTGTGGCTGGAAAGGAGATTTATAACATTGGAGTCTGGGGGTTTTCAAATCAAAACAATGAGCAAAAAGAGGCTAAAAACTCTGCAGAACTGAATCAGGTGATAATCATTTGGGTGTGTCACTATGATTGACGCCTATGACATTACACATAGTCATTTAATCCATTGTTAATATAAAGATATTGATCAGTGCAGCTTAAGGGATCAATAATAATTACAACGCTTTTATTACTATGTTTGATTTAAATCTAACATTGCCAGGTCTATTTAATAAAAACTGGTAAACAAAATTTTAATATAGCCAGGTCTGTGACAAAGTGAAAGAAGAAGAAAAACTGCAGGGGGCTACAGTAAGTAGCATTGTCTTGCAGACTACCAAACAAATAATAAATACAACATCCTAAAGGGCGACAGTGTTGCCCATTTTGCGTAGACAAACATCCATAATTAACAGATAAAGATATCGAAATGTTTAAAATGTAATTACACTCACATAGCAGTGCTAATTTCTCTAATCTCCAGTTAGAGCTGCTGAAGCTTTTATATACTGTGTAATGTTATTATGATGTAAACATATACAGCTTTGGTCAAGGTCACCATATTAATTTGACTAGAATTTGATGTTTTAATTCAAAGCAAAGACTTTGACTAAAAATTACATCTGTTGCATGTTCAACACGATCGGTTGTAAAGTGTTGATCCTGGGTACATTTTAACAGATATATTAGGTTTTTAAATTCTTCCAACATTACTGTAGAATTATTTTTTTTTACCAAGAATAAATGCGAATAAGCAGGGAGCTTTTCAAATTTCATGCTAGATTAACACGGTCTACTGTTACATCACTGGGTTAATTGAGCATATTCAGAATATAAAATTGTATTGTAATTGAGTTAATTCTTGTCAAGTGACTACAACGGGTCTGTCCATATGCGTCCATTATAAAAATCACTTAATCCAGTGTTTTGGCAGCTTTTCAGTTTTGCCTGTGCTTGATTACACAGGAGCTATCTACACTGTTTGTGTATGCAAAGACCCATTTAACCAGCCATTAATACATGCTTTAGTACAGTGCTCTCTGTACACTGATTGTTCTTTAAAGGACAAATCCACATCTTCTCATGGACAAGTTAGTCTGTATTTTATGAACATTTCACTTTTTGTCAAAGCAAGACAGCCCATTTATATATATATATTAATTAAAATTATATTTATTTTATTATTTTCTATAAGTGGATGAATATGGAAGGAAAAACTAGTCAAAACATTTAAACAAAATACAATTGGATGTTAAATCTAAAGCAGTTGCACTAAAACGGTAACTGAAGCAGCTCTGTGTTTTAGCCCCTCTGAGATGGATCCCTTGCCAAAAGTTATGAAGCACTGACTCGGTGAATTTATTCTCAGGTTTCCAGCTTTCAAAGTCATTGCTAGTGGGAATTTCAAACTGAAATCACAGGCACAGAATTGCAAAGGCTGCAATATGGGCAAGTGTTAGTTTCCGTAAAAGTGGTGCCAATCAGAATAGGCTGGCAGACATGTTTCCCTGAGGGCCAAAAATAATGTGAGGAAAATAGTTACTATAATGAGAGTCTCTGCAACGTTTAACATCACAAAAAAGTTTGTACTGATGTTTTAAAATCACAAAATGTAGTGTAAGACCAGGGCTTGAAAGACACAAATAACCTACCCAAGTACATTTACTGATACTTTCCTAAAAAGTTTCCTTAAGTTACATTATGGAGTGAAAGTTAATTTAAATCAAATGTAGAATGTTATAGAGTTTCATTTAGCTTTGTAGACAACTATTCTCATATTTATAATAGTTGATGGTCAAAAGCATAGTTTACATTATGATATCTACCTCAACGGGTAAGGCTGTAGCAGCAAAACCCTGAGAGCATAACTTGTGTGGATGGGGTTTCAAATTCAGCCACAGTGTGCCCCTCACAACATGCATTGCTTTTGTTGGTAAATGTGTGTAAGGATGTATTATAAAGTTCCTTGCCTGGTAGAAAGAGGCAAGCTTTAAAGTATATGTGTTGTGTGTTACGTTTCTAGTGGAGGCTAGCTTGTATAATTCCTTAGAAATTTATGCTTACCACTCGATTTCTCCAAAGTGCTGATGAAAACAAATACATCAAGACAAAAAAAGTTGGAGCAAGTATAACAGATGACCTTTCTAGGTTTCCATTTAATTTGATTTACTGTATTATTTTGTAGGAGGTGTCACACTGAATAATGGCCACTTATTGATTCGTGTTGAGTTGCACACCTTCAGTGTTTAAGGGGGAGGATAAGCAGAGCTGCATAGTTTGCAGGAGGCATATTCACATAAAAAAGTGCCACACTGATTCACTGCTATTATAAACCCAATTCTACACTCTTGATACAGTCATTTACCATGGCAACCTTACAGCATGTCATTGAAACCTGACATAATCACTACATCTCATGCGCCAAAAAATGTGGAGCATGAGACTGAGAAAGCTGATGTGTTACTATGGCAACATCGTTTGGATGAACATTTCAGTGGCAGCTGGTATGATATTCTAACTTTCTAGGGTTCTTGTTTTTTTTTCTTTTCAACAAATGAAATTGTTGAGAAGGGGTACGTAAATTTTTTTAAATTCTGAATAAAATTGTATGTCTGTATGATGTGGGTACATATATTAAATCATTGTTTTACTGTATGAACGTTCAAGTAGATGGTCTTGATCTTAGCTCTTCGCCATGACTGAGGGAATTCAACTGAACAGAGCTAACTTAAGAAATCCGTCCATTACAGTTTTTCATCGAATGAGTTGTGTGTCAGCATAAAACAGCAAATTGATATACAAGGATATTTAACATGAAAGTAGCTTTCAACTGCTTATACATGAAGGCAGGACTTGTACCTTTATGTCAAATGACAGGAGACCTTGGCTGTATTGTCTACTGCCCACTCACTGGTCTGTAAGAGAGACTAAATGGAGCTTACTGAGAGACTAGTCAAAGAGACTACTTCATGTTGAACATTTTTCTTCTAATACTCGCTCTAAGCAATGCCTCTTGGCTCCTATTAATTCATATATTTTAATTTACTTCTACAGTCCTAAAACTACAACTGCTCCTGTCTTCTCTACACAGGAGCCACAGTATTACTAATCAATCATTGTGTATGGAAGATTTAAAATGCCCAAACTAAAACAAATCAAACAAAGAAATAAAGTGACATATAATACACAGTATTATATCTATTTCATTTTTCTATATGTAATGTGCCATAATTCAATGAAAAACATGCTAAAATGACAATTATTTACTTATTTGTCTTTAATAAATGAATAATCTTTTTTTTTTTTTTTCCATGCCAAATCAAATCACAAATCAGAAAAAAAGTGAATAGGTGCATTGCATTAGAGTGTTGTCCAGCAGAGAGCAGCATTTCAAGACTAAAGCCAAAACAATTTCATTAATTTTCATGAGGAGGTACAAGTGAGCTTTTTCTTTGTTGAAATGGAGAAGCAGCATTGATGCCAAAATGAAAATCAATCAAGTGTCAAATCACAGCTTGGGTTTAAGAGCTGATAGGCTCATTCAAGATGAGCCAGGCCTGCACAGAATCAATCATTGGTGATCACCGCACAATGCATGCCAGTTAGATTTATGTCTGACTCGATGCCAACTTCCTCTGATGTCATGCACACATGGGCAACAATAACATCAGTTTTTAGAGTCAGGTGCCGCAGTTGCTCTCCAACAACTGCAAGACAAGGCATGAGGAAAACGCCTGGCAGTCACCTGAGCATAGAGTTGATTGGCTCTTAGTTTTGACCACAAAAAATCCTTTCTGTGCAATTGCAATATTTGACACAAGATTATAAGATATTAGTCTCATGTTGTGCAATGGACGTTTAATCTGTTAAACATATCTTCTGAGGTTGATAATAATAACATTTAAGTTTATTTATACATCCCAACGTGGTTTAAAAAGTACCTATAACCTACTGATGGATCTAACAGGATGTAAATAGTTCTGTGACTTCTTGTATATTCTTTGAAGGCTGCAGGAACATTTCCGATTTGTCTGCACTTTTTTGTCACTACCTCCTGCTGTTGCTGTCTGATGTCGTCCACTTTCCAGGCGAGGTGCAGTTAATCTCAAACGAGCCTGATGTCTTTCATATTGTGTGTGCCTCCAAATTATGGACATAAAAAGGAAATACATGTAACAAGGTGCATTGTACTTCACTTTATTTGTTTTTGTTTATGCATTTTACATCCTCCATATTTGTGAACCCACTTAGCCACCTGATACCACCAACATGAAAGCAGGTGGCATGAAGGTTCATCCCATAAAGGTATAATGTGATACACCGTATAAAGTGTGTGAAAGGAGTCAAACATTATATACTTTACAATACAATTTAGTACTATTACTTAATCAGTACCTTTCTAGCACAAAAGATGTATACTATGTACTGCTGTTTACTTATTTGCACTCCAATGTAAAGTGGTTAAGATGAGGTGGTTGAAATGATGTGCACCCCCCAATAATATTTTTTTTTAAGTCATGAACTAGTCTAGTAAATTGTGTATAATGTAACTGTAGTGGAGTAAATCAGATGGAATTCCAGCAATCTAATCTTAACCCCCTCCTATATTTCATGATTCATGTTGATTATAGTAATTGTGCACCATGACTCTCGGCCACAGTGGATTTGAAGAGCTGATTGCGATTCAAATACCATACAGCTGAGTCTTTAAGAGAATTAAGTACTGATATTGTGTTGAGATACTGACAGCATGTTATCTTCTGACCATTTTTTGCTTTTTCTAAATAATGGACATTTAGCTGGAGCTGTTTTCTGGGGGTTAATTAACTCTGGTTGGCAACGTTTAGACCAATAGCAGACTCAACAAACTGAGCAGGTCAAGGTGCAGGATGATCGGTAGGCAGTAAGTGTGATATGATAAACAGGAATAGCTCCACATTAGTTACATAACCCACACAATCAGGCCAGTGAATGTGGGATACTGGATCTCTGGATCGGCTGAGGAGCTAACAAGCAAATGAGGAACAGCTGTGCAGGGAGTTGGCTGATGACAAGCGCAGTCAGGTGAATCTTTAGTGGACAGGTGTGGTACAGCAGGGAAACGTACAGTATAACACTCTGATGAGGAAAAGTGAGAGATGGAGATGCTGAGAAGTGGGCAAAGGGAGAAGATGCAGTCTTCATCATGAAAAGTTGATGAATATAAGTGAATATCTTTTCACTATCATGGGGAATACTACTACTACAGCCTTTGAAAATAGTTGTAAAATGTCTTCAGCTCTGGGGGAGCTTTTTGAGAAATTTTGAGAAAATTGGAAGGTTTTTAACAGAAAGTGTGTGTTACAAATGTGGGCTTTTATCAGGCATGAATTGGCTAACGAAAGCATGGACGTATTAAGAGGAGTGCTGTGTTCCAAGATGTTGCCACTTTCATTCCAATGAAAATTGCTCACTGGGTGCAAAAAAAATAAAAATGCTTAGGCTTCCCTTGGCTTCCACATTTCTGGGCCCAGAACATGTTACATCTGCTCCTGGCACACATGAACTCAATGAAAATAATTTACTGATACAGCTCTTTGAAACTTTTAAAATGTTATTGGACTAATGGATCCAATTCTGATTATCCACACAGTAATTTCAGGGTGTTTGTGACTCTGTGTGCGTCATGTGTCACGTAATACTGTCTGTGGCTGCTACAACAAAATCGCCTCACAGTCATAGACTGTATAAAACATGGACATGGACAGTCTCTGTGACATCATTTCTGAGGAGCCATTGTGAAGCGCAGTGTGGTCGGCTCTGGCTGCAGCATCTTGGCAGTCATGAGTCCAACGGCCCCCAGCTAATCCAAAAATGTGCAAAGAAGTGGAGCGTGGGTGGAGCTGAGGTTGGCCGAATGAAGCCTATGACGGCACCAGTCTGTCACTAAAAGCATCCACACCCTTAAATGATGCATACATTTAAGCCTTAATATATCTTTAATGGGTGAGTGAGTTATATAATAATTCTCCCCCATGTAGTTGTCATGAACAGGGAAATTAGCTACCAACCTGTAAACATGTTTATTTATGCAGTAAAGTTAGGCATTTTAATATGGGGCTTTATGGAGATTTATCAGCTCTTAAGCTAGCCTCAATTGGCTGTTTGAAGTACTGCAGTTTTTGCATTGGCTTCCTTTTTCAGCCCAGGGGGTTGACACCTGCTCACAGTTAACAGTCCATGTTCCTGCCAGCGTGAATGAACGTTGATTCATGGGAAGCAAATGGTCCTGCGTTTTTGAAGCTGATACCACACCAAGGACTAAAAGTCAGGATAACCTGCCTCTGATGCATTAATTCCAACCTTATGGACATTTTGCTGTAGTAACCCATTCATTTTTAGAAAAACTGTCCACATAGTATGTTTACAAAGTTATAATGAAGAAAATATGACACATTTTTGATAAATTTGACTAATTTGACATCAGACTACATTTAAAGAAATGTGGTCTACTACTTACTTTTTAAAGTATAACTGCACCCTTCAGTTCTGCTAGCTACCTCACGCTCAGCAAATTTAAGGGACTTCAGGGGGCGTGGCCTTGAAACCAACCAGATTGATTGACAGACTAGCCACAGTGGTGTAGCAGAAACAGTGAGCTGTTAGTCAGAGCTAAAGAGCAGCCGCTGTCAGACTCTCTGTGTTTCCAGTGCGGACACTGGAGATTTCACAGTCACTGGAAGCACTTTGATGGTTGTTTTTAACAGTTTCTGTGTGGTTCCTGTGTTGTAGCTGAGCTAGTGGCTGAGAGAGGCTAACACATGTGTGTGTGTCTGAGGGGGGAGTGTCAGTGCATGGGATCATGGTAAACATTGCAGTCTGATTTCTAATGCTGTCTAAAGCACAGTTCCGAACCACTGCGCCAGAATAGAAATTTACTAAGTAGAGGGTTAGAAAAAACTAACCTAACCACCTGTGAATGTCTACATTTGAAAATGAGCGCAGTGGTTTCACAGACTCCCACTCAAAGTGGAGGCTGTGGGAGGTGGGCTGCCCTCCTCTGATTGGAGTGTCTTTGTTTATGCTGATTATGATTTATTTGACATTATTCTGTGACATTATTCGCTTGCAGTGTCTGTGAATGAGGAGATAAAAGTAAGTGTGAGTATGGTGGTCGTTACAGCGTGTGGATGAGCCACCTTCGTTGATCTCTTGCCATCTAGGGCTGCAATTTTCAACACTCCTCCAACAAGACTGGCATCAAACTGGATATGCACTTATTCTGTCTCTTATTAAATACGCCCCACCACACACACACACACACACACACACACACACACACACACACACACACACACACACACAAACACACATACAGAGACAAAGGTGCCCTGTCAGCACACTGGGCTGTTGGCCAGAGCTGCACAACTGTTTTCAGGGAAATGTCATATCCTCTCAATTCAAAGACAAGTTACAGAATTTTTTCAATAAAGTTCCAACTCACCTTCACCTTAGTTTACATGTAGTATTTGGTGCGGAAGGGAAAACAAAATGTCTTTTTATTTGCTGCAAAAGAGTGCAGGAGGAGATGTCTGAAAGAGAACTGGCAGTTTATGTCTTGACAGATAGCTTGAATGCTGAAGGGGGAGGGGAGGAATTGCACACTTACAAAATGTACCTATTCGCCTGCTGTCTGTAACAACTCTGCTTGATACGCTACTTTCAACTTTCTCGTCTGCTTTCACACAGCTGTACTGAAGTCACACACAGTTTTTCATATATCAACCTGAAAGGTTCACACTGACACCCTCGAGTTGCAACATCGATGCTGCAAGTAAGAGTTTTAGCAAGGTGCCTCCTTAGATTGAATTAAACTAATTTTAATGAGTGGAAAAAATTTAGGGAAAGGGAAAAGCTGAGATTGTAATTGAGTATACAGTGATAAGATGAACAGTTTTGTCTTTGAGCCACTAGCATATGTTTTCCAAAGAAAACAGACTGGGCTTCTTTCATTTGGCATCTATGGATGGCCACAGACATATGCCTGGAATAAGCGAAGAAACGAAACAACAAAGTGATTCGATCCATTTCACACACTGTGCGGTCCTTGCTGGAAGTGGGAAAGATTGGCACGTGATAAATCACCACAGCGCTTGAGTGTTTTGCATGATTAGATGGTGGAGGGAACATTAAATCAAGCTCGATTTGCTAATTGACTTGCTGCAAGACCCTTATCCCTGTGCATTCTGGCTGCAAGCATTTTCAGTGCATAAATGAAAATGATTGTCTAAAAAAATGAGGCACACTGCCAACAAAAAAATCCCCCTTCATCACATAAATCAAGATCTTATTGTTGTAATGCATGGCTTTAGAGGCTGTTATATGTTGCAGCACATCTCTCCTGCTCCAGCTCTGTGCTGCCGCTTATATTTTGTCATTTTGTTGAATCTTACAAAGGCAGCAAGATAAATCAGTTAGAATTTGAGCAACGTCAGCAGAGCCATGTGGAAGGGGGTGCAGTGATGTGAAATGTGGGGAGCTGACCTTGAAGAAATGTTCAATTTGTGTTAGAGGTGGGGGCTAAATTCTGGCTAAACAACGTATTCTCCGAGCCCAGAGGATGCCAACATATCCAGTAGTTAAGAATAATGTTGAACCTTGTGACATAAATGACATAATCATGAACTAAAAGCATTACTATGCATAGCAACGTAATGCTGTGCTCGATTTTTCATTTCCTCCTTCATATTTATCATGCGTAGAGTAAAAAGGCCAGACTGCTGCTTCCTCTACTTTTATCCTTTTTATTCAACATAACTCCCAGAGACACAAGTATAAAGCCACTCTTGTATGTCGAATGTTAATGCATGAGCCTTGCAACAAGATATCAATGAAAATTTATTGGAGCACACTCAAGGACAATTGACGTACTGCTAGAATATCTCTCTTTAGTCTAGCAGAGGAGCTGTAATGATGAGAAATTCTTCAGTGAAGCATTGTCACCCCGGCAGTGCCTACCTGGAAGTAGAGAGTGTGGGAGCATGGGAGTCATTGCTATGGAAACAAGCATAACACTGACAGAAAAGAGGCATACAAGGGGCATAACTTAAAGCAGAAACTGCGCCGCAGAGGAAAGAATCTTTTAATTGATTGGTCGATAGCACTGACAGAGTTACAGAAATACATTGTTCCATTTTCCCAGGTCACACACGTGCAGCACATTTTCCCCCATGTCTAGGCAGGGGAAAAAAAGTTGTTGTAACAAATGGCTACATTGATGTACAGATACAATGGATAATAGCCTACGGGGAGGAGCACTGTCTGCTCAGTGGCTTCAAGTTGGAAGCTCTGAGAAAATTCGGCCCAGACAGAAGGCTCCCTTTTTCGATTGAGCCTGTTGTGTTACATGGAGGAATGAAACAGGCATTTAACGTCAGTCTTTATTGGGAACTTGAGCTTGAATTCTTTATTGCACCTTGCAGACTAAACATAATATTTTAAAGACATATCTTTCAAAGTATAGCAGGATCCAGAAGACATGTAAACTTTTTTCTAGATACTTAACAGACTCAAACAGAGCATGATGACCAGCATGACCACAAGGGTAATTTGATTTATTTCAACTCACTTGTGTGCCCCTGTCACATAGAAAAATGCTGTCCTCTTGTAAGAAAATTTGAGCCAGAATAACCACGGTTTCCTGACTATTGGTGAAGCAAAATTCTGCTGGAGTGCAGTGGGTGGATCGTGGCCATTGGAAAGCCAGCACAGCCAATATCACACATGGTTGGCTTAGGTATTAAGTAGGATGAGGTATCTATGGAGAGAGAGGGAGTGAGTAAAAGTGGATGGACCACAGAGTACCAGTTGTTGTCATTCTGGGAGGAAAGCCGATAAAGGACTGGCTTTAACTTACAGAAAATAGTGCACACTATAGAGAGATATTACCAACATTAAGAAAAAACATTTGCAGCTACTAAAGCTTTAAGAAGTTATTGGAGGAAGTAGTTGCATATCTTAGAAATGGATCTTTAAAGCTGCACTGGGAACAATTTGAATATAAAAAGGTACTTGGGCATCCTTGAAGATAAGCAGTCACATTGTACCTGCAATATCCTTGGTTTGATTTTGGCTGAGGACATTAATCACATGTCACCTTCCTATTTGTGTGTTTCTTGTCACTCTCTACTAACAACTGTAGATGGTACAGTTTGCAGCACTGACTTTTTGATTGGTCAAAAGATGTTTAAAGGCCCAGTGTAAAATATTGAATAGGATCTATTGGCAGAATATATGCCATATATGTATATAAATATAATATTCATAGGTATGTTTTTAATCAGTATATCACCACCTCACAATAAGAATCGTGTTTTTTGTTGTGTTTTTGTTACCTTAGAATGAGCTGTTTTTATCAACAGGGAGAGTGAGTTCCTCTTCCACAGAGGCATGAGACATGTTGGACCACCATCTTTCTACAATAGCCCAGAAAGGACAAACCAAATACTGGCTCTAGAGTTTCATGGCCACTGTAGTTTCTCCTACATGCTTGATGCCCCTAAATCCTACACACTGGACATATAAAAGGTTAAATTTGAACAATAATTTGGAGAGAACAATGTCACCACAATGTCCATTTAGTAGCTGCTCCAGAGCATTCTCTCATATCACATGATCTTCATCATCAGATTGGGGTTTTACCAAATGTCATGTAACTGGAGGTGTTGTCGCCATTTCAAAGACCAAGCACAGAAACTTTTAGGTTGTTTCCACAGCTGCTTGTTTCCAAGGTCAAAAATGAACTTTGAACCTCAGTTTTAACTCAACATGGACAAAATTAATCTTTTCTGGTATCACACTCCAAGATTTTGTAGCTTTGGCCGCCTGGGAGCCAACATGGTACCAAATATTGTCTCACCTGCTTGTTGTTGGGATTTTTCAGGTTTTGACAGTAATCTGACTTCAAATATTGTTGTCATGGTGCCACTTTGGGGCACTGAGCTTTGTGATACAAACCCACACTCTTAACTGGTGGCCACTTAAGCAGTGAGGTGATCAGAGGGAATGGGTTTACCCAGTGCGAGAGGCTTGTCACTGAAACTGAATTAGGGCAAATTGATGGTATTACTCCTCAGGCTGCACCACTGGGATGGTGTAAATCACTTTGCTGCTGAGCAATAAAAAAAAATGTCAGCCAATGGATTAAAGATACTCTGGCTATGAACTTTTCTTTTCTCTTCTCAAGCTACGCAAATATGACATTTGGAAAGAACAAGACCCTTGAAGCTAAAGTAGCAATCATCCTTGTAACATACCCGGCCATACCATACCACTACTATTGTCTGCCAGGGGCTGAATAATAGTGTGTCTTGATAAGAGCTTGTGTGCCACTAGCGTATTATGAGGCAGTTAATAGGTTTTACTTGCTTTCATCTGCAATTCAAAGGATTTTGCTGTACGAACATAATAATTTGCTTTTCCTGTCCTAATGCCCCCATTCTGTCTCGTGGGTAAATGCAGATTTAGAGCACATTCAGTCATTCTGGATTTGGGGGGAGGACACACTTAAGGTTGTGTTATTTGTTTGATCTCATCTTGCCCCTCATCTCCACACCTATTTTCCTCTTTAGCACTCCGCCGCCTCTGTGGGTTATGCCATTGCTAGTGAAAGGAGGGTCACAAATCCAATAAGATTCATCATAGGCTCAAATCAGATTAGTTTAATCCAGTGTAAAGCAGGAGCCAAATGCACTTCCTCCCAATATGAAACATCAGAATCCTGACAGAACAATGACAGCACTTCACAACTTGTTATGGCTAAGACAGTGTAATGTTAGCTTGAGTATACACAGTATACATGAGTAGAAGCAATAGGCACCATTTAGCATTAATACTCACTTCCCTCATTATTAATCTCTGTGTACTACTTGTCAAGGGGCTGGAAAATTTGGATAAATGCTTAAAAAGTGTTAGTATTATGTTCAAAGGAACCAGTTAGAGTCACGATTGTGCTGACGCTAGAGTCCACCAGCATAAGGAACATTTTTTACCAGACGCTTTACAAATGCTAAAATGTAGAAGCTGAAATCTGCACATTCTGAAAAAATTGCTTCCTCAACAAATCAGGGCTAAAAGATAGCCTCCTGTTCCTCATTTTGCACCGGCCTCCCAGCGTAGCAATTCGGAGAGACACTGTTTTAATCACCTTGTAATATTGCCTCAGTTCAGTTCCTCCTTTCTCTGCTTGCTCCTTTCCCTCTCTGTGGCATTTAATTTATCCTCAATGCATCGATTTGAGATCAAGAGTGCGGGCCGCTCTTAACGACTCTCTCAAAATTATTCATATGTTTATTGAGAGGCTTGTTAAGCTCACTCAGACACCCCCACTGCCACCCCCACTGCCACTGTCACACTACCTCCCCATTTCACAATTTGGCGATAAATATCTTCAAGGTTTTAAGACAGGTGATTTGAATGATTTATATCTCCCCTTACCTACACATTGCTTTAGTTTCCTTGTTAATGTAAAACACTGGTGTACCCTGGCACTTTGCTGATTGGAGATCCACTTCTGCTGAATACCTTTTCTGTAGCCGGGTGTGTGTGTGTGTGTTATATTTTACCATTTGCTAATTGGCAACTGAATATCTGCAAAGTTTATGGAGGCTGCGTGACTCTGCTGGAGTCCTGTTTGCATGATGATGGCATTTGATCATCTGTACAGGGACAAAAAATACATACAGTTATGAAAAGCCTTTGGTTATGCTCTAAATGTCATGCTGTATGTACAGTATGTACTGATAATGTTATGGCGTGCTAGGACACTTATATCACCACAGTAGTGTGGCAGCACTGAGAGTGTCACACAGTAACATTAGTTTTGTCCTTTTCCTTTCTGGTACTTCCTCTCCTGGATGACCTCAGGGCTCCCTTTGTATTTGTCTCACATAGGGTCTACTTGTCGGAAGGACGGCGAACATACGGTAATGATGCCCAGACAGGGTTTGGTAAGTGGTCAGACAGCTGCGAACTGCAAAGCAGATGGACTGATGTACCCTTTACAGAGCTGAATGTCATTGGATGGCATTTCCCACCATGCCTCATGGATAAGACTGCTGAAAATGGCCTAGAGCAAGAAGGAAAGGCGCACCTTTGTCTGACAATGTACAGGGATAGAAATGCTGGGTTGTGATCAGATGCTTGAAAGTTATATCAATTACATTAGACACTGATCATGCATTTACAGAACAAGTTTGAAATAAAGCTCTTGGATTTGCTGGAGAAAAAAGGCTGCTAAATAAATGACTGAAGATGAATGCTAAACTGTGGTTAAAGGCCGTCATTGTTACTTTCAATCTTCAAGAACTATATTTCTTGGAAGGTTTGTTTTTTGATTACAGTCAGCCTTGGTGGTTGTTGCTAACCCCAAATTCACAGAGGCTTCCTCAGCTGAATCCAAATGACAGACTTGTCTCACACTTGCAGATTTATGGGCTTGAGGGGTGTCTATCCATGTCTTCCAAATCCTACGATTCATAAAGTATATAAGTTGCCTCATGCAGACTTTCTGCAAACTTTCTGGAGTCTGCTCCATGTTTAGACTTCACCAGGAAGGTCACCCATAACTCATAGCTATATGGCTGTGACCATTGACTGTATATAAAGATGGACAACATGAAAGACCCCAAAAGGGAAGCCAAAATATCTCGTTCGCCCCCTAGTGTCGTATAAACCCTGGCCCCTCCAAACTGAAAAAGCAAATGTCAACTACATTTTTCCCAAAAATGATTTATGTCAATTTAGGTAGCCTTTATCACACTGATGTATGTTCCAAGTGTTAATTTTTCTGATACGTTTTTTTTTTTTACACGGTTATTTGATGTTATAAAAGGGACGTTTCATATCATGACTGACAGTTAAGCCCTGCTTGCCACTGAGTCGCCCGGTTGTATGGGTGAGACCTTTATACTGCAGCTCAAGCTACAGTCACTACTGTGCAGACTCCGGTTCCAGTGATGTCACCAGCACAAGATGGCAGTATCTGGGATATTTTGGCTACATTTTTTTTACAGTGGAAGGAGCTGGAGAGGATTTGTCCATCTTTATATACAGTTTATGAATGTAACAATTTAACGTTGCTCTTAAGATGAATATAAACTGAGAAAGAAATTAGTTCAGCATGAAAATGTATTCACTATGGAAATAGTTGTTTGACAGACAAACAAGATGTCTACAGCCTTTCTACTGGCTCGGGGAGGCTAAACTTTAGCTAAATGCTAATGTCGGCATGCTCACGATGTTAACATGCTGATGTTGAGCATTTTCACTATCATAGTTTAGTGTGTTAGCATGCTAAAAATGTGTTAATTAGCACCAAACACAAAGTACAGTTGAGTCTAAAGGGAAAGTCATCAGTATGGGATAAGTATTGGACAAATTAAAATTTGACCCCATGATGGCACTAAATAAAAAGTCAAAGGACCGCCAAAGTGATTACAATTCATCATTAGTGGGACATGAACATGTGGACCAAATTTCATCAGATGCAATCCATTCAATAGTTGTCAAGATATTTCACTAAAAGCAAAAAAACTTTGACCTACTGGTGGCGGTCAGAGGGATTCATCTTCTGGGGACCATGAATATCTGTACCAAGTTTCTTTCAGTACGTGAGATATTTCAGTCTGGATCAAAGTGGTGGACTGACCAACACCCTGACTTGCTGTCAGCATGGTTAAAAACAAGGTCCCAAGGTCCATTTTCCAGCTTTTCTACAACCTTTGACCAAGTCTCATGGTCTTCATCAGCACATGGAGTTAGCTCTTTTGTCAAACCAAAATCCAAAATCTTATAATTCAGATTTTATACATTTACTGATATAATTTTCTTTAACTTTAAACATCTCTGTGGTGAGGCAAATTCCAATGTGTAGATTTCCATTCAGAACAGTTATAAAAACTACTGAGATGGATTACAGGGTCAAGATCTTGGTCATATCCCTGGCAACAATTGAGGTCTGAAGTCCATATAACACATTCAATCCCCTCAAGGCCCAGTGCTCTTGACACGTCCAAATATGTATGACTAAATTTTGCGAGGGACAAGTCTGCAAGTCCGATGAGCAGACATTTGAAATTCAGAACTTCTTTTTGCACATTTTGGGATTTTTATGGCCTCTGTAACTGGCAAAGATGATGGTGAGTGGTAGCCCTAAATCCAAGCTTTAAAACACTTTTTTAGCAACCTATAACCAAAATCAAACAAAAGCCTTCTTTGAGTCAATAAGCTCTACCTTCTCTCATTCAGAATTCTTAAGCCAATGATGAGCCAAATAACCCCACCTGCAAGGCATCTCTGAAATACAGAAAAAAGTGTTTATAACACAGAGTAGTCGAGAGATGATAAGGTCTAAGTGTTTTTTATCCCCCTCCCCTCTTTAATTTGGAGACTGCCGTCGGCAGTAGCAATAACTGTAGATTAGCAGTAGGGGGATTTCTCTGGGGAGAGAGGCTACAGAGGAAATTGTTCCAGGCCGTTCCTCTGCAAATGTTTTTCTTTCCAAAGGCCAGATCTCTCTCCTTCATTGTCTTTGCAGCCCCCGTATTTCCCCCAGTTTTACGGCTCTTCTGAGGGACAATTTGTGTGTTGGGCCAGGGTTTTATTTGTTGGTGCTCGGCGAAGGGTAGGAGAGGACGTCAAATGAAACCCATTAATCACCTCACAGGCTATAAGAGATAATTGTGAAGGGAGAGCGAGGAAGACATTGAGAGAGGGAGAATGAGTGAGCGAGAAAGGAGAGGTAAGCGAGGGGAAAGAGTCAAGGGAGAGCAAACAAAATAAATCAGGAAGTGTGGCGTGGGGATTCTTACATATAACAGCCTTTGCCTTCAATTTCCTCACTCACTCGTTCTCCCACAGCGCTCGGAGAGGGTTGATTGAGTGCAGCAGGAAAGTGAAATATTAGAGTAAATACATGACTTTTCAAGCCCTCATGATGCTCAACTGATGGTGCCTTGTACCATTTGTTTAAATTACACCGCTGCATTGAGCTAAATTAAAGTCAACTGACATGGCACAGACGTGTACTTTATGAATGAATTGTGAATCTGTGGACCCTGAAACAAAGCAACAATAAACGTGTCACCTGCTGTGAATGATGCTGTTACTGTTTGGGACAATCAATCACAATTACGGTCAAACAGCAATAACTCCCTAGATTATAATATACTGTATATGTAACACATATAATATATACACATATCTTCTCACACATCTTTGTCTTGTTGACATTTTTGGAGTTTGGTTAATTAATTGATGTTTTTTTATATATAGATTTATTTATAAATTAAGAATGTTATACATCATACACGCACTGCAGAGACATTTGCAGAGTAAAAATGTATCATTATGAACTTTATGAGACGGATGTAGATTATTTTTCTCAAAATGTATGTAATGACAAACAAAGATCAAACAAATGAGAAGATTAATGGGTACGAGACTGACCTAAGAGCAGGGGAATTTATCTTGGAATCATGAATGAATCATGTTTTATCCTTGTGACAGGGAAGTGAATCGGTCATGTTGGAGACCTTAAATGAAATGCAAATGACTGATAAAATGAATGATTTCTCAAATTATCTCATCCTCCCCTGCCAACTCTCTCTGAACTTCTGATGAACTAAAAATTTTATTTGCATAATTAGTCAACACAGCAGACAGGCACATCCTGTGTAACTCCACGCAATTCACTAGATTAGTTTAAAAAAAAAATATCCAGTGCTCACCACAAAAAATATTTTTCGCTGTTACTTCATATTCAAATATGGCACATACAGTGGAGTGTTATTGTTTGCAGGAGGCGGTAACATTTAGGTGATACAATTCAATCATTTCAGTTCAGTTCTATAAAGTTTAATAACCTTCAGGGGGCATGAAATGGGTGGCTTAAAATCACAAAATACATAGCAATTCATAATTTTTTAAGCGTTCCCCGGAACTGTTGTGTTGTGTTCAACTTCCCACATTACTGTATTCGTTTGGATTTGTACTTTCAGTGCATTAATTTATTGTCTATTTTTATATTTTGCTGTGTTTTTGTTTTATGTAAATACAACATCTGTGTTGTCAAAGTGTTGTTTTCTTAAATTTATTTTTTTAAACAGCTGAAGAGTGACAGGAAAGCAGGGACAGAGAGAGGGGAAGACATGCAGCAAAGGACCACAGGTCAGACTGGAACCCATGGCCACTGCAGCAAACACATCCTTGGCATATGGGGCACCAGCTCTACCGGGTGAGCTACCTGGGTGACTGAATTTCGAAGTAAGCATGTTAGCATAGAACTTCTCATCTTTGTGTTTAATTCCTGTACGGACATAATAGGGGCATAGAAGGCATAGAAGGACCCGTAATAGTTTACTGCTCATTCTGCTCTATAACCAGAGTGGGTCGAGCAGACAACGGAACCGGGCTCACAGCCTCCAAAGCCGACCAGGACACTGGCTCTGGGAATAATGAAGACACGGTGGGTTCAGGCGGGGACAGGAAGTTGCTGATTGTTCTGACTATTCAGTAATTACCACTGTTTCTGTTAGTATTTAAAAGACAGCTGTTAAAATATATGTATTTAATTAATTATATTAATATCATAAACGTTCGTGACTAGCCGACTATTGGCTAGAACTAACTACTTGTCGACTAGGAAAATCTTTAGTCACGGACGGCCCTAGAATATAGCAACACTAGCAGGACAAAACACAATGAGAGTACCACTGGATGTTTGTAGAATCTTTGCAAATACCAATCTGTGACAAGCTGTTTGGTCTGTCAACAGCAAACTTTAGCTAACTAGTTTTTGTGAATGATGTTAGCCACATTGTTACATTGTTTGCTTACCGCAGTCCGAAGCTCTGTCCATCTTTCAAAGGCTTAAACGATGTTCACCCTGTCTTTGGAGAGACAGGTGCATGGCACATAATAGATAGTTCAGGGGGCCTGAGAGTGTGAACCATTTTCAGTAAAATCCGCCAGGAGAAGCCAGCACTGCCTGTTTAGACAGTTTTAAATCTTAGCAGCAATTGAGGTAATCAGAAACACTTTATTAGCAGCTTTGCACTAGCAGTCTCTGATGAGTTATGTCCACTTCATGCAAAGAGCCAGTAAAATATGACTAATTGCACCTTTAGTGATTGTACTGAATTTATTGGGTCGGCCTTTTAGTGTGTCAGAAATGAAAATCCAGCCTCTTTATTCTAATCTGCTCTCTTAATGAGGACAAGCTCATCTATTGACCACTCGCACACTGCGTGCTTTTTACAAGACACTGTATTCAATACATTGTCTTTCTGTTTTAATCTTCAGAATGCTTGACTGGTATTGATCATCCTACATATGAGTCAATGGCAGTGTTATTTGGTGATATAAGAGTCAGTCTCCCACTTACTGTGCATTGTGCCAGGACGCAGAATGGAGAAAACACACATTTGATTCAGACAGAGATGTTTCACAACAGAATTAGAAGGCTGTCAGTGGCTGCCAAACTTTTGCATTAGGATATGCAAATGTGCTGATGAGCTGAAGGGAGAGAGGTGGAAATTATCTTGAAATACAACACTCTGAAGCAAAATAAGTGTGAACTGTCACGGCTCGCTCCAAGAGTCCCTGTTCTCATGTTACTCCCATCATTCAAATTGGCTAGAGCCTTGTGGTTTTCTGCCACTTTTATGGTGTCTATTTATTGTTGGCTGTTGAATCATTTGACTTATCCACCCTCTAGATATGTAGCTTTATCCACTGTAAGGTCTTTGATTTAAGGCCCAATTAACAAAAAAGCACCACAGTTGCTTGTTTATAACTCTGTGCGTCAATGATGCATTGACTTTAGGCTCTGCAGGATTTTTACTGTTTCTTCATAGTGTAGCACCGAAACACATTCTGTAAATTGGACCAAGACCAAATTAGAGACCTTATCTCATAATTATGGCTTCTGTATCTTGTGAATTTGAACTAATCATCTCATAAATATAAAAAAAAATATGAAATGAATGAGAAAGATATTCAAATTATCAAACAAAATTATAATTAAGAGATCATAATCTTGCAATTACATTTATTAGATAGGCTACTGATTTAATAATTATGAAATTTGTATTCTCTATAAAGATCTAGTAATTATGAGATAAGTTTTTATTTTTTTATTTAGTGAACGCAATACACATGTCTTGTAGCACATTGTGAAACACTACAATAATTGCTGCAGGTTTTTCAAACAGTTCTATTAACTATTAGCATGCACACCTGCTAAACCCTTATTTTACATTTGTGTATCCTTAACTTAATAACTTAACATTAATGAGTACATAGTAGGACGACCTACAGTAAGAAACACGAGCAGTCAGAAAATCAGTCAGTATTGCAGGTCAAAGTTGAAGCAGGAAGTCGGTCTGTAAACTGTGATGGAGGGTTACAAGGGACTGTTTGGGTAAGGACTTCATTGTCTGCCTTTGTTTCTCTTAGAGATTTATGTACAACCTGTCTGATCATCGTACTGTTTGTGTTTCTTGACTTGTCTTACATTTTAGGGATGTCGCCATGTTTCCACATTCTAGCAATCCCTTATGTAACAATGTTACTGATCGAATTATGGCAGAACTGCAGAAATAAAACCTCCTAAGTCTTAAATATTATTATAGAGGTGCACCATTCAGGTTTGAATGTTACCTTACCTCAGGTCAGTTTTACCTTTATTTTACCAGGAAGTCCTATTGAGACCTGGCCAAAATAGCAGCCATACAAAAAACATATTAAAACACAACATATACAACATGGTGTACAGACAGTTTCTTTATGATGCGCTTAAATTCATCAATGGATATAACTGTCTAATCTTTTTTTTTTTTTTAAGTATTTTTTTGGGCTTTTATTGCCTTTATGATAGAGATAGCTAAAGATAGAAAGGAAAGGGGGACAGAGAGAGGGGATGACACGCAGCAAAGGGCTGCAGGTCGGATTCAAACCCTGGACTGCTGTAGCAAGGACTCAGCCTTGGTACATGGGTTGCCAGCTCTAACCACTGAGCTAACCAGGCGCCTGACTGTGTCTAATCTTTTTGCAGATTATTCCATTCTCAAGGTGCAGTCTTGAGCTGTCAAAACCCAGGATACATTAAAAACTATTCTGCTAACAATCCCACAATGCAGTGTGTCAGTGGATGCAAAATTGCAAGAATTACCACTTTGCGACTGATGACGCAAAAGGATGATGACTGTGTCAGAAATCTCAATTTGCCGCTCACTAGCAGAGTAAACTACTGAGTGTGTGTTATGTAGAGCAGTCAGGAGTGTTATGTACTATCTTGGTGGGTTGGTGATCGATCTAAAAAGATTACCCAGAGAGAAACTGTAGCCTGTTTATTATGCACTCACCAGACTGAAGTAAGTTAACCTTGAAGAATGTTGGGTTACGTTTCCATAAAGTGCAACTAAAAACCAAAAAGTACTGATTTTATAATATGTAAATGTATATGTTTGTGGAGCAGTTCTAGACTGGACATTGGCATGACAAATCTCAGAGATGTGTATTTATATTTTATGGTTCTGGGGGCGTTGTTGGAGTCATGCTTAAAAATACTGATTGGGCATCCAGAGGCCATCAGAGTATGATTTCTGTTTATTTCAGTTTTGTGATATTCCACTTTAAGTCCTCATGCCTCCTCTAAGGCTACGGCAACAGCTCATTTTAAAATTTAAATCACGTGTTTTGTGAAATGCCGAAAGCTGTGATTAAATTTGCTCATTACCATCACTCTCTGACTGAGTACCACGACGTTATTTTGCACAGGTCAGGCAGCCTGAGAGCAATATTCATAAGAGAATAATGTCTTGGGTGCGCTCATTAAGACGAGGACAGACATCACCATTTGCCCACTTTTAGAATTGTAAAGACTTTCTTGAGGGGCATGGGATCAAAAGCATATTAAAAGAACACTCTGCTAGTGCCAACCTTTTAAGTAATGGCCAGGATTTTTAAGGAAGCCAGCAGCAAGGATGATACTGGACTGCAGTTTGTCATACCAGCTGCTTTTTATGGATGTTAGTTGATTTCATTTCACTGGGGCACACTGAGGCACTTATCATCTATGTTTGGCTTTAATTGGATATGCTTTCTTCCCTACACCATGTGATGAACATAGAATGCAGAAGTGAGTTTTCTACTATGTCAGCTCTGGTTTTGGATAAAATTCTAAATGAAACAGGAAGCGATTATCATCTATAGCTGCAATTGCCTTTAATTGCGAAACTGGGTTAAAACTGTCTTTGGGGTGTCTAAAAAAATTGTTATCAGTTGATATTTAACTTACACATCATGTCAGAAAAAGCAGTAAGGCTGGGCTTATGTTCAAAAAGAGCTATGGACTTACTGTTGCATTGTTCCGTTTTGTAAAGTTACAGGAATCATCAGATGAAGCCCCTAAATTCCAGTGTCGAAAAGGTGTGTGTTTCAGTTATTATAACACTGTACTCACTAAAGCAATGGTTCCCAAACTATGGTACGTGTACCACTGGTGGTACACAAGCTCACTCTAGTAATACGTGGAGGAATCCAAAACAAAATCTTTATAATGAAATAAATTAATAATACAATCAAAATACCCTCTTAGATCGCTGAAATGAAATTTAAAATACATTTGGCCATTTCTGTAATTATTGCATTATTATGGATCCCACTGATTTTCATGGCTGGACACGTCCTGTGTAGAATTCAAGCACTAGGATTGGCAGGAGCCAAGTTTTCGTCCACATAAACATGTGGTAAACATTGTCAAAGTGTGACATTTTCCATACCTAATCAAGTGCTTTTGGTGCCTACCCAAAGTGCAACTGAAAACTGAAGATAATTTAAAAAGTAACAAAAATTATAAGTCAGTTCATACAGTTGGACTTTGCCACTATTTGTCATATAATTTTACATGTTTCATCTTGGAATGGGATTCATGATTACGTATCTTTTTTTTCCAATATCAGCCTGCTGTGTAGTCAGGTTCATGCACATGGCATATGCATACATCCATGACAAGTTACAAGACAAACTGTGATGGCAAGATAGTAATCTGAGGTGAAATGATGTGACATGTGGTGGTAATAGTTTGAGTAACACTGCACTAAAGTAATAACTGAGATTTGGGAACCCACTGCTACAACAAAGTCTGATGAGACAAAAAAAAAAACACTTCAGGTAGTCTTGCATAATCTCCACACATTGTTTTAGCGCCTGGCTGAACCAATTATCATTCATCATGGTATAAGGGGGAAAAAACACTCTGGCTTGTCAGACAGGTATAGCCGGATTATGTGAATACTTTATTTAGGTAAATAAAGGTAAAAATCCCTTGTTGCATATTAAAACTGTGCGAGCACAACATTTTGGTTACAGACAGTGAAGTTGAACCAAGAAATAATTTTGATAAAATCTCTTCCGAATAAGTTTGGCCGACCTGGTGCTTAATGGGGACCCACTCATAAAAACATTGCTCCATTATGCTATCAGTGGTGAAAAACTCCACAGAGTATGTTTATCTTGGTAAATGCAGTGGTACTATTACCAATAAGATTGGTGGCCAAAGTAAGAACAAAATTAGTTGTTGTAAAGTGTTATTCTTTAAAGATGGTTGTAGATTGGTCCAGCATTGGGCCAGAGAACACAATCTCAAAGACCAGTGTCAAGAATGACATGAAACATGGTTGTGGTCCCTGGTGGATGATTACAAATGTTTTTGGTGATCCCTTGACCGTGATACCATCAAATCACAATTTACACAGAAATATCAACATCTAGGCAGCCTCTTTGTTTGTCTTTTATTCATTCATTTCAGAGAACATCTCTCCTTCTTCAGATGTCAACTCTATGAAAGTGGACATCGCTCTCGTTTTAACCACGAAGACAGGGAACATCAGGTTTATCACCCAATCTGTCTTACGGATGCTTTGCAGTTCAACCTGTGAATGATGCTGTGGACAGGAACCTGTTGGCAGTAAATGAGTAAAGCTGGCTGACAGATATATCACCGCCATGACCTTCTGGTGCCACAAATCATGGGTGTGGAGGGTGTGGAGGTTGTGGAGGCGACACCAGGTATTTTATGACAAGAGGTCTTTGGATTTATCGCATGCAGTACGATTCAAACTTCGTCTAACAGTAAGAGGGAAACCCCACTTTCACTGTCACTGCCACCACACATTAAACTCAAGTCTCATCGATATACAGTAATCACTCACCTAATCCACCCTTCAGTCCATATCTCTATTTAACTCTATCTCGTTTTCTCACCTTTCCATTGACACTAAGGTTAAAGCCATCAGTTGGAAATGTATGACCCACCATAGAGCGATGTGTGTGGCTCGAGCTCAGTTCAAAATCAATCTCCCATGTTATCAGAGTAAGGGTTGCATTGGTCTCGGGTGGAATTAGTTGGCATGCTCTCTGTATGCTGGCAGTATAAATGAGTGTGGTACAAAGCTCAGCTGCTTGGAAGAAAACATTCAGCCTCACTGGAATAGCAGGTTTCTGGTCAGAACAGCCGGAAATTTCTTCACATTGAGAAACTGTTGATTGTTAAACCCTTGGCACACATAAACAACAACCACCAAAATATTCTCTCAATCAATCAAAAATGGTTTTCTTTTTCAATTCAGTTCTACAACTTGAATGCTTTGTGCACTTTGGGCCCAAACTAAAGGCCAATTGACTTCAAAATCATCCCATAATGGATGGATGGATAATTGGATGCTGAATTGTTTGCCTTAGACCTTTGAGCTGAGATTGTATTCACTTATGAACAAATAAATCCGACTAACTAGTGACATGTACCACTGGTGGTATGCAAGCTCACTCCAGTGATACATGGAGAAATCTAAAACAAAATCTTTTTATCTAAATAAATACATTTATAAACATATAATACAATCAAAATACCCTATGAGATTGCTGGAATGTAATTTAGAATCATTTTTGCCATTCCTGTAATTATCACGGATCCCACGGATTTTCATGGCAAGACACGCCCTGCGTAGCTGAGGTCACCAGCATGAACTGTGCTGTTCTTTGACACACTGTACAGTGGCATAATACTATTTGAATTGGCACTTTGTTTTGTGCCTCCAATTACTGAATGCCCAAATCTGCATGGGCTTAATACCAATAGTAATCAGCTTTATAGCATGCAAGCTTTGGGGGGTGGAGAGGAAATGCAGTCCTTAAAAAGGTTCTTTATGAGCTCCTTCTTTAAATTTAAAAATGACAAACATTGCTAGCTGTGCATTCATATGAGCATTATTCATGCAATGCCTGGCAGATGTTGAATTATAGAGACAAAATGTCTTGTCACTCATAGGAGAGTATAATCAGATGCTGGACTGACAGCGGGTAAACAGTATTTTTTTTTATTGTGACTATCTGTTAGTTGTTGTTATAGTAGTTGTTATTAGGTAGAGGGTCACTTAGCCCAGAAAGGTTACATTTTCTGTACCTGTGAATTTATTTGTTACAGTTAACTACCAGCATGTGAGACTGTACTTTGACACAGCAGTACTCTAAGCTTATTGCTAATGCTAGCAGTGCATGTTCACAAAGACAATTTTAACAAGCTGACATTTTAAAGTTATAATATTATGTTTGACTTCTTAATTTAGTGTGTTAGCATTTGTTTTTTTTATACATGATAATGGTGCAAGAGGAAAAATCACCAAGTTGTTACAATTCATCCTGAGCCGGACATGAATGTCTGTACCACATTTTCGAGACATGTCACTAAAAAAACTAAAAACCCCAGAAAATTAAAAGAAAATTAAAAGAAATCGTCACTATGACCATTTTAAAGTAGCAATGTTGTATTCAAAATGGTCACTTATAGCACTGAACCCAAAGAAAATGTTACACCCACTTCTGTACCATTGTTTGGGTTTTGCAGGACACAAAAACTAGACTCTCACTTGTGTCACCAATTCCCTATACAGAACAGCAGGTAGGCCTGTTCGTTTTCAGTAAGCAAGCTCATTGTACCTGCCCAGCACAAAAGGGCAGACAGCCAGTGAGTATAAAAAGTGGATGGTGAAAAAAGTTTAGCAGCTATAGAGCCAGATATGTTCCTGAGTAGCTGGTAAAGACTAGAACTGAGTTAAAAGAACATTGAATATTAAGGTTATTTAACCAGGGGGACAGTAACATGACTCCAATCAGGTGAAAACTCACCTAATGCAGCTATTATATAAACCTTTTTTTCCATGAATTTGTTCAACATAGGCCATAGGAGTAAACAATCATTAGAACTTATATCTTAATGAATTTCATAACGGATACTATCAACACTTACCCAGTTTTCTGGTTACACCTGGACTTGAAGGCAGCTTTTAACCTACATTAACAGACTTTTTGTCCACTGGGGGCAGTGGAAACAAGCTGTAAACACCACTTACAATACTTACATATCAAGCAGATACAGAACAACATTTGTGTTTGTTTCCATCTGACGAATGTAAGTCCAATCAGGGCGGTCCCTAAAGGGGGGAAAAAGGGAAAACCTTCTTGGCCCCACCACGGCATTGTGGACTCCTTCATCAAGTGGTGTGCAACTAACCATCTGCATCTCAACTCTACCAAGACTAAGGAGCTGGTGGTGGATTCAACGGTGTGACTGTGGATGTTGTCTAGGATTACAAATACCATGGAGTATACCTGGATAACAAACTGGACTGAGCCAAGAACACTGAGGCTGTTTACAAGAAGGGCCAGAGTCGACTCTATTTCCTGAGGAGGCTCCGGTCATTCAATGTATGTAACATCATACTGAGGACGTTCTACCAGTTGGTGGTAGCCAGTGCCATCTTCTTTGCTGTTGTGTGCTGGGGCAGCAGGCTGAGGGCACCAGACGCCAAGAAGATCAGCAGGATCATCAGAAAGGCTGGCTCCGTCCTGGGGTTCCAACTGGACTCTTTGGTGGTGGTGTCTGAGAGGAGGATGCTGTGTAAACTGCACAGTATCCTGGACAACAACGCTCTCCCTCTCCACCAGGTGCTAACCTCGAGCAGAAGCACCTTCAGCAACAGACTCATTCCCCCCCAGTGTAACACAGAACGCCAGAGGAAGTCTTTTCTTCCTGTGGCCTGTATAACTCATCTACCTCCGGTCGCGAGAGGGACAGTGGAGACACTGTTCCCTGAGCAAATGTCACTTTATCATTTTTTACCCAATTTTCAGTTCATCACTTTATTTAGTTGTACTGTACCATAGTTAATTTATGCTGCCAACAAATGTTGCTACAATTTTTATCACTTTTACCACTGTTACCACTTTATCCAATCTCTCCTTATCACTTATTTAGGTTGTACTGTATTTTATTTCAATTTATGCTGCTAAACTGCACCTATGTTTAACTGCAATTTTTGTTGCATTTTGTCACATTTAGTTACTTGTTTGTTTTGTTTTTTCTACTTATGTTACCTGTGAGTGCTTGCATTTTGTTGCATTTAGTTAATTGATTTATTTTATGTCAGCCTTTATTTTATCATTTATTTTATTTTATTTTATGTTAGCTTATTTTTACTCTAACCCTGTATTACTTTCCCACCTTTGTATTGCAACTGTTGCACAGTAATTTCCCTCAGGATAAATAAAGCTTCTCGAATCTTGAATCTTGAATCACTAGGGGGTCACATGGAGGCCAGCAATAATCATGTTCATCCTAAATAAAAGCAATTATAACCAAATTTTATTTTGAACTAAAATATTCACCAACTTAGTACAATAACAAAAAGAACATATATTTATTGTTGCTATAGTAAAATGTATGACATTGTATCCCTCTAGCGTTATGTCGGGATGTGGTGTGTGGGAGTGCGAAAGTCTACACATGCCGGTGGTGGTATGGACGGATGGCCAAAATGAACACAGGACTTTGAACCAGGAGACCACTGTTCATTTCCTGCGTCAAACCAAACACCATATTTTGAGTAACATATGCCAGTTGCCAGTTCTGTCAGGTATGTTACTTCAGGTACATTATGTCAGGTACGTCACGTAAGTGTTATTCATGTACTGAAGTTACATCAGTAGGTAGTTCATTTGTATTTTTTCTAATCCCAACCAAATAGTTTTTGTTCTGTTTCACAATATTAACCACACAAGCTTTATTTTTTTATTAAGTGTGATCAGACGTTGCATATTTCCCTACCTACATAGATAGATATTCCTTTATTTGTCCCATATAATGTAATATAGGGATAGCTATAACATAATAATTTGAGCGGAGGGACACTGACCAAGCAGCAGTATTTGAAAAGTTGCGAGTGAGAACATGTTGTGTGTGTTTATATAGGAGAGAAAGAGTATGTGCATGTGTCGATATGAGTAAAGCAGATTTGGGGAGGGCTCATTCAATGGACCTTTTCAGGGGATGGTGCTGGGCAGGTGATATACAATGGAAAAGCTTTTTCCCTAAAAGCTGCTGCCCACTGCACCTGGAGTCGACACTGAGAGCGGTCAGAGTCAAACAAACTAAAAAGCTGTAGGTTGGAAAACCAAAGCATTGAGCTAAAAATGCCCCAGAGAGCTAAGGGTAATGGCAGAATTGCATTATTGCAGTTCTCAGTGTCTTGTCACTACAAGTGATACATTTGTAGTATAAATATTTAGTCATTTGATCATTTGTTAATATGAAAATATTGATTATAGCAGAAGCTGACATCCTCTTTAATCACCATAAATATCTTAATTGAAACATTGATCTAGGTGTCATTTTTATTCCATATTGTTTACATTACTCCCATTTATTTATGGTCTGTTAAGTACCATGTAATCATTATCATTTGATGGTACCTTCTGACAAGTGCATTCATTCTATATTATGTATCTGTGAACAGTTTCTGAAACAGTGCTGAGAAGTTAACATGTGTTTGAATCAACAAAAGACCACAATATTGTCAATTTTCCATCAGTCTGCCCCTCTTCAAGTTTGTCTGAAGTGTCTTTAGCTTGTTTTGTGTTATTACAGTGAAGACGTCTATGCATTTAGGAAAGTGAATACAGAATGCTTTCAAACATTTTTCTATACATTGTTTATATCCCTGGCTTTCTCTCTCTGAAGTTATATTTCTGTCTCTGTCTTCTTTGATCCAGAGCAAGTGATGCTGTGTATAATCTTTGCAGAGCGTTTGGCTGATGAGAACAGTCAGATCTGGGATAAGATAGCTCCAAAACCTCTACCTAACCCTGCTGGAATATTCATGAGTGTGGAGGTAATTCCTTTTGCAATCTAGGCATGTAATAATAACACTTGTTAAATGTGCTGAAATGGAGTGAAAGCTAAACAAAACCCCTGTGTAATATACCTCTTAATAGCCCATGTGGGCCTAATGAAAACTTTGATAGACCTATGAGGGTGAATGGATTATGACATCTCTGCAGAGTAGCTTGTATATTTTCCCTCTTAGTGAATATTTTGGCCTGCTAACAGTGAGGATGTGATGTGATCTGTACACCCATGTGTCAGAGACCACAATGTCTTGGATTACTATTAACGATCATTACTCCACCATAAAGGCTGTAAAAAGTCATCAGCATGTTGTTGGTTCCATCTCAGTTTGGTATGATGTGATTGCCACTAGTCAGACTTATTTTTTAAGTGCTATGAGTTAAAGATACCATGTGGAGTTTTCTTGTAAACAAAGTTATCTCTACATTCTTTCAAAAGTACAGTGACATCCTTGAGGTCTAATAAACATGTTAAAAAGCAGGTTTTAAAGCATTTTAACTGCCGTACTGTATATATCTATGTTTGCCTGCTAGCAGTCCTCTTTTTCCCTGCTGTTTGCTGATGCAATACCCCATTACTTTGCACATCATTGCGGCTGACTGTTGATCAGTGAAAAAGCTAAAAACTTTTGGCAGAAATCTTGTCTTTGAATGCTTGTCCCAATGCAAACAATATAAAAACAAAATGGCTCCATAGCGCTACTGGTAAAACTCCACAGGCTACCTTTAACTGTGTGCGTAACATGGTCTGTAACTGTATCATTCATTTTTCCATGTGGGATACATAATGTTAAGATGATTTGATAAACAAAAAAACAAATATGCACCACAACAAACAATTTCATGTTAAATATCTTGATTAAAATAACTTGAAAATATCTGTATTGTAGATGAGTATAGACAACATTTACTGATGTCAACCTGCCACATGCACTATTTTACAAAATTATATCCAAAATATGTCCCTGATGTGTTTAACATATCCCCAACCTGAACTCTGCTTTGTTGTATGAAGAGTGTGCTTTTGCTTCTTCACAGGCCAACTTTAGGTGCTCAAGTAACAACTTGACCAAATGTGAAAAAAAAAACAGCTTGACAAAAGGCAGATTGATGAAATAAAGAAGATTATTTATTTATTATTAAGTGTCTCCTAGCAGTTTTTTCACAAAAGTAAAAAAAATTAAAATCGTCCGATCGTTGCTTTACATCACACCTGATGTATACATGAGTTAGAACTGGCCTCTGTAGAACAGATGCAACTCTGTACTTTAAGTTGCCTGAGCACTATCTGAATGCACTTGTAATGCAGAAGAACATAAAAAGTTAAAGAAAGTGCTCCTATGTAAGTGCTCCTCCTTTTGGGTTTACCTGCCAGTCAGAACATTTCTTAATACAAGACTTAAGTCAAGTCTTCACTCTTTTCTGAAAACACATTTCTATTCTTCCCTCACTTGCTTGCAAAATAATAATTCCCCAGGCTTATTGGTGTTGGCTGTTCTGTCCGCATTGATTTTGTCCTCTTTTCACATCAGAGAGATAAATTATAAATTATTATTTCAACAATGGCACAAGCAGGGCCTGAGGTGTTTTAATGGACACCTTCTTCATCCGCAGCTTTGTCAATAGTCCACGTAAACACTCAGACAACAAATCTCTGTGTACACTCTCTTTCCCCTGCCAACTGAGCGCTGAAACACACCAAACAGAAGGTCATGATAATATACCTCATGTCTGATCCCTCATTTTCTGTTGACTTGATACCCATTGTTGTTTGCAGCGTCGTCTCAGGCAAGTCGGCTTGTTGACAGGTCCTGAAATTACTTTTGTCAAGTTTGCGGCTGCTTTCTGCTTGTTTAGATGACTTCTCTTTTGTTATCACATAAACTAGGAATCAGTAATAGAATGTCTAGGATAAATTACACAGGAGCCAGAGGACACCCTGTACATGTACTAACAACTTCCCCTTATTTGGGCGGAGGAATAAAATCTAATTAGCCAATACAAATCCACAGCAAGTGTATTTGCTGTACTAGTGCTACCTGCTTCTAAGAGAACAAGAGTGATCAAACAATGACAGCACCGGCACTCTGAAGCCCACATTTCTTGTCTCGTTAATTAGGGAAATATGTTTTCTGTTCAAATAATCTCAACTACCAAGATAGGTTGACACAGTAATACAGAGAGGGAAAGACTTCAGACAGGGATCTTGCTATAACAATAATTGGCGATTGCAGTTGTGTTGTGTTTCATGTTATTCATTAGTTTGCAAAAATTGAAGAAAGTGTTTATTTTGAAAAACTCTGCTAATCTTTTTAAGGGAAAGGAAAGTTAACATTTACATTATTCTCTGTGTATGGCCCCTTTGTACAATAATGGTAATTAGTTGTGAAGTGGGAGGGGTTGCTGGTGTTTTTTTCAACTCTGTATTTTAATTCCATGAAAGATTATCCTCAATGTTAGTTTACAGAGACATGCAGTCTTACAAGTTTATTACTTTAACTTAGCCAAAACATGATTTCTCAGAAACTGTCATTTTTGCATGGCGGATGGCTCTAAATAGACTTCCTTCTATTCCTAACTTCCTTCCTAAAATGTGTATATACACAAGCTTGTAATGCAGTCAAAAATCTTCAGTGAACCAACTGTGAGGGCCTTTGCACACCAAATCCATACTTTTCATCTGAAAAAGTCATATGTTTAAAAACGAAAAACAACCTCACATTGTCCATCACGTTGTCACACTGACTCCATAACTTTCGTCCGTCATTAAAGTTTTCGGAACAGCTTTGATTTTCAGCATGTTTTGTCACCAGTCAAAAGAAACTGGGAATGAAAACAGCACAGAGAGAGAGAGCGACAGTGTGGAGACAGAGAAAGGAGAGCTCAGACTCTAGTAGCCGCAGAGCCAGACGCAAGATGCGGGAAGAGAGTGGCAAGGTTCCTCCAGTGGAGAGAAGCAAAGAGGGAGGAAATGAGAGAGAAGGAGTGAGAAACAGAGCGACAACGTCAGGCTTTGCAGGAGCAGAAAGCTGCTTCGTCGGCAGGTGAAACTTTCCTTGTTCTTGACAGCTTGGACCCAGTATCTCCTTTGTCTTTTTGTTAAATCATGCCCCACGTCCCCACAAATGTTTCTCAAACATTAACAACAATAGGTGAGGAAACTTAAATTTTAATTGTAATGAAATAAAGGTCAGCACAATCTCATGAGCAAACTGTTATTTGTTTATTCTCCCTACATAAACCATATTCATTCAACTTAGTATGTTTCTACAGTAGCCCAGAATGAACAAACCAAACACTGGCTCTGCAGGGCCTTTTGCATTTTTCATGAGTTTCGCAGCCACCTACACGCTTGGAATGCTGAGCTGTATTCAATTTGTTGCAATCTGCAACTTTACCGCTAGATGCTACTGAATCCTACACATTATTCCTTTAACTAACATTCTTGTATTGCTACTTTGATATACCTAACCTAAGTAAAGATTCTGCATGTCTCTGCCACCACTGATTTTCTATGTTTCTCTGTTTCATGGTCTTAATGGTATTTTCCAGGATTTAGGTTAAATCCTGCGCTGTGTGTTGTTTTACTGCATGCCAGCAGATGTATGTTATGTGCTGGGAGTACAGTTGCTGCTGTGTTTTCTACATTAAATCCTATCAAATAGACAGCTCAAGGTTTATACCAGCGAAAGGGGCACATGTTTAAAACTATGCATTTAATAATGAGCAAATAGAACTATTGTGACAGAGGAATACAAATACTCTTATTAGCTGAAGATTATCTTCAAGCAGACAACATTCAAATACGTTCCCAGGCTGTGTTCAAAGTGGTGCAACAACAACCACAGGCAAGCTATTAAAACACTGATACACGTTTTAGCTGCACGAATGCTACCAGGCGAGGGACACAGGAAATTCATTTTCTTGTTATTGCAAAATTATTCAAATGAGAAAACCGTCAATAATAAGATTCCCACAGAGAAAATCCCCCATAACAGGTCCAATGGGATGAAAGATTTGATAAGAGGCCCGCTGGCACAACATAATAAAAGGATTGCTGGAGCCCAACGGGTTCAGTGTCCATGATGGATGGAGAGGAACTAACCCTTCTTTCTATGCACATCCATGTTTTCTTTAATGGCGGTTTTAACGACAACACAGCATCAATGAGGTGATTCGCTAACCCATGCTAATTTTTCCCTCACCTCTTCAGTCCGCAGTGACAACCCAATTTCCATTAAATATAATCTGGCAGTTTAACATTCGCTATAAAACCCAATGGGGCAGAGACAGGTATTGTGCAGGTTTTAATTATCTCACGATAGCCTTCAACAGATGTTTATTTCTCTTCGCACTTAAAGAAATGCTCTCTATTCTCTTGAAACCTTCACTCCCCAAACTCGTTTTCCCCATAGACACCCCCCACTGTCATGTAGTGTGGATTTTCTTAATATCATTCCTTTCCATTTTGTTACGTTATCCTATAAAAAAAAAAAAACAGACACAGCCATTATGATCATCATGCTCAGCTTGCGACTGACCTCATTGTATCACATTGTCAGGGCTGGAGGCAGGATTGAAAGGGTCTGCAATACCGGATTGCAGATTCTGTTGTTGCAGCTTTTAATTGGTGTGAAATTACTTTTTTGGTGGAGGCATAAGTATCTGACTTCACTGGGAATAATTGAGTTTGATATGGTTGACAGACACCCCCATGAAAGTTGTGCGCAGTTTGATAGCGCTGTCGGCCCGATATAAACAAAGAAATGTCAGTGGATTTCAGCAGAGGCTCCGTGAGGAAAGGAGGAGACTGTTGCTCACCCAGATGGACCGTCACAGCCCAGTGTGTCCCATTACATGTGTAGGTAATAGGCCAGACTGGGCAGCCTGTCAGTGCAGTCACTTATTTTACATGTTCACCTTTTGTGTACAACAGCATGTCTAACTGCTGAGTTAGAGAAGAGAGGTTGCTTTGATTCATCTGTAAGTGTCACTGAGTCTTGTATAAATTTGGCCTTTTAGAGAATGACATTAGTTAGATGTCTAAAGATGGCTATCTTCTGTTAACAACAAAAAAAATTCCATATGTTAATCTTCACTGCACATTTACTGAACTGTACATAAGCCCAATTTGAGTTGATTTGGGCTTTAGTGCGTGTCATCTTATTTTCACTGGATGATGGGAGGTGCATGACCTGTAGTATTAAATCAGTCTGAACACTTGTTTGACAGGGCACTGTCTGCTCAGACAGTCTTCTCAGAGAATACGAAATTACTCCTTCTGAGAGTTTAGAGGTTTAGTAGAAGAATTCACACAATAGCAATAACAAGAGTAAAATTCCCTGCTTACGAGAAAGTACACTAAATTATTTCTTGAGCGGAAGTGAGATATGTACATTCAACGTTATTTTACCCGCAGCTGTTGACATTCTTGGCTTTCAAAGCTCCTCAAGCTCAAATCTTTGTTGATGTTCTCTTTGAGTTTAAAGTGTAACCTTGTAAAGCTCTCATGTACAGAACCATGTGTCACAAAAGCACTGTGTGCCAGGTCATGTACTTCAAATGGATACAAGAACATCTTTTATGTTCACAATAGTGGGCAACTAGCTCATGTTGTATTTTATTTATTTTTTACTTTGTAAAATTTTTGGAGCATTAAATTGAGACAGTGTTGTCATATCAGAAACAGAAAATGAGGCGGTATCCCCATGATGGCGTTAGCATAGATTTTTGCTGTCAGAATAATGGAGTAGCCTGTGGAGACTGAAATAGAGCGAGGCATCAAGGGAAGCCACCTGGAGGTCTGCTGGGCTAGTATGAAGAGAAACACTGCTGCTGCGTATCACAACACTAACCAGAAGAGAAAACACCAAGCCGCTAATCAAACACCCAGTCCAGGTGGCCAAATGTAGGTTACATTTACAATCCCGTATATCCTTTGACACCTTTAAATAGCACTAGGGGTAGTGAGATATAGTGTAACACCGGAGTACTCCTTCATGGGCCTTTCCTGAGCTTGTTTTTTCTATTTTGTGTTCACAGTGGGATTAATGTTGTAAATATTAATGCATTTTAAACATTACTATCAGACGCGACACGAAAAACCAAATAGTGGCCCCTACAGGCTCAAATTATTACAATACACAATGGACAAATCTTTAAAAGAACAAACATGATTTTGAGAGCCTTGGGGATACAACTTTAGCTTTACACTAGAGTCATTAATATTGAAATGGTTCTTTCCATGACGTCCTCCAGACTAAGCGACAAAGCATTGTAGGTCCTTTGCCAATATTTTCCAATATGAGCCTTGGCTTGACGTTTTAGCCTAAAATTACTTTTTAAAAATCTGACAAACTGTATTAAGTGAAAGTGGAAAGGTCAATATATAATCAGAGATAGCAGGAATCATCCTTTAGGGACCATGAATAGCCAGAACAGGATTAATAGATACACGGCCCCTACTTTTTGACACTTTGGATCAAATTGTTGGAACACCCGGGAATTATGACCTGAGAGTTGCATTAGACAGAATGTCAACATGTCAGCTAAATAATTAGGAGTTATCCCCTGCAGACGATGAATATCAACAGCAAATGTCATGCCAATCTAGCCAGTAGTTTTTAAGATATTTTGCTCTGGCTCCAAGTGCTGTTGTTTAAACAATTACATTTTAAATGAGCAACACCTAAAATATGCCCATAAAAACTCTTTGGACTAAATCTTACCAAATAAGGTTAAGTTGCTGCTATTTTGGCATACTTTGGAGCTTGGAAACCTAAATTTGGGCAGAGAGGTGCAGCCTGTGTGGAGCTACGGCAGGACAAGTTAAAAGAATCACCACAGCTGAATATGACACCTGCCATTCAGGCTGTCAAACATGTCTGTGGTTTAACTTGGTTTAACTATACTTTCTTAATGAAACTAAAAATATTCACACCGAGACACACACCTGTCACTTCAGTGTGAGCTTTTTTGGTGCCAGCATTAAACCATATCACACATATTTATGATACATGTCACCTCTGTTACTTAAAGTCCTGCTGTTGTTTTAATCCAGTGTGGATGCCACTGAACCCAATGCTACAGTTCAGAACAGACCTGGCACATATCCATTTAGCAAAGCCTTTTATCTGTGTCCAATCAAAAATAATTGCCTCCTCCTTCTAGATCATGCTACCTATACAGAGAGAAGAGCCTTAAAACACCCCAGTGGTTGAAAGCACATATCTGAATATGAATAAATCGTTGTTAAATAGCTGCCAGAGATTAAACACAAAGCAAACACACACACACACACACACACACACACACACACAAACACAAACACACATACACATAAACAAAGAGGTCCACCTCCTCACACCCACTCCAGCATGCATTCCTTTATAAACAACATGAGTCAGTCAGGTTGGCTTTTTATTGCCGCTGTAGCTCTCCACATCCCCGTCCTTGGACCAGACTCAGCCAATCACGCCTGCAAGAGGGAGGAAGATGGAAGCGAGCCACAGTCATCAACAGCTGACCAGAAATGGGCCGAGGACAGACTGACCAGGGGCTGTGTTTCTCTCTGGTAATTGGCTCAGTTTGAGATTTTAATACATTCAACAGATGTTTGCCTGAGCCCTGAGCCATGGAACAGCCAACTGTGGAGGAATTTGCCCTCTGTGCTATGGTGTCCTTGTTTTGAGCTGCTCTGGCGCCTGTCTCTGCCTGCCTCGATTGCAGTGTACATAATGTACTATACATCATGGTCCAATTCAGCTGCATGTAAGTTGGAGCAAATAAACCACTTTGGCATCATAAGCTCTCAAAAAAAAATAGATCATTATAGCAGTGGTTCTCAAAGTGGGGTCCTGGGACTTGCCAGATGTGCCTCCAACAAAATGTATTTTCTCACAGGAGTGTAATTCAGTTGGAATAATATCAGATAATATATCTCAGTTTCTCTACTAAAACCTTTTCATACACAAAAAATCTAAGCAAATGGGGGTCATTGGCTCTTATTCACTATAGTTAATTTCTCCAACCATGATACTGAAATAGTTTATAATATATATTTTGTTATTTTTGCACTTTCAGAGTGCATCAAATAACCATCAGCATTAATGGAACCATACACCACAAATATCTAAAAAACCTAAGCTTGAATGGTGCCATGAAAAGTTGTCTGCTCCGTGTTGGAGGATTGCAGCTATAGTCTGCTTGGATTCACATCAGTTACACTAAATTACAATAGAGAGACCCACAGATTCTGCCAAAAAAAAAAAGGTGTCATAATTCATCAAAATGTCCCCAGAAGTACTCAAACCACTCACGCAACACAATCCACCTCTCTGCTGTTAATCTGTATGCTCAATGTGTTTTAAACAATCAGTGCTTCACCAGTAAATTGCTAAATATGCCACTGTTGGCGAAACTTCAGAGCTACATTGCAAAAAGACAAAACTTTTGTGTACTTTTAGAATGGAGCTCTTTTTTTCATGGTGTTGCCAAGGTCCCTCAGTACCAACTGAGACAAATCTCCATACATGTTGCAGCATACAATGGTAGGCAATGCTCTATGTGCACAAAGCCAGGTCCCGAAAAAACAAATGGTTCTCCCAGTTTGGTGAGGACGAACTTTACTGGTCTGCAATGAGCCTTATCCTCACACTTATCCAACACCTTTAGGATGGCCTGGAACATCAAAAAAAAAAATGTTTTTGGGTTAAAATCATTACTTTGTCAGGGGGGCTTTACTGCAATGGTTACAACAGTAACCATGTGGTGAAGGTTAGGTTGAGAACAATCCGTGCCGTAGTTAAAAGAAAGCAATGTTGAATGTCAGTAGAAAATAGGAAAGGAGCTGTGATCTCCCCTGTTAATGTTCAGTGTTTAGTTGTCCTATCTATCAACCCAGGCCTCTTTCCCACGTGAACTTTGATGCTCTATAATAACATCACCCAATTTCCTCCTGCGCACCAGATGAAACTACTTATTCTGGGAGGACAGTGAAGATATGACATTTTGACACTGCCATGGATCTGATCCAAGCTGATGGGAGGTGCTTGTCTTGGTCCAGATCTTTGAATCCGCCCACTACTATTAGTTAACTGATTCTGGTCTGGCATCACAACTTGAAATAGGGGTTTCTCAGTTAAAAAAGCTATTATCAAGTGAGCCTAACGATTAGCCAATCAACGCGACGGGTGGGACATCTTTAGCTGTTCTAAAGTGATTAAAAGTACTAATTCCTTTGAAATCCGAACAGCACTCACTGCTGCTTTGAAGGCATTTATTCACACTGGAGATGTTTTTTGCATTCTCCCCACTGAATTTGGAGTCTCATCTACGTCTATAAATCAGGCACGTCGGTACGTTGGTCTCTAGTCTCTAATACTCCTACCCCACAGAAATTGGTTAGAGTGGAGGCAATGTCAAATGAAGATGGAAATGGAGTATAACGAGTTGATAAGTCTGTCTGATATTAGGCAAGCCATCTTCTGCAACAAAACAAGATGCAAACTCTGTGCATTACTGTATATGTTATGAGTGATCTCTACCCTTGTGTGAAAAAAACACAAGGGTAATTCATATAAATTGTCAGATGTCTTTAAATAACTGCTTTCAGTATATACCAGTGCCATAACTTAAGTACCCTTGAGGAACCTTTTTTCTGTTTGCAGGACGGTTAGTAATGAAGTGACAAACTTGAGATAAGGGCAGCCGCTGTTAAAAGTGTGACTCTTTGAAAGCCCTATAAACATTCCTCTACCAACAAAAGACACAGTTGTTTGGTAGCTTTCTTTCTAACATGGCCTACTCAGCTGTGGGTGGTAATTAATTCTTCATGAACAACACACATTTTTATCAGTGCCACAAGATCCATTAAACAGGGCCACACAAATGGAGTTCAGTTATCAACAGTGCTTGCTTATTTCTTGGCTGTAATGCGTATTTTAATGACAAGCAATTACATCTCACTCCATGCACTGGGACTCACCTTGATAATCTTTGATTGCTCTGAAGTCCATTTGGTTACATTCTCCATTCATCCTCTCCTCAGGCTTTTACCTCATGTTCTCCCATAACCTTGAAAACGTATTTCCCATTATATCAGCATATTCCGCATCTCCTTATCGCATTATGATGCTTAGGTATGACCGTTGCAATTGTGTTTCCTTATAATTTCTTAAAGAAGGTTAACCTCCTCTATTAACGGTGACTCCAATTTCACTGAAGCCAGTCTCTGAGGGTCAGTTTTATTGAATTGTCCGTTTGAATCTCGGTCTGCTCTAAATGGAAATGTATTCATCTTATTTTATCGTAAGCCTATAGTCTCCGGTTGTCCCTGCCTTCCCTCCCATCGCTCATAAAGAATTGAACAAATCATTTTATCCACAGTGGAGGGTTATGTTAGTTGGCACAATAGCGGGCTGCAGTTTAACTGCATTATTTAAGACACAATTAAATCCTTAAATGTGACTGCAAACAATATATTGGACATCTTTAAAGCAAACAGAGCTGTTTTAGATGCTATCCTTTATCCCCAGGAGTCAAAGGCTTTTATGACCATAATGTCTGCAAAAATGTGTAACTTCTGTATTATCTAGGTTTCAAAATGCATTTGAGCTATTAAATATTCAAAGATCTCTTCTTTTTATATATATATATATATATTCTTATTGTGCATACTGAAACAAAACACTTAATTTCTTCCACTGATGCCAATTTTATCACAAAGGCCCCAAAGGCTACAGAAAAAGTAAAATGAAACTGAGAGGGTCCCATTTTAGATTTTTATGTTGGTATCAGACTGAAGGTTTTTTTTTCTTGGCTCTCAGGAAGCCATGAATTGGAACTTCAGTGTGAAATCCAAAAGAGACTTCTCAAGTGCATGGTTTACTTATTACTTACTCTCTTGATCTGTAGGTATGGAGGTCACCAAAATTCAGACATTCCCCTTTGCTGTTGTTTGCAGCTGCCAACATGCAAAGACAGCACATCAGCATCCTTAGTTCCCCCACTGGATTTGCTCAGCGACAGTACTGCTGTGCATTTAGAAACATGTGACACTGCTCACAGTCAGTAAGCCCATCATATGATGCATCAGGTATCAGGAAGCTAAATTAGACAGGAACTTACAAGTAAGAGGGTCTGCATCTGCTCTCAAAGTCTGTGACCCTTACTCAACTGTCAGCATTTGATTCAAAATTAAAACAAATTTCCTATCATTCTCTACATTCATTTATTCTGAGCTCAATTAGCTTTTCCAAGGCAGAGATGTTTGCTCTGTTATTGTTTAAGAGGATCACAGTCATACGTCTCATATGAATGCAGAAGATGTTTGCATGCGTTTATAAGCCGTGTTATCAATCCTGTTGAATGAATGAAGAAAGTTGAATGAATATGACTTATGTAGGTAAAATAAACAAACAACAGATGCTCTTGTGCTCTTCAACTTTTATTATTTATTACTTTTGTATTAGTTTTGGTTCCCCTATTATTGTTCATGTTAAAATGCTAAAAAGATTGTGCGGTGAGGGGCAGGAACTTCTTTTGGCTTGTGAAAGTAGCTTTGCCAGAAAAAGTAACAGTGAGAACCACTGGTCTACCCAGACCTCAGTTTAAAAGTTAAAACACATCAGCAGCAGATCAGATATGCTACTTAAAAGACCAGAGAGAGCATGAAACAGCCAAGGCCACAATAACGTAACAAATTTAGTACCTTTTCGACCTTAATAAAAATATTAATGAAACTCTTTAGTGAAGTTTTCCCAAAGGAGGCAATCTGTGAGGTTGTTGTTTAATAAAGCTGATATCTTAATCACCTGGCAGCTCTTCTGTCTGAGGACGTTTGAAAACAAATCCATCCAAAATTTCCCAGGTCACTTAACTAGTGACGTAATGTTCGACAGAGTAGAGGTTTCCCACTGATCTCTGGACAGCGACAGCCTAATGAGCCTACGTCGAATACTAATGTGGGAACACTGAATGGAGAATCTGCTATTGAACTGAGATCAGTGTAGTGTGTGATGCTAGCTATGTGAGGTAGCTGGTGAAGTGACTTTTTCAGTGATCATTTTTGGGAGGCAAAGCTTCTTTTAGCCTCTCAATAGTGTCGCTCACTGTATGGCTTACGTGCATAATTGTAAAGCAGAGTCTACAGCCATGCTTTGAGCTATAATGTCAGCATGACAGCATGTTCACAATGTCGATACTAACATACTGATGTTTAGCAGGTATGTTTACCATGTTCACCATCTTAGTTAGCCTGTTAGCATCTTAATGTTGGCTACTTAGCACTAAATACAAAGTGCATCTGAGGCTAAGCATTTATCCTCTGAAGAACACTGATTAAAGATAATTTCATGGAAATCCATTTATTAGTTTTCAGAATTTGTCCTGATGGTGGCACTATAGGAAATGGTTCATCCTCTGGGGAACATGAATGTGGATTACATTTCAATGCAATTTGTCATAAAGATTTAGTTATTTTTTGGATTCATCTTCCAGAGATTATGACTATTTACAGTAAATTCCATTGAAATATGTGGTTTTCAAAAGACCTTGTTATACACCACAGTGTCGGTGATGCTAGATGAGGTGTTCATCAAAATCACTAAAACTCCTCCTATGGTGGCCGTTAATATCCATGCCAAAATTCACGAGAGTCTGTCCAGCAGAGGTCAAGGTGTCCTGGCTTGACTGAAAGTGCTGGACAAAAACTGCTGGACTGACTGACCAACTAACAGACTGACTTCCCCATCCATACACCTTGCCACTAGCAGAGCAAAAGGGATAAAAACACTTACACTAGGGACTCTCTGTCTGTCCTCCTACAATAGGAGAGCATACTGGCTCTGTCAAACATCCATGAATGTGTCCAGCGAACCTGAAAAGAGAATCTCTTACACATGTTGCAGTCTGGTCAGGGGGAAAAAGAATCGGAGAAGAATGCGATCCCTTTTATAGCAAATCAATGTTCCCCACTTAGGTGCAGGTTACATAGAGGTGAAAGTTTCCCAGCTGAATTGCAGCCCAGGATTTATCGCAGTACCTCTATAATCTGTATTTAACAATCCATTTTTCACTGTGGCCATTATGGCATTAAGATCAGAGAATGACTCTGCAAACCCCATTCGCAAGAATGAAACTTTGACATTATGAAGGAGTGAAGCCATTCAGCCATGATTTTGTGCAACTTCTAATGGTATCAAAACTTCTCCAGAGACCGATCTTCATTTTACCTTTGAAGTCTTTCAAATCATCAAGTGATTCATAGTCAAATTTTAAGTATATTCTCAAATATTACTCTGGGGCATGTAATCAGTGTTTCTGGACGTAATAAAAATTATATTTGAAAACTTTCCACACCAGGCTTTCATTTTAACTCTGATTGTGCCAATCAGCCTGATTTCCCACTGCAAATTATTTTGTTCGTATGCGTCAGTAAAAACAAAACAAAAACTCAATTACTGTGCACAGTGGACATGGAAAACTGTGGGTGTATTCAATTTTGAAACTCTTGGGGTGAAGTTAAATATATAATGCCTGTAGCAGCTAGACTCAGAAAGGAAGGAAACAAATCATAAGGAGGAAAATAAAACATAAATCGGCCTCCTTCTCCACCAGTACTTGGTTTAATTATTGTCTGTCCTCCACTTTGCCATGCTGTTTCTGTGGAGGTATTTGGTGGAGTATTGGCTGTCTGAAGGCTCCTCCACCATTACCTGATGTTGTATGTTCTTAGCTGCCACCCATAAGCTTAAAAGCACACCCAAATTGTGTATTTATACGCATGTTTGCTTTAAATTATAAGTAATAAATACATTATAAAACCTAATAAAAAATGGTTTATCAGAATTACTTTCATTAGTGTAATAAAAAAAATATGCCAACAGGAATATTATAACTCTGCAGTAATTTGCTGTTTTCAAATAGTAAATGTATGGTAAATTCATTAAAGTCCCATATAATCAAATAAATGGCATGTAACCAAAAACAGAAGCTTAACATCTGCGTTTGACCAACTCATTGAATTATGGTGCAATGTTAATGATTCAAAGTAAAAATATATTTGTTAAATTTCTTCTTTCTAATTCTCTTAACATACATTTATACCTCTGATATCAAATGAGCTGTAAATAGAGTCAAATCAGATACACAAAATAATAAACACCATCTCAAAGCTGCCATTTATTTTAAACCACAATATACTTGCAGGCATTACACTGAACATCTAGCTTCCAAAAAAGACTCACTACTGTGCTGTTAGGTATGTTAAGAAGGTAAAATGTAGAAACATGTACAAACAGTAACAGCAGCTGAAGTCATAAAACATTGATTTGTGTTAAGATCTTTGGTCGATTCTTGTATCTTGCTTCCATATAGAAGAAAAAAAAGTCAAGAACAAGTAACCTATTTACTTCTTCTGGTTAGTATTTCGTTGTTCAATAAATAATTAATATTTTTTTTATTTTTTAAGGTAACTTGTCCGACACTGACACTGGTACATGAAATGCTATAATCCTGCCTCTCCTTGACACATGACCATTTGTTGGTAACATAACAGAAACAGTCTCAAAAACTCTTTTTTCTATTCCGTGTCAGTATTAGTAAGTCATTATAAAACCAGATTCCCTGTATGAATTTATTGCACTCGCACTTTGACAGAGCTTGATTTTATAGCCCCACATTGTACCAAGATATTTTAGGGTTAGTATAATTATTTGGATGTATATTTTGTTGCCTCACCTCAGATAAAGTTGGATACAGTATCAACCCAGCCCTCCACTCATAATAACAACAAAAAAAAACAACTCAGTACCAAGGGACTCTGTGTGACTCTCTCCAGCTGAGCATTATGTAATAACATGTGTTGTTTGGGTAACAAAACTGAAAAAAAAAAAAAATGATGTTCTGAGTGTCAGTGTTCCCTACAATAGGTGCTTAGGTTTCACCAGTGGTGCTGTGCTAAATCCTATCTGCAGCCAGAGGCTTTAGATGGGAGACTGACATCTGTTGCATTACCAGAAGGAAAATACCTTAATGCACATTAGAAAACAATTCGGTGTAAAATTAATTATGGATCCTCACAATTTCCGCCCTGCAAATTGTTGCCTTTTGGTTTTAAGTTGGTATGTACCCATTTGCACTCAATATGCGTGGGTCTTATCCTTTTCACAGAGTGTGGGTGGGTGGCAATTAAATGAGGGGAATAAATAATATCAGCTGCCAGCTGATAACAGAAAAAAGTCTGTCTGTCTCATTTCCTCCATCTAAAGCCCTAACGGAACGAGAGGCGCTCCAGCAGATGCAAAAAGCCACTCTGCTGGTGCTCTTGCTCCCCCTCAAGTGACAAGTGACAGATCCTGCATTTACATGAGCTTTACATATTAATAAAGCTGCTCTGGAGAGGAACATGCTTTCTCCATCAACGTGTTTGGCCTCATTGCCAGGCTTCATCGAATGATTGTTTTCACTCCCATTCGAGATAGTTCCAACCTAGTTATTTCTCAGGAAGATTGGTGGGCAAACTTGAGAAATTGTGTTCATCTTATCAGCTGTTTACTGCTGCAAAAAATGAAATGGAACAGCAATCAAACATGAGAAACCCCTGGCTGCAGTTAGACATCACACAGGCTTTATCTTGTGATGTTTGCAATGTGCAACCTGGAGCTGCATCACTGACATTGACTGGGCTGTGTTGATTTATTGAACTGTTTGGGGGTTTTTTTGGTTGTTGTTTTTACACGGTCTAAGCTTTATTTTGTAGAGATAACTGTTCAGACTGAGAAAATGGACTATTATCCCCCCCAGAATTATCCTGCAGTGCTCTTACAGTCACCGTTTGCATCTTTTCCTATTTATACTCATTGGCGCAGTGCTGCAAGACCTCTTCTTTCTAGTTACTGACTGAACAGGAAGGAAGAGAATTCTCACCTAAATAAATGGAGTACTCTGAAGCCATTGGAAAAAGTATAAAAATTGTATCTGTTAACTCTGGTTTACTTCCATGGACTCCTCTTAGTACAGGTCTCTGACTTCCACAGGGATATCAGAGGTCAGTTTTTTAGTTTGGCACCTTTCACTGCATGTACCTACTGCTCCATTCTGTAAGATTAATATTTAGTTGAGAGACTGTCTGAAGCTCAGACCACACTGTGCTGCTGTAATACAGTAGAGCTGGTGGATGGTTGGATGATGAATGCATGGATGAATGCATGATCTGAGTGAGTGAAACACAATTACCCTGGTTCCCCTGAGCGCTTAACAAGGTCAAGCACTCCTGCATGAAAACAACAAGCTCTCATCAATAAGTGGCTGTTGAGGCCATTCCAAAATAAATTTGTTTTACAACAGGCCATCCAACAATCACTCATTAAACTGTGACTGTAGTTTAGATTGATCGCCCCTGCATAGTAATTAATGACTTAATATGCAGGTTCACTGCATATTATCTCACCATTAATAGCATCATGAAGGAGAAACTTAAAGGCAGGAAGAATAAGCTAATGGAGGTCCTCTCATTTTTTATAACTGTTTGCATCGGAAAAGCAGATCAACTCTATTGATGGAACGGTCCAACATATACAAGTGTTTTTTATTTTACCCAGAGCCAGTTATGTTTCTGGTCTTAGGCATCTTTAATGCTGAAGGAAGTACGTAGTGTCTTTAATTTTCGTGAAGAAGTCAAAGGTTTGTAGAATTCAGTGAACAACCTCTGTTGGATCCAACATCCCCTTGAATTCCTCCCATTTAGGGAATTGACCACCTGGGCTCAACATGCCATCTTTGTCATAATAATTTTTGTGTCTCCCTAATACGATAGCGGAGCAGAACATGTAGTTTCATACAGCAAGTTGAAGGCGTAGATTATGTGGGTCTGGTCAATCCAACTTGGAATGCAAGAAGTTTAGGATAAGATTATAAAAATATGGTGCCCCCCACAGACAATCACAATTGGAGAGAGGAAGGGCCAATAGGATCTGAAGTGAGCCTTAAATGATGGTACTCACTAGTGCATTAAATGTATATTATACCACAGCTGAAGTTGAATGTTTATATTTAATTATATTTAATTTCCACTTTAGTAGTTTAGTAGTTTTAGTTTAGTTTTTTTAGTTTTAGTCAAGTTTAATTTTCTGCTCATATTTTGGACTCCATGTCCTACTGAACACCAAATAGTGTATATACTTTAATTTATAGTTTTTATATGTTCTAATATTAATATTATTAGCAATATTTTTACCGTGATATTCTTTGTTTTCTGTTTCCTCTGCGCTGCTTTGCCCTATTGCTGCTGTGTCAACCTGAATTTCTCCTTAGGGGGACAAATAAAGGAATTATCTATCTATCTATCTAAGTCCCCAACATGTGCACTATTTATTCCTATTTGAGTAATGTTTGGTAAAAAAAAAAAAAAAAACCCTACAGTGACCAGATGTTTAAGGGTATAGTGTATAATTCATTATAATATTCTGTTTATAGAAAATACAGAATAACTCCAGCCCATAATGTACTGCCTGCAGTTTTGCTGTTTTTTTCTTTCAGCATTTCTAGATTTAGAGTGCATTTTACTTCCTGTCCATGTTTTCTCTCCTGAGATTTGTTTGTCCTTGAAGCCACTGTAGTTACATTGTTGAAGTCTCACAAATGAGACAGGCACAAGCTAACTGTGAAATATATTGCACTGTATGTAAGTCATTCCTTTAGTCAGATTGCATATAGGATAACTGTAATTCAACAACAGAAAATACACATATATACCTTCAGACTTTGATGCAGGCTTAGATGTCTAAATAGTTACATTTAAAGATACTGAGTCAATTGGGTGAATGGGGTAATTTCCTCACTAAAAAGTCTTAAAATAAGCTGTCCACCCCTCACTACAGTGCTGTCTGCACATAAGCACTATACTGTGATGGCAGACCATTTAGTGACACAGGATTTAGGAGCAGAGAGCAAGAGTCTGAGCTGTTATCCAGCAGCAGTCCAGTGGAACTGAACCACATATTGCACCTCAGATAGAAGGAGAGCAGCAAGACATTTTGGCCTCCTCTCTATACTTGTTTGGGAAGGAACATTTTGGATCCAAGCCTATACTTAAAATAACCATGTGCACACTGTACCTACACTCTTTAGTCATTGGCAGTACAAAAGGAAGCAGAGTATGCAGGTAAACACAAAGTGTACGTCATGCTGGTGAATACAGGCCAACTCAAACACCGTCAGTCTAACGATCTATGAAAATTGAAAGTTAAGCATGCAGAGCTTTTAATTTGAAAACAATAAAAGGTTTCTCAGTTTGGTGAAAAAGTCCCCATAAATAACACAGAGAACATGCCTTTGGTGTCCTCAATTGTAGCTCTAGCTCTGCCCACAAGTTATTTTGCTGAATGTTTTACAGCACAATGGCTGGATGTGAAATGTTGGATAGTGTGACAGACTTTATTATCCATCTTTCTATAGTAGGGTGACATCAGTGAACTAACTAGAGCTGTAAGAATGCAGTGAGGAGCCAAGTGCAGACAGAGGAAGGACACTGAAAATACATTTAAGGAGTTTATTGTCTAAACAAACAACACAACAGCGAAGGGCCATCTAACTATCTCGCTTGGCGACCGTCAATCTAAGGTGCTGACAACAAACACAACAAAGATAACTCTGTCTGTGTGCGTATTAGGAAACAGAAACAAGTGAGGTCAATGATTAGACAAGGCAAGTCATTGGTTGAAAGTTCCCGTTGGCTCACTGGTGTGGGTGGGGCAGAGAGACAAAGAGAGAGGATAGCTCCCAGTAGGATCAGAACCTTGGAGAGCGCCGGGTACACAGTCCTGACAAGAGCCCAACTGATTTAGGCTTAAATCACACATGAATTATTAGCAAGAAATTGCAGTTGAAAAATGACCTGAATATATTGGAAGTAATTTGTAAAATATGTCATCATTACATAGACCACCAGATAGCCCTGACAAGTTTATTTTTAGTGATGCTAGCAGTGTGGCTCAGGAATGGTCAGTCAGTTAGTCACCTTTACTCAATTACTCAATAACTATTGGATGGATTGCCATGAAATCTTATATAGACATTCATGTTCAGATGAATCCTAATGACTTTGGTGACCCCCTGACCTTTCATCTAGCACCACCATAGAGGTTTGAGTGAAATATCTCAGATGCATTGTCATGAAATTTGCCCCACATATTCATGTTCCCTTCAGGATGAACTGTGATTACTTTTCATCTAGAACTACCATCAGGTCAAAACTGTATTATGCCAGTACTTGTCTTCATGACCAAATACCTGTAAATCTAATGGCATTCCCATCAGCCTCAGCTGTACTTTGTATTTAGTGCTAATTAGCAAATTAGGTGTCAATACTCTAAACTTAGATAGTGAACATTGTAAACATTATACCTGCAAAACACTGGTATATTGACATCATCACTGCGAGCATGTTAGCTGTGCACTGCTGTGTCCAAGTCCAGTCTCACAGATGCGCTAGCATGGCCTTGATCAACTGTAAAATGTCCCACCCAGTACATTTCATGGTTTATGGTTATCACATTGTTTGAACTCTCTAATGTTAATATTCAATCAGCCTTAAAAATTCTGTATTGGTTGGACTCTCTGGATGGATAAGTACGGCTTTAGTAAGATGATAATCAAGAGATTGACTGATTCACTTGAAAATGCAAAAAACCTTGCATCACTTACGCAGTTTTGTTTTCAGTGTTCCCTGGGGGGATTATTATGCAGTAAATATGTCTTTGATAAGTGACAAGTAGTACTTTCTCAAAGAATTAATGTTTATGACTTAAAATGATACAAACAATCACCACCAAGAAGAGACAGAGAGGCAACCAGTGAGATTCAGTAGACTAATTTCTTTCTTTGTATTCATGAAAGGTTGTTTCAAAAGCAATCACAATAAAAATATTAATTGATGACTTTCCTGCCTGGTGTGAAATTGAGAAGACAACCAAAGGGAGCAAGCATTTCCTCACAAGTGGAATAAGAAAGCACGCAGCTGAGCATTAAAGCTGCAGGTGGCGAGAAAAAACAGTGTACAGAGTAGGACAGCACCACGGCAGCCCCTCCAGGACCACATAGTCTACACAGGAGGGACGGCACTCAAGCAAAAAGCCATTTATCTGTTAAACACACCCTCTGGATTATTTATCGCTGTTGTACACGGCACCCATTCGCTACAATCTCAATGTCCTCCCGGCTGCCTGCTCCGCTCAGGTAAATCAAAGTGACTGTTTCACTGAATGAGGTATGTAAAACTATTAAGGCAAATTGCAGGAACCAGTAGGGCCTGCTGCTTCCACACATTCTGCTGAGAATCTGGGGGCGTTGTGTATCACAAGAGACGCATCAGCTTTGAAGGGAGAGTTCATGCTGCTGAGGTCGCTTGTCACATAGCAGGCTTTATATTTAAGTGAAAATTCTCAGGAGAGGCCTGACTAATGGCTCTATATCGATGCACATCCACATGCCTTGTCTTCCTGTGACCTTTCAGCGTTAATGTTGTATGCCATGGCTGCTGGAGCGTCATGCATACTTAACTGTGGTTATTTAAGGAGCAGGATGAACGGTTCTTCTGTGGGTGGGTTTCAAAGAAAATAATTTACAGCTTTACCTGACCAGGTGGTTCAGTCCTGTTTTGAATTCAAACATCTTTAATATCCTGTTCAGACAGACACAGATCTACAAGTACAAGTCTTGAGACTCTCCCTGACAACCCTCCTCCAGACCAGTATTGGATGTGGATTGATTTTGATTCAATGAGATTTGGTCAACATGTTCACAGCTCTTTAAACAAGACAGGAAAGGAGAAAAAATTAAGAGAGGGACATAAAAAGAGTGCAGGCATAGGAGCATGTATGTGGACAGAACTTTTATTTGGTAATTAATCAAAATAATATTATATTGTAATTAAAATAATTAAAAGTAACATACAGTGAATCACAGCAGAGCTGACAACAGTGTTCTCAGTCACAGGAAGCAGCACTGCAAAAAGCTACACCAAAGATTAACCTGCGATAGCTATTTCTAATGAACAGGTCCAACACAAGTCAACATCACCTATCAGAGAAATATTGGTGTGATTGCATCCAACTGACTACAGCTCACTTTCCAAACAAGAAACTACTTTGGTTAGAAAACTTATGTAGAGCCACTGTTTAGTTTGTCCTTTCTGAGCTGAGCTGGACAAAAATGGCTCATAACACAACAATTCTTATATTCTGGTAATTATACACTAATGAAAACATGTTTTATGTTCCATTTCTGCTTATAGATCCTCCACCCACACTCGCTCGTGGTAGACCTTACGTGGTAACACCTTACTAACACACTTAAAGTTTTTTCTTTTAATTGGTCACCCAGCTGCATTTAGGTGATTGTGCTTGACTTTGGAACAATCTCAAAGTGTTAAAGTTTAAATCATGGCAAACACAAGTCTTTCTCTACAGTAAAAGCTTGACATTTCGGGATATATGCTTTTTCGCTTTTGGATGAGAGAGAATTATCGTAGCTTAGCACAGACTGGAAGCAGGGGGGAAACAGCCAGCCTGGCTCTGTCCCAAGGTAACAAACCTCACTTCTTCTCACCGTTTGCAGCCCAAAATATGTTTTATCTGAGCAGTTGACAGGCAGCTCATGACTCGAGGAAGTTACTGGGTATGGCCAAGAAAGAGTCCACCTCATAACCCCACTCACAAAATGGCAAATTCACATTTTAACAAGGGATGTCCCGATCCGAACGAACAGCGTCAGCGTCGATCAAGGCATTTTTTAACTTCAGTATCAGCTATATTGAGCTTTATTGATCTAATCTTTTGTTTTACGTCAGCTGTCACACAGCTGTTTTTACTTGTGAAGTTTTCTTGCACAGTGCAGCCATAGTCAACTCCCTCGCTGTTTCTTTCCGCCACTCAGCTCTGTGTGTATGTGTGAGAGAGTAGGGGCAGCCCCGCCCGCTGCAGAATTTCACCACAGGTGGGGCTGCTCCTTCTTGGAAGAGAGAGCGGTAAAGATCCGAGACAACCACACTCCACACGCCACTGCAATTGCAACAAAAGTCCCACGAACAAAATGACAGTAAGAGTAATTAATTAATTTAACTCGCACTAAAGGAAATTAGCAGTCAGCATAATACAATCGGTTCATTCAGGTAACTCAGACAAAGGCTGCTCCGAAAGCACCAAACAGTGAAGAGAGAAACTCCCTCTAGACAGCGACAAGGTCAAAAATATTACAGAGTTTGTTAGTTTATGCTTTACTGTGTAAATAATAAAAAACATTAAGGAGTAGCTTTGATGCAGGCATTTTGCTTGCTAATGCATTGTAGAGCTATTTAATTGTCAAGCATGTACAGTGGATCGATTTTATTAACTTTAATGTACTTAAAGTGTGCAATGTGCAACTGTATTATCTAAAGAAATACAAGTATCGAATTGGGACTCGATATTGGCAGATACTCAATATATATATATATAAATCAGATCGGGGGCAAAGAAAATTTGAATGGGACTTCCCTAGTTTTTGACTTTGACTTTTGCACAGATTAACCAAACAGAATGTCATTTGTTAATTAGGGATCAATTAGAGGTGCTGGAATGCAGAATTTGTAAAGGCCCCCAAAATAAAATGTCCAACTTTACAGCAAGTTTCCGGTTCTGTAAGGGGAAGCCAAAGTGTCTTAAAACCTGCATTCTATGCAAACTGTCAAACTAGGCCGCACTGATGAAATATGAAGAAAGATTCTGTTACTGCATTGCCTATTTCTCACCTAAAATCATCTCAGAAACATATTTTAGTGTACTGTTTAGCTGTAATTCGAGATTATGTGTTAACAGGGGAGCTGCCATTGTTTTCTGCAACGGATGAGTCGAAACTGTGCAGCCAATGAGAGGAGCTCAACTCGCAGTATGTCACCTTCGTTGGCTTTGTTAAACTGTTATGGCAACGACCATAATGCTTAATAGGTTTACACTTCATACATAATTAAGGGCATGGCTGCTTTGAGTGACAGGTAGGTGGCTTCGTCTTTCGTCTTTGCCCAGTTTTGTATTAGCCGGGAGCCAGTGTAGCCAGGACTGCCAAGATAGTGACGTCCAGAGCCAACCACATTGAGCTTCACAACAGCTCTTTAGAAACATTTGGGTGGCATCACGGAGACTTCATCCATTTGTCTATGTTTGCAGCATCCCATGTCGTCGATCAATATGCGATTACTTACTTACTGAGTTATACACTTACTCCAATACAGGAGTAATATGATTACAGTAGTTTATATTGATTCAAAGCGGTCACAAATCTAGCTAGTTGTTCTTTCCTTCTTTACTCTGTCCACAGACACATTTTGTCTAAATTTTGACTTTGCACCAGCAGTGGATCTTAAAGAGATTCACTTTTGGCCTCAGAGGGGCTCTCCTTTTATCCCTTCTATCTGTGTGCAGCAATCCGACCTCTGACAGACAGTGTGGCTCTGTCCTATAAATGACCTCTCCTCTGGGAATTCTGTCTTCTTTTCACAGCAGGAGATCTGCCCCAGTAAAAACTTACACATCCAGGCACATTGGTGTTTTATGTTGTAAAAAGCAACCAATGATGTGGCATTGCATCGGTAACTGGGATCATCTTTATCATCATTACCTGTCGGTGTGCAGACATTTACTCACACTGCTTTTCACTGCTTTTCAAAGCTAATGGAACTATTGAAAAGTTTAAATCTTCACACAATGTGCTTAATTCTGTCATGTCTCCAAGTGTCTGGCCCTAATTTCTTACTTTATTCTTGGTTGAGGCTAATTTTGTCTAAACAGCAGAAGTAGGTTAATGACTAAGTCGTCAATAATTTACCCCAAAGTTTCACTCTGCGTGCTCTTCACACCTCAGCGAATGATACTGATAAAGATTCCCTTTTCCCTCATGTATGTTTCATGGAATTTAATGTCACCGCTAATGTTTACCACTGTAACCTAACTTCCAAAGGTTGAGGTAAATGGAAATAAACAAGATGCATCTTACTGGAACTGTTCCTATTACTTGTCTTTCTGGTTGGTTGTGCTCCAAATGCAATACCATGTACAGCGGAGAGAGAGAGAACCGCTAGGACAGACAGAGGTTTTCATGTCAGTAATTTCACTGCTGTGTCTTTGTTGCATTTCTGTTTTTTGTTTTTTTTCATGGCTACCTGTCACATCCACTTAGACTGGGCAAGGTGGGGTGCTTTCTGAACCAAAGTGCCCTTCAGTCTGCTCGGGCAAGTACTCCCTGGGAATAAAACCAAAACCACAGGCTTCCACTCCATGAAACAATTCTCTCTGCCACTCCTCAGAGATCTGCCACTACAATCTATTGAATTTCAAAACTGACTGGCAGGGAGACAAAAGCTCAGGCCCTGATGCAATGTGTTTATTCTGGGTAATGAAATCTAAATTGTGGCAAGGTCTATGGCCATTTAATCAATCCACTGAGTGATTTTCTATGGGGCTGTCCGCACATTTAAGTTCACTTCACAGGGGTGCAAACCCCCAGAAAGGCTGCTGACTGTTAAAGGGAATGAGAGTAGTCACAAGTTGCCTTTTGGGCATTTGGGGGGCTTCAGGCCTTCTCACGCTGACCCAGAACACACCACTTGCTTTGGCAGACTCGAAATAAAGCGTTACTCACGTGGCAGAGCTTTAGAACACGGATAAGTATGCTCGAATATGTGATAACTTGCAACGTTTCATATTTCTAAAACATTGCTTATTAAGTCCGATAAACTCACATCCTCAGCTCCCTTGAAAGAAAACCTGTTACCACAAATATTATGTTATGACAAAGCATGAGCGTGTAGCGCAAGCTTGTTCAACGCACTGTACAATTCCCATGCAGCTCAGATCAGGCTAATGCACAAGTACGAATGAGACATGGAGTTCTCTAACGAACAGGGTGTGCACCGGCGGGCTGCAGAGACCAAATCCGACCGGAGGAGATGATGGGGTGAATCTACATTGTGGTTCTTTTCAGCGCTGCAGTGTGTCTCTGACTGCCTAATGAGGCCTTATTAATTCAGATCAGGGTGAATGATTACCTCATCATTCCCATTCTCCAGAGAGAGCCCTCTCCCTCTGTACTCTGCCCAGTAAATTTACAACACGGTAATCCAGAGAGCGTCTCTTGCCGTTGAGACTTTAATATGCCGTGTTTGGAGTGGGCGCTGAGCGACACGAGCCAGGACATACCTCTAATATGAACAAGTCATACATGTTCCTGTGGGATTCAACAATTACTTGGAATTGTTTTAAGTCTGTGCAAACGACTGGTATCTGTTTTATCTATTTTTAATCTATTCTCTTTTGGAGAGGCTGCACTCCCACTAGCAGCAGATCTCTGACAGTAAACACAGAACACCCTCCCCATCTCTGTGCAGAGACTAGTTGCCTAGCAATGAAGTCTCTGATTTTATGGTCTGTGAGGCTTACATACGCAAGAGAAGGAAAAAATCCATCAGGATTAGATTTAGAGTATTGTAACAACCAGACTGTTACTTTTTTTCTTCTTTTTTTTGCATGTTTATGTGGACAATATCAGGCTGCTGCTCTTAAGATATTGACAACTAAAAGAGCATAGCAAACAATGCCGCATGACCCAACTGTAAAGATTAATCCTCAGCGAGTGACACATTGCTCATTGATCCAGCTCCATGGGCGATACTGCCCTGACCGTCTTTTGACAGAGTTGATGAAATATTAAACCAAACTTAATCTCCGAGGGCCAACACAGGGTTTGTTGTTAATCAAATTTGCAGTGATTGGATTCAAAGCTTCAGAGAGAGAAAAGGAAGGAGCTGCTCTGTCTATCACTCCACCACCAGGATTTAATTTCCCACCCCATCTCAGAGGATGTTAACATTTTTATTGCTCTAGATGCTAACAATATAACAGCTGGATGTGTGATTCATTGGATGGCTGATTTTAGTGTTCCTGTCAATATTATTTAAAAAGCAATAACCACGACTGTCCTCGCCAGAAAAACACCAGAATGTGCCGTTTGTTCAAATGCCTAAAATTGCAATTGCATGTTTACGACCTCAATTAGAGCCAGTGTTTGGTTTGTCTGTTCTGGGCTACTGTAGAAACGTGGTGGTTTAACATGGCGGACTCCATGAAAGACGATCCTGCAACTTCTGTAGACATAAATGGCTCATTTGATGACAAAAATATAATGATTCTTATTTTCAGGTGATTTTACACTAATAAAGATATATCTATAAATATTTTATTATATTTCTGCCAATAGATCCTCTTAAATGTTACACAGTGGACCTTAAACCAACAAGGTGGGTTAAAACACACCGGATGGCTACAACTAAATACTGTATATACAGGGAAAAGATTAATGATTTTTATGGTATGCTCTTTTGTTTCGAGTGAGACAGTGAGAAGAATGAAATGCTTCACTAATCAATAATTTATATATTAAAGAAAGAGGTTGCTCACAGTAACAGGGAATTATCAGCCAATTACTTTCACATTAATTATTCCTGGTAATGAACTGAGTGGACATTGAATCAATGGGAAGTTTCATACACAGCATTATATAGTCCGCCACTATAAAGCTACAACAAATGCAACCAAGGAATTCTTCTGGATTTCAAAGTAAAGGATGCCATGTGGTTTCATTTCCATTATTTGCCGTTAAGGAACAGAACAATGTGTGTCCATTAAAAAATGGGAAAGGGGCGCCCCGTTAGCTCAGTGGGTAGAGCTGGCAACCCATGTACCAAGGCTGAGTCCTTGCTGCAGTGGCCCAGGGCTCGAATCCGACCTGCAGCCCTTTGCTGCGTGTCATCCCCTCTCTCTGCCTCCCCGTCCATCTTCAGCTGTCACTATCATTAAGGCAATAAAAGCCCCCAAAAAATACCTTTAAAAAATAAAAATGGGAAAGTCACCTGATAAAATCCATTACAAGGGATGGAAACCATTTCTTCCATAAGTAGTTCAGGACACTTATACTGCTGGCACCTATCCAGTTTTTCATAACAATCTTGATTCAAAATTATGTATGTTAATAATAATAATAAGGTCCTGATCTTGTAATTATGAGATTTCCTCTCATCTTTAATAATAATTAAGAGATAAGGTGTCTAATTCCTTCTTCTTTTGTGAATGCAATGCGCCTCTGTATCTTTTAGACTTGAATTTGATCACTGATAGAATTTTTGGATGCTGTGCAGATTCATTTGTAAGTCAATAAGGTTATTTTGGGATCTTGCTGATATTCCTAGAAGTGACAAAAAAAAAGACCATGGGAGCGAAGTGGGGAAAAAAAGTCAAGATCATGAGTCAAGGGAGAGGTTATTTCTCAGGAGCTCAATTTAAGAAGTTTAAGAAGAAAATAGATAAAAGCTCACACTGATGTTAAAAGAAGCTTAGTTATGTCTTTTGAATTTTCCATTCCTCTGGGTAATGATTGAGTAATCCACACTAGAGCTCAGAGCTCACCAGAGGACTACCATGGACTTCTTTGGCAGTCATACAGCAAAAAAAGTGCTCTGTTTAAGTTTTTATAGATGCTCCTTGCAAGACCGCCAGACAATACAGACGACAGCAAGCGTGGTCAGCTTGTAACGTCAAATGAGTACAGCAGTGATGTATTTGAAAATGCACTTTATATCACACATACCAGAAGAGAGCGTGAGAGCGCCTGCTTTGAGAAAAGAGTCTGCTGATGTTCTCCTGCATTTTTAATTAATTTCATCCTTACACTTCACTCCCGCTACAGCTCCCAGTTGCCAAAGCTCTTTAGCAAGAGAACCACTGGGAGAGATACTCCGCATCACATGGCTCCGGAAAAAGCTGCAAGATGACACAGCTTTTAACTGGAACCATATATAGTCAGTGGTGTGTGTAATATATGTCTCTGTGTGTGGGTGTGGGTGTGTGCGCGTGTGTGTGTGGGTGTGTGTGTGGGCCATTTTGTGTTCTTATTAGTTTTTTCTTTGAGAATCATCCAAGAACAGAAAATGAAAGGATCCCTATACAAGAGGATTTGGGGGGTTTATTTAAAGGAAGAATTTAAAATGAACAATTGATATGATTAAACTAAGATAAAGTTTTTTTATATATAAAAAACATGAATGGTAGACAATTTGTAGTTTTGAAAAGAAATTGCTGTCTTTAGATGTTATGACCAAATCCTCGCACAACCATTACATAGACTTTTGTAGCCCATGTTCTAGCCCATTACTATAGCTACAAAATGTGTGTATGGTCCAATATTGCTGACCATTGTCAAAGTGCTGAATGGCTCATCACTCACTTTGTGGAGAAATACAGATCTGTGTATTTACCAGTTAAGAGGTAGAGCCATATGCTATATACAGAGCAAATACTGTGCCTCCTCTTCTTGGTCTATTTTAATTCGCAGCTGTCTTTAGCTGTTTGAGCACAGACCTTCTGGATCATTTTCCAAAGCGCACTGTAAGTTTTTAGATTTCCTACTTCCCAAGGTAACCCCGTTTGAAAACTGAGCATTACTCAGCCATGTTGTTTGGTCACATAGCATTGCTTATGCTAACCTTAAGGGGAATAAAAATCAAGAGGTTACCTTTTACATACTTACCTGCAGCAAGGATTTCATCTTCAAAGGTATGTCCATGCAGTCCAGCTGGAATGAGACGATGTTTACCTGGGTCGAATCAAATGTTTATTTTGTTGGATTGAAAAAAAAAAATAAAAATCCGTAACGTTACTAAAACATGGCTCTACTTTTTTTGCTGTATGAGCTGTACAATTTGTCCACTGCCCCAGTTGATTGGCCACTAGCTGTTTGTGGCTAAATTGGATTTGAAAGTTGGATTGAATGATTTTGGCTGTGAGATAACAGACTTTTGAAGATGCAACTGGTAAATATAAACTCTCCCTTAAGGTTGACATAAGCAACATTATGTGGCTTCATCTGGTTTCACTACATTTAAGTACGGAATAGAAATTAACTTGCATTGCCTTGAAAATAATGAAATAAATTAAACATTCCCTTTAAAAAAGTCTCATTATGGCACAGGGGCTGTTCTTTTTTTAACACTTCTGCTCAACACTGTGTGCTGGAAATGTACACTACCAATTCGGTTTACCAATGAGGTTCTGATGAGAAATCGCTGCCAGGATGATGTTCACAGACAATGTTTTCTTGAGTAAAGCGTGATACATTTATGTACCACACAACAGTCATAGGGAGGTGGTCAGGATAGATGGTAAGTGTACAAAACAAGGACTTTGACAGCAGGGTTCACATCCTGAGTCCTATGTGTGGTTAGGTTTAAACAACAGCAGGACTTTGGTAAAGTTTGGAGACGGTTAAACATGGCTTTTTCCATTTTAAACCAGCACCATGATATTGCCCTAACTTTCACCAGCTGCTGTGAGTGCCTTAACATAATCCTGAACTTGAATTTCCCTTGGGATAAATAAAGTATCTATCTAATCTTATAAGAGTTTAATATTTTGAAATGATATTCCCTCATTTGGTGTTTTTATAATGGTGGTGGTGAGCGCTGTCAACACATCGGTCCAAAATCTCCCATAGGTGTTTATTGGGTTATGATCTGGTGACTCTGAAGGCCATGGCATATGAGTCACATAATTTTCATACTCATCAAACCATTCAGTGACCCTTTGTGCCCTATGGATGGGGCATTGTCATCCACTCACCCACTTGTCAAGAACATGGTGAAGAGTGACTCATCTGATCATATCCCTTTCTCCCACACCTCTGTAGACCTGTGCCTATATGGTTTTTGCACCACTGAACTCTCAAATGTGCATTCATCTTTGTAATGAGAGGTTTATGCACTGCAACCCTACTATAATATCCCTCAGAGTCAACTGGGCATGCTAAGCATTTTCATGCCACAGAGCACGATTGGATGTTAATAGCTTGATTGTACCATGCAGAAGCACCTGCATTTCTTATGTTTCTCCACTAATTTATTGAGGTTTTTTCTTTAATTTGTCACCCATATGTATGTTTAGATGATTACTTTTTGTTTTTTTGTCTGGGCCATTAGTCTTTGTAAAATTACAAAATGTTTTGGTCATGATTAATGTTTTCATTGTCCAGTATGCAGCTTCTACCTCAAGCCACCAGTGCACATACACTGAGAAGGAACTTTACAGTGAAGTAGGAGACATTTTGTGTCCAGCAGGAAAAATGTAGAAACTAACAACATTTGCATATTCAGATGAGAGATTCTGGAATTTTCTATGAGGTAGAAGAAGTAGATGCCTTTTTTAAACACACACATGATTGTTCCGACTATTTAAATGAGCTTAATACACATCTGGAAGGGATCTGGTAAATGGCTGTATTTCAACTGAAGATTTTCACAAAAATCGAAATACAAGGTCAACTTGTGTAAGTGTGTGTGTGCGTGCTGTGTCTTTAAGGGGCAATATCATGTCATGTGAGAGTGCGTGTATCTGGTCTTCACACTGCAGTAGATCCTCAAGTGAAGAAGGAATCTAATTTCCTCTCAGGCAAAAGGCTCGGGGTGAATTGATGCGCAGAGCTACCGGCCCGTGTAAAATTGACCATGAAAGTCGCTCAATTCAGATCAAAGTCAATACAGCCCCTCTTGCCTGTTCAATAGCTTCAGTGCATTAGAGGTTGCAAGAAGACTTAGAGGGCTTTCTCCCCTCTCCCAACTCTGTCCAGAGACCAGTGACACTGACGTGAGGTGTTTCTATAAAAATAGATGAAGTAATGGATGAATGACGGATTGACATACACTTGAAGATACAGATTATAGTGCATGAACAGCCATTGAACCCATCCATTTGTGATATCATTATTTACCATACAACTAACTCAGTTTCCTCATGCCGTGTCTCTCTAGAAACAGTGTAGGATCAAAAGAGCAACATGTGGTCTACCTTGCTTCTCAAATAGAGAAGGATTTATTGGCACCGCTGTGAATGTCCTTTAGTCCTTTATGGGTGGTTTGTTTGTTGTCAAAAGAAAATGCCAGTATTTGTCTTGATCTTTTTCCTGCTAGCCTAGATTGTTGTTTAGTACACAGTGTGTTTTCAGCTGTCATTCAAAGCTAACAACACCGTCCTTTTACTCATTGCATCCTATTCCATTTTGAAGTGTTGCAACCACTGAACTGAGCAGAAACAACTGTTTACTTTGAACTGACAGATATTTGTGTTGATCTGCCAACATTTTCTGTCACCTGAAACTTGATTTTGAATATTTTTTGTGTGATATGAAATAGAATATTAGTGATGGGAATGAAATGAGAAAAATGGAATAAGATTTTTTTATCATTTTTTTTTTATCAAACTATGGCCACAAGGCCCATGTATTAACATGTCAGCATTGATTTTCCCTTCATTCCCCAGCATTCTCTTGAGTCGCTAAATGACATAATTTACAAGAAGATTTACAGAGAATCAATGGAACAAAAAAATGTCCTCTAGGAAATATTGACAAAATGTGTGACAAGAAGACACCTAAATCAGCAATGTTGATCTTGATGGTTTTTATGTTTAGTCTGATATTTTGACAGTTTTGCTTTTTGGATTTGAAACAACATTACACATATTTAATTATTTATTTAAAGTTGGAAAAACTTAAAAACTCCTATCAATTACAGAGGATAACAAAAGCCACCAGTTGAAGCCAAACTAAGATTATAGCACAACCATGTGAATGCATTCATTTATGAGTGTGTTTTATTGCTTATAATTCAATATTTCATTGGCATAAGAAATTTTTACTCAGTAGTTACATAAATTCACTTTAAGCTAACAAAACCAAAGATGTAAAAGAGTTCAAGATAAAAAGTTCTGTGATTTTTTGAATAGACTCAAAGACAAAGATCCTAACACAAGAAGGAGACATTTTCTGTTGATAAAAATAATAAAACTTTTATGAAAGTATGATCAGCTGGATTGTCGATTGAAAAAAACACTGTTCAGTGATTATGCAACCCCAGCAGGCTATGAATGACAACTGACACATTAACTCCCTGTGGTAAAACAAAGTGAACGCTTGATGTAAAAATCAAAATGCATAATTTAAAAGTGAAAAATATTTATTTACAAATCTACATAGAATATTGTGCTTCTGATTGAAACATGTGAGGAGCTATATGGAGCCCTTTTAATCAGTTGGATTTAAAAAAAAAAAAAGTGTAATTGCTAAGACTCACAAAATATCCCTCGGGGTAATAGAATCACTTTAGAGAATGACATGAAAGCTGTTAAAATTCATGAATGTGAGCTGAGACTAAAGGAGTGTCATTCTGAAAACAGAAATGGCATGTTGAGCTCAGTATACAGCAGTGTGCCAAATGTGAAGTTGTCATAATATATCTGAAAGCACACAATGGTCCTCAAAGAATACAGTTCTTTCTGCTCTCTTTATTGAACTGGAAATTCTCCAGGTTTCCACAGCCAACTGTATTTGTCTTCTTGCGCATATGATGAGCCAAGACCTCTTCCCAACTCTTCTCAAGTCATTAAAACACAACAATTTAGAGTATGTCCCCTTAATTGCCTTAAACGTTTTTGTTTAAGGGTAACGTTCCAAATATCGGCAAATATTTTAAATTGTTTTCCACCAGCTAATTAACTTGAATGTATAAAAAAACTCATTTTATTCCAGTGTTGATGCAACAAACTAAATTATGCCTGACTTCAGTAGACCTCAGAGAACTTTTCCACAAAAGCACGCCTGCAATGCCTCACTGGTTTCCATACTTATTGTCTGTGCATCCAACAAACTTCATTTCTGCATCACTGACTCAATCAGCATTTCGTTTGTTTCTACTGTCCACAACATTAAACAAGAGGCCAGATTGATTAATGGCATTTCATTTTTCCCAGTATGCAGCGTGAGAAACCCTAGAGTGTTCTGATATATGTCCTCTAATTACAGCGAGCCAGCTAATGAGCCTCGTTTGGGCTTGGAAAACTAATAAAGGAAATCTAACGCAGAGGTGATGCCCTGTGGCAATTAGATAAGTTACCAGACAAGCAGTATTTTTCCAAGCGCTTCTGGGGGCGCTTCAACGTCAGGAAATCATTGTTAAGTGTCTTCATTACCTGAGATGAATTTGTCCGTTACAGTCCTCAATTGATCAAGATTGATCGGTCTGAAGACACTTGTGCCAGCTGATGAAAGTGTCTGATTCATTAAGAGCGGCCTTGTTGAGAAATAAAACAATGATGTCCAATGTTCAAAAACAACCTCTTCCTCGATTTATACTAATACTATTTGAAATTTTAACCTAAGTACAAGTAAAAAATGATGTTGCGGACATATACTTATTGAAAGTTAAAGTAAAAAGTAACCCAAAATAAATAATTTCATTCAAATGGATTCACAGTTTACCTCTCCAGACTGATATGCTGTGGCCTTCCAGTTGAAGCCAAGGTTACTTTTAATTACATTGTCTGCCACCACACAACTGATTTACCTAACCCTCCTGCACTCACTGTACTTTTCTTTATAGTTTGCATCCAGTTAATTTACTCTTCATTTAGTCTGTTGACCTTTTGATCTTATGCACATTACAGTCACATTACATTAAATGATGATACAACTTTTGTGTCAAAGACACACATCGTTTATTATTGTTGCCACACAGTTAGTTCTATTTGTAGTGCACACAGTTAGTTCTGTAGAATCTGTTCAATGTTCTATTTATTACCACTGTTAAGAGTGCTGCTGCAGGATGCAGCTGCTGCTGGACTTTTATCTGAGCAGGCTGTACGGAACACCCTCCATATCAAAGGGATTTATAGTTTAGAGATTTTGTTCATTTCTTTTTTTGGTTTTGTTTACAGGTTAATTGTTAAAATATTTAAATTGAGTCAGTGCTTGGAGCGCTGAAGGAAAGTGCAGCTCAATGCCAAAATTAAATGTTCATGAGCAATAGGGACATATTGCAGCAACTGGCCGCCATCAAGTACATCATATCACCCTTCCCAAGTTGATATGTTAAAAAACTAACAAATGGCATCAAAACCTAATCATGCTATGAAGGAAAACAAGAGATGCGTATAAATGGAAATAATATTGAAAATAAAGACCCGTGTAGTCTTTTCTGTCAGCTAGGAGTCCAGCCTGAGCTCTGAGGAAATGCCAGTTGCAAAACAAGCTAGCACACAAAATGACATTTATATGTATATAACCTAAGTGTTTAAATATTTGTACATGGGCTTTTTTCACAGAAGACATTTTGACATGTTACAGTTTTGACATGTGTGTGTAGGTGTGAGTGTGTGCACCTTGCACAGCCTAGGAAGTAATTGTTACAATTGTATTGTATTCATTTATAAGTAAAACTGTGGTTGAAACAGAAGGGTGTTTCACATTGTTGTGAAGTGTCATGCCATTTCACACAAGTTACAAGCAGAGCTTGTTTATTGACATGTGCAGTTAATTCACATATTAATATAGCTGTCAGCAGCTCACAAAGAAAACACTCAATATAATAATCAAAGCAAGAATAATAGTGTTTAATAATAGCAGAAGTATGAGGCATGACACAAAAACTGACAGAGACTTACACAACTGACTGACAAAGTCATCATTTACATGTTAGGTAAATCTATCTTAACACAATAAATACTCATATGCCATATGTAGACTAAATTGATAGGTTTTGGTCACCATAGTTGTTCTTCATGTTCATATTGGCCAATAAGCGTACCCTTCATAGTGGGACTATAAGAAAGGGGAAAAAACACACGCAATAATTGTTCAGTGCAAAACTGCTCTCTGAACTTCTTGCAAATTAAAAAATTAGGCTTCAATGGTTATAATTCAAGAGGGTCTCCTGTTGTTGTTTTGTTTTTCTCCCTTGCTTGTGTTTCTACAGTGTTTCCTTGCCCAGTTGCAGAGGAGGGATACATGCTTGCAATCACATGTAGGTTTGTTCCTGAGACAAAACCCCACCTATAAACGCACTCGAGAATACCAGGACAAAAAGGCTTACTTAGACTGTTGAGACCATTACAAATACGACTCAAAAGGGTAAGTTCAGGCAACTAAAAGCATTTGATTAAGGTAAGGGAAAGACTGTGGTCAAACCAACATTAGCATGTCAAAGTCAAGTACAAAAATTTGTACACTGACTATCTACCCCAACCTCCTCCCTAAAGGCCTGGTCACACCAGAATTTAAAACACCAAAAATTTGTTTCTAATGGAAGGGAATTTGCACCATTGACCAATATCAAGCTGTCTTGACAATGTTAACCTTGAGGAAAATGAGAGCTGCAGAGTCCAAAATGAAGGAAGATGTCATAGTTGTGTTACAGCATCCACTTTTATTTAACCTTCTCTACCGCAGTATAAACTGCTGGTTTCATACATCTTTTGGATAAACTGAACTTAGCGTCCAAGCACAAAAGTTTGTGGAGAACTTTTTTCCCGTCTTCAGTAAGATAAACTAATATTGTGCCACTACCGTCTTTCTGACAAACAACAGTTATTATTTGCACGGTTACAAAAGGTCATTTTCAGGGAAATATAAACATAGGGCTTGACCAAATGACCAATGCAGTCTGTGCAGACATTCAATGAAGCTGCAGGAAGTTGGTGTGACACAACTACTGTCAAGCCTAGAAGGATTACCACCACAGCACAGACAGGTCTGATATATTGTGTGACACCAGCAGAAAAGTCCAGGGTGTCTCGACTTTTGGGAAGGCTGATGCTAAAGCATCCTGAACTGATTGCTGCAGGGCTCACTGTTGCTCAGCCGATGGCAGCGAGGGACAACATAATCCTCTCACTGTTGGATGACTCAGTACATACTTCTAAATGTGTTTGAGTCATAAAAAATAATGGATATAATGTACAGTCTTCTGTGGTGTTCAATTTCTTTTGCTCCAGGGCACAATATGATGGAGAAATGCTGACTTCTCCCAGCACCATTTTGTTTTGTTCATCCTCAGAGCAATCACAGTAGTTCCATAATTTCTCCACATCTGTTCCTTGTGCTGCAAAACAATATGAAAGAGCTTGGGAGGGAGATCACTTGGGTATGGAGTTTTAAAGAATATAAAGTCTTAGAAGCTTATTGTGACACGCAGATGAACCACCTGAAACATTATGTTTGTCCAGAAGAATAAAAGTGTATTTGCTTTCAAACACTGGCCATATATACTGAGCATCTGTAATTTCTTTAAAAGAGCCTGCAGCACAATTTGCGTTGAGTGAGCCCTTTCAGGTGTGCTATTAAGATCTGTATACCTGTATATGGCTGCATATGTTTAAAAAGTTTTGCAGCTCCAAGGGGAGCAGTATGAAATATGCTAAACTGCCTCAGGTGACTGCCAAAAACAAATCTGGGGGGGGGGGGTTTGGAAAGAATGAAGCTCACCAGATCTTTGCAGGCCACTCCTCATCTTTGCTCAAGGCTAAAGGCTCAAGGCTATGTTAGCCAAATAGCATAACGCCAAATCTATACAGTCAAGTGAATTAAGTTGAGTTGCATCATGGGTAATTTAAGTAGAATGGTAAATCGGCAGAGTACTCTTTTAATATAGAAACATTTTGTACTTTGAGTTATTAGAACTGGTTTGATCTCAACAAAGCTTTAAATTATTTCTTGTTTTCAGCCATTAAAGCTGTATTAATACATTTTTGGCCACTAGAGGACAGAAAAACATCAAAACAAGCTGATCAACATAAGGCTACAAGCATTCCCCAAGACTTAAAGCTGGATAACATGCTAATAATTTACTGCTGTACTTGACCATGCAGCAGACAGAAAGCATTGGTCTGCTGGCAGCAGTTTGCTGGATTGTGGAGGGATCAGTCGAATCTTGAATGTGGTCCTGTGTTTTAGGGGAGATGTGGGCTTCATATTCAACAGCAGTTTCAGTCCAGACTTTTTCAGTTCAACCGTCAGTAACTTGAGTTGTTTGAACAGAGAGTCATTACAATAGTCCAGCCCTGATGTGACAATGAGACAAAAGCATAAATAATTGATTGAAGAACACAATAGACTGTGAACTGGAAATATTATTAAAGGACCTGTGAGTAGGATTCAGTGGCATCTAGCGGTGAATTTGCAGACTGCAACCATGTGACTACAGGTAGTCTTCGAAGCATGTAGAAACTAAGGTGGCTACAAAACTCACGAAAAAGGCCCTATGTAGAGCCTTTTGTCCATTCTGGGCTACTGTAGAAACATGTCGGTTCAACAATATGGACTGTATAAGAGGAACCGCTCGCAGTGTAAATAAAAACAGCTCATTCTAAGATAACAAAAACACAACGCTTCTTATTTTCAGATGATTATACACTAATGAAGACATGGTTTGTCGGTTTTCTTACAGTTAAAGTGTACAATCATGTCAATGTCATATATTTTATGCTAAGATTTATTGATTACATATCTAATACTACTGGATATATGAATTATAATCTACCACCTAGATAGAATAACATTGATTTGAATGACTGCTCAAGTGAGGCAATTAATGCAATCACATCATTAGATATGGCTGTAAGCTGGCTTATGAACACATTAATGAATTAAACAAATAATGGAGTATTGTACAGCAGATGAAATAAATAGTAACGTAATGTATTCATGTTTAACTAATAAGGACTCTCGTCATAATTTAATAATGATGGTATTAGAGTGATTAAACCTCATTACCATTAAAAGTAATCACTAAGGGTCTGGTGAATTCCATTGTAATTAATTGTCCATGATGTAGTCATCTCTCCCAGTGACAGTCGCAGTGTAAACAGAGCAGGCGCTCACAGATCAGCTGCTAGGAGACCCAGCCACAAAGGGTACAAACTGAAGGTTGAACAACACACAAAGAGCTGCACTGCCTTTGTGTTAAAAGTACAGAAATAAAACAGATTACTATTTTATATCTGTGGAAGCAACCTACACATCACACTGTGGTTTTGTTTCGCTGTTGCCAGGCGACTGCAGAATAGCAGACGATCCTCTGTCAGTCACACGACCAGCTGCTGTTTGTTGTGCTGGGTCGGTGCGATTTGGATACACAAGTATTATATAAAATAGGAGAATGGTTACAAAACAGCTCTTATTTGCCTCCAAACTGCGGTAGTTCCCCCAGAAGGGCCATCTCTGCATTAATACAGCTGGTGAAAGGAGAAAACAAAAACAAAAACAATGAGCTGAATTTGTTTCAACTTGGGGTGCTCAAGGCACTCTTCCAAAAATGCAAAGTGCTGAAAGCAGAGAAGTGTAAGATGCAGCACAGCCAGGGGCAAACACACTGTTTGTGGGGCCTGAGGCAAATACATACCCTCCTTACCTCTGCTGTCACCCTTCACATTACCTATCACACCTACCTTGCTGCTGTGTAAGAGAAGAAATATATTCTCAGTGAAGACAACATAATAAAGGCATCTTCCTGTCACTGACTGCAATTGATGCAAGCGTTTATCTTGTTTACCTTCAGCACTCCTGACTTGAAATGCTGACTGGACTAGAGTAAGTGCATTTTGTCACCATCAAAATCATCACAGGGGGAAGAGGAGTTGCCATCATCATTATTGTCGTCATTATCATCATCATCAACAACAACATCTCTATAATGTTGCTGCACTAACACCACATCTTGCTCCAGCAGCAGGTTGCTCTTTAGCAGTGTCTTTAAAAATTTTAAAAGGGTTTGCTTTATTATTTCCTCCATATTTGTGTCCTGTTAGCTGGTATTTCGTTTGGTCCAAAGCAGCTGTATTAACATCTACTAGCTGGATAGATCGAAAATGTGGTATGAATATTTATTGCCCTGGAAGACTGGGTGCTGTCTGATTTCGATGACCTTTCCGTTTGATCAGCACTTCTCTCCAGGATAGGGTATTTAGAAAAGTGTTGGTTGCATTTCTGTAAAATGTTGGATAATAAGACAAATACAAAAGGTTTTTGGTAACATAATTACCTCCACTCTGGTGCCAGAATTTGCTTTTATAGCTAGTGAGGACATTCATTCATTTAAAGCTGCACTAATAAATATTTTCATACAAACAACAAATCAGATGACCAGTAATATGAAAGATGTCATTTTCATCCAACATTGCAGTTCTCTCTCGGATCTACGGAGCATTTTAACCTATTTTAGCTCAATATTTTGGTTAACTTTAATGTTTTCATTCAAATTTATCATACACTCCCTGCAGACAGATAGAGTTAGCAACAAGCTGATGAATATATATTTTTCTCAGGAGTTGGTGGAGACCAAAACAGAGGTAAAACAAGAGTAAATATTGGACTTATATTCATCAGATGGCCAGACATATGACTCCAAATGAATGACAATGTTGCTCTGTGTCTGCTGGCTGTGTAAATATTTCACCATGTCAGTTTTATAAGGTGATAATATGTCAGTGTTATGTTTCTAGCTTGTTCCTAAGGCCTTATAGTGACCAAAAAATCAAATAAAGCAGCTTTAAAAAAAAACAATATTGTGAATATGTTATGTCCAATACGCTCATATTGTAAGGTGTAATGGCCATTGCAACCATTAGGGGCAACTAGCTGAACTTAAGAAGCTTAGTCTTGTTCTTTTTCTTTGCTTAACTGTTACAAGAAGTTAAGTGAAATACAACATTGTTTCCTCGAATTGACCCCAAACAGTCAACTGGTTCTTTGCAATACTTTGTTTACAGTGCCCCCTTTGTGAGCTCCAGGCAGTTCTTAAGTTTGCCTGTGTGTCACTCACATAATGTACCAAAGTCACTCTCTTTTTAGCTTTTAGCAGCTCTGTTGCTAAAAACATGTCTTGTATTATCAGTCCGGGCTGAAGAACTGCAGGCAAATACAAAGTAATTGCTGTGAACTAAAAGGCTCCAGACCATTAGTGACCAAAGAGGCATTAAAGTGTTACCACACAGTGGCCTATATGTAACTTCGCCTGGGGAGACTTTCACTTCAGTTCCTAAATTCGGCTACAATGCAGCATGCCGTACACTTTCACATTAAGCCATTAAAGTGGTTATCAAAATGCACAGAGGGCTGTGGAGGCGTATATTTGCCGTGTCTTGTGTAAAACAAAGGTATCACCCACAACCTCGTGAAAAGATTGCTGCATTTGGGATGTTCTGTTGATCTTGTTTATCTTGAAGGAAAAGTGATTTATTCTACCATGTCAAAGTGAGCTCCAAATCATGATGATTAGTGAATAGGCCAGGCTGTTACCCTATAGGAGTTGTTTGCTAACTCAAATTGTCCTCTGTTTTACTCTGGTTTGAGCCCAGGTTGTCAGCAGAAAAGTGCTGGAATATATCTGCTTTAGATATTGCCCGAATGAATAATTAAAAACCAGAGCTTCACACGTCAAGAGAGGGTGATGTGTACATCGCTTTGAACAAGCTGCAGAGGAAATGAATAAATACATAAATTGTGTGTGTGTGTGTGTGTGTGTGTGTGTGTGTGTGTGTGTGTGTGTGTGTGTGTGTGTGTGTGTGTGTATGGGCAGCACGCAAGCAAGGAAGCCACAGAATTGAAATTACACATGCGGATGAAAGCGAGAGGTAATTTTAACATAAAGCATGAACTGTCAGAAAAGCTTTTTAACTTTTCAACAGTGCAGGCTGTTTAGGCAGAGCATTTGTGACATGACAGATCCAGCCTATCTTAAAAGTGAGAAGCACAAACAAACTTAAGTTTGGTGGTTTGCTATGACATCTTCACAAATTACATTTGATAGCATGAACACCCATATTAAGAGTAGTGTTCAAGATTATTCACTTCAGTACCAGTGTGTACATGTGACTGATTCAGTGACAATGCAATGTGAGTTGTATTTATTTATTATTTGTTTATTTAGATTATTTATAATATCTTTGGGGCTTTTTATTGCCTTTAATCATTAGTGACAGCTGAAGAGTGACAGGAAAGGTGGGAGAGAGAGGGGTGAGGACACGCAGCAAAGGGCCACAGGTTAGATTCAAACCCATGGCCGCTGTGGTAAAGACTGAGCCTTGGTACATGTGAGTTTTATATAATACAAAAACAGTTTCAGAGTTCAAAGTGTAGAATTTGGCTCAAAATAAGCCTTTTGCACAAACAACAAGCTGTAACTGAATATGTTCAGTGTCAGTAGTGTAAAGGACAAGCATTTGCACCTCAGTATGTTTATATTGCATTTATTCAGATGAAGCAGTAGTTTTAAAGGCACAGTATGTCATTTCTGCCACTAGGGGGTCTCTCACGTCAAAACAATAGGCTTGTTTGAAATGAACTGCACCTCACCTGGAAAGTGGACGAGATCAGGTGGCAGCAGGCAGTGAAAGAGTAGTAGACGTTACGTTTTGAGTGGATGGCGAGCGCGAGACGCCGAAATGGATGCCAATAAAATTCTGAGAGGAAAGTTTACTTTTAAAAAGTTGCCAAATGGTTCCATTGACAAGACCAAAGTGATCTTTGTGTTTTGTCGTTGTGAACTGAGCTATCATCACAGCACGTCCAGTCTGAAATACCACTTGATGGCCAAGCACACAGCTGATGCAAATTCTCCGCCCCCTCGCCAAAGCCAGGCAACAATGGATGATTTTTCAGTAAAAACAACATTTGCACAAAGCAAGCCAATCCTTTTTTCCATGTTGATAAGAGCATTAAAATGAGAAAAAGTAATGGGACAAAAAGAAATCAAGGGACATTTGGAATAGATAAAAATGTGCGATTAATTGCGAGTTAACTATGACATTAATGCGATTAATCGCAATTATATATTTTACTCGTTTGATAGCCCTATAATAAATTAATTATATTATTATTTCTCTGGGTTTGAACATTGTTGGAAACATCTTTGATAATGTAAGTACAATATCTAACATTCTTATAGCATTTTTAGACATTTTAATGCGGAAATGTTACATAATATACCTTTAAGAGATGAAGCAGCTCCACTAAAAAAAGAACTCAACTTAACACTCCTGCAAACACTGACAAAGATCAAGGTAACCAGAGCTTCTGTCTCACACTTCCAACCAGAAAACTGTTTTGTGTTTGTGTGTGTTTGTGTGTGCGTAAATACACAGCCATGTCTGTGTCAATGCGTGTGCGTTGATCCGTTTTCTTGCAGTCATTTAGTTCAACAGCATGTTGCTCTGTGTTTGCTTCTTCATGGCAACTTTCCCTCACTAATTGGTCGCAGTTCAACTTTGTTGTAGAAGACAGTCTGTTCAGGTCAAAGTTTCCAGACAAACTCAAAGTGAAGTTTTTTGTTTGTTTTCTTCTGAAACAAATTGCACTGTGACAACTTTTCTTTTGAGCTTCTGTACACTAAATCAAACATTTAGTGTATGGCATTTATAAATGTCTATAGATACATTTATTATAGCCTGTGTGTTTATCGGAGTTTCACTTTTCATGAGTTATGTTTCTGTAGAATTATCAGCAATAGCCACAATGTTCAAACAGGGAAAGACATCATAAACTCAAATTCCATCAGCAGAAAATCACAAGCAAAAGTTTGATTACAAGCAACTTCTGCGACATCAAGTGTAGAAACATCACAGGAGTGATCAATTACTGTACATCCTCTATGAGTTCTTTAATATATAAAACCATGCAAGTAATGCTAATTATGCTAACTGTCTGTGTTTTACTTTATTTTTGTGTTTTCATTTAGACTATTGAAGTTATACATTTTTTCATAGTTCCCATTTTCAAAGGTTCAACTCCTGGGGGAAATAACTCACTCACTTTAGCTGGTAAATGCTCACTAAAGTCACCAACAGGTACTTTACAGTGGGTTGTTAGCTAGAAAAAAACTGCCTCCTGCTGCCAAGAACAAGGCACTGAAAGTGAACTAAAACTGTTGCAGCCAGACAGCTAAACAGCTGAAACTCTCTATATAGCTCCATAAAGCTGAGGGAAGCTGCAGATTCATTTGATTATTCCCTGTAGGTTCATCATAGAGTGACCTCTATCACACTGTTACATTGTTTCATTATGTAATTTGATATTGTAAAATATCACTTATAGCTCCTTTAAAGTACTAGTTTAGAACTTTACTCTTTTCCAAATTGATGGATGGATGCTACACACTTTTTTCTTTTACATTTTAGCTCACATCTTTAACAACTCCCACTAGATTTGTTCCATTTAACCTACTCTTTGACCCACTTTCAAAGAGCTCAGTGCTGACAAAAAAAGGACAACATGACACCTCATATAAAGTAACTCGATCCAACTAAGAAGCTGTTACTTCTGATTCATTTTAATTCCACCTTGTCTGAGCAGGCATCTGGTGTACAACAAAGTCAAGGCCATGGGACTGTCTCTAACGATGTAGCAGGCTTGTCACTCACTCGCATCTGCGTGCTTCCCTTCACCCAAGGGCCCACCTCCTTCCATTAAGCTGAATAAATGAGGTGCCAATCAGGCAGTTGAGGTTTTGACTCCACACAGAGCACAAAAAGTGCCTCTGTCTACTATCTGGTTATGGTGAAATCTTGTTGGAGGCAGGCAGGGAGATTCACTTCACGCTTAACGCATTGTGGGAGCAACAAACAGAAGCACTCACAGTTGTTGTAGGCAGGGATTTGGGTGTCTCTGGTTATTTTCAGGGTGAAAGGGGCTGTAAAACTGAGACAGGCAGATAAAAGAGAAGAGAATTGGGAGGGAGAATGGTAGGAAAAGGCTAGCAATAACCATAACTACTACTATGTCCCACACAAAGGATGCAATGGCCCTTTGGGCCAATAAGTGTACTTTTAAAAAATGCTTTGGATGTGTCATTCATCTCCTCAGATGTGGTCTAAATCCAATTAGAGATGACTGATATATTGTGGTTGATGAGCAGGATACAGTACACACCTGCTGTGTCATATAGTGTCATGTCATTTCATTAATAAAACACACCGAACCAGCCATACAGACAAAAGAATTAGTCAAAGTACGGTAGCCAAGATGTGTCATTCTGGGGAGGAAAGGTGATAAAACTGCTGCTTCTCTGGAGAGTTGACACTTGTCAAGACCCTGCTGGTGTGTGGAGTTACAAAGCCAGTAATGGGACAGCACAGTGGAATGGGTTAGAACTGCAATCTGATGTGTGGATTTAGCTTTTTCTCCCATTTTCTAACACTTGGGGCAGAGGGGATTAAATGAAGAGAATTAATTTTCCTACGGGGATCAATAAAGGATAACTTCATAACTTTTTAACCGGTGTTATATATAGCTGGTGTCATCATGTGACACAAAAAGCCAACAAATCCTGCCTGTTACAGTTCTGTTACAGCGCCCTGTTTGTCGAATGACAATGATCACAAATGACAAACAGTCTCCCGACTCTATGGTTAAGGTTTGGGTAAATTTGCAAACTACAATTATAAGTTAAGGAAAAATGTCGGTCATCGATAATAGAAACCAGCAATGACAGGAGGCGTGCCAGTGGAAAGAGCACCAAAGGAAAACCAATGTGGAAATGTGATGGCATTTAGGTTTGTTTGATGTTTTCATTTTCATTGGCCCACCGCCATTTCTTGTCTCCTCAGTGAAGCAGATGATTGAGTGAGTCACATGCTTCATTTAAAACATCATGAGTTATTCACTGTTTCCATTGCACTTTGTCACGTTTTCCTTTTATTGATACACCAACTGTTCCACCTCAGCCAAGTGTAAAAATGTGGTGGGGATATTAGCGTTTTTTGTTTTTTTTTATGACTTTATTTTGCGCAAATTGAAGAAATAGCACACAAAGATTTAAGGTTGAGAATAATAAAGACAATGAAGCGCAGAAGTGCATAAATCACAGCATAGTTCCTCTAAAAAAAAAAAAAAGTCAGCCCAGAGACCAATCATGGGACACCTCCTCTGCTTTGCTGTCTGTCTTATGGAGACACTGATATCTCTCCTGGCTTTCCTTTGTCTCTCTACTTCCTCAGGAAACATGGCAGACATGGGATAGACAAGTTAACTATAAAGAAAGCCCTCTATGGACAGACAGTGGCTGACTTGCTGGAAATAGTGTGCAAAGACTGCATCTACTTGTGTACCCTTCTGTTCTAAGCAAAATCCCAGTGTACAATAATACGTTAAATCCTCCGTACACTTAATATGAGGAATGGTAAAATAATCTCACGTCAGACTGAAAGAGAAGACTTTGTAACAAGATGACAGAGGGAAATCGTTTGAGGTAATGGTATGTGCTATCGACTTGCCTCTGGTCTGCTTGGGTCTTAATTCATGAAAAGCTAGGCTGAGCTATTCCCTTCCACAAGTGGCTGAGGGTGCTCGGCGAGTGTACGGGTGAAACAATGATTAATGTGGTTATAAAACCAGTCGGCTGACTTTTAAGTGTTACACTAGATCATCTAGTGAGGGAGCTCCACCGTGTGCACTGGAGCGACACGAAAGTTTGAGCTGTGAGAAGTGCATCGGAAACAAATCTCTCATCAAACTTTCTGTCGTCCGACCCGGCTCTGAAAATCCTTACTGCCTCTAAAGTGTCGTGTTGCTGAGGTAATATTTACTGTCCATCATACACTGAAGCTGTACTTCTGCTGGTTTCACATTATATGTTTAATTGGTATTTTCATTTTAAAGGGGCAATAAGTATGAATTTTACTGTCACAGTAAAACTGTGACACAAAATGGCCGTAATATATTTGTGGGGGGTAGATAGGGTTATGGCTCACTCACTCCCAATGGCTCAGAGATTAAGGAGGCTAAAATAGAAAACAAAGAACTGAACAAACCAAATACATAAGCTAAAAGTAGATGTTTGATAGTACGCTGAGACTAGAGTGTGACTACTATTTTCCCCTCTTTTAGCTGAACTGGATTCCAGCACTTATATTTTGATGGGCTGCCAATCATCAACTCCCACCACATGAGACTGATTAATTCATTAATGTAGTGTTAAAATGCTTATGCAGCTGCTTTTAACTACACGTGCTTGTACGCATGATGGTGTGACGCCCCTCTGTGGACAGGACTCCTTGCCCTCTCCCTGCAGGAGCCTGGAGTGTGTTGTCAGGTGGTCAGGGAGACTCAGCTCACCTGGAGTGACTGTATGATTACTCTATATAATCTTGTGGCAGTCGGCCAATCTTTCTCTCTCCCATTGTTTCACACCCTATCAGAACGTCCATGTAAATGGTCTCCTATTCACAGAGAAACTCGAGAACAACAGATTTTTCTGTCTCTTTTTCCTGTTTCTGTAGAGCAACAGTTGGCAAACAGTGAACACAGAACAACAGGGAACTGTTGCACCTGGTCATGCGATTTACAGCAGATGTGCAGGTTCCAATTAGTAGAGACTATATGAGAGCAAGCGGGAAAAAAATATCTCCCAGGCATTTACTGCTCTGCTCAATACATTGCGCAAAAAGTACCTTATAGATCAATGGTAGTCACACCAACACCTCAAGCTGCATTCACGTTGTTTCTCAGATGGTCTCGTTTCCAGAATTGGGAAGTCGTTCTTCCAACTTTAGTGTGTTCATGAGCTTTAAGTCATAATGTAAAATTCCCCACAACCTAAAATATTGCATAACCTAACCTGTTATGAGGGATTAATGCTAATAAATAACTTTCCTAACAAATCAAGGCCTCTTTACACAGATTTAATAGATCTTAACTTTAATTTATTAGCAGATTACAAATTACATGTGAGCAAAAAATGTATATGCAATACATGAATTAAAAAAGTTTCCTATCATCAACCCAACATTTATGTTCATCCACCATGTTTCTGCCTAATAAGACGTCAACTCATTGACTCCAACTCATTGATTCCAAAATTTTTGAGTTCCGAGTTATTGTTCTAACTTGACGGGTGCATTTTCCCAGCTAGGAACAATATTTCCAGTTATTCTGACACAACATAAATGCAGGTTCCTACAGAATACCTTAAAGTTGATCAAATCTCTGCCTTCTGGAGTGCAGATAATAGATGGACAGAAGTTTCATGATGTCCAAGTTTAAGGTGTGAGTTTCACTTTTACACATCATGGAAATATTGTCTATATAATGTGCATTCATCTCTAAGAACAATTTAAACATCTAAAGAAAAGACAAAATAAGGGATTTTCCTGTTTATTTCTGCTTCATTCCACCTTGAGTGCAGTTTTGTGCACTCCAGCACATTGGATTGAATTGAAACAATGACTATGAGGTTAAAGTACTGACTTTCAGCTTTAATTTAAGGGTGTTTCCATGCACTGATAAAGTGTGTAGAAGTTGTAGCCTTTTTTATACGAGTCCTAAACTGTTCATCTCAACTGTACTCATCATTGATGTGAACAAGCTGAAGGTCAGTACTTTAACTCAAAGTACTGTATCATTTCAAAGCCAAAGTGCTGAGCCAAAACAATGAAAAACATACTGCATCACTGTCCTAATACTTACAGGCTACCCTGTAGATACTCAATTTAGTTTAGAGTTTTGTATAACTTGAGGTTCAGTGGGGTTTCTGATTGGACTGAGATTCAATTAATGAAAATGTTAGTGCTAATCCCTGCTCATTTCCATCCTTATGTGTCTGCTAGCGGTTCAAAGCCTGACCGGGACAAAACTCACAATGCTGGTGATTTTGCTATATTTTTTTATAGTGCCAATTATATTAACGTGGCTCTCCCTCTTCTCCATATTTCTCTCTTCCTTCCACCCCTGAGGCAGTAGGTAGGCAAATACAATTATTTGTTCAAAAACAAAGGATCAGCAAAAGCTTTCTGTTCTGGATTAAGCAATCTCACAGTTAGCTGTGGTGCAAATATCACAGCATGTCATATAAGGGAAACAATTCACTTAGTAAGTAAAGCTTAGATGCTGTTTTCCTGCTTCTTCTTCATACATATTCTTCTGAAGGCAGTATAGAAGAGCATTGACACAAGATGCACTCTGAGCCTCTTTGCTTGTTATCCAGTGCCAAATAATCTGTTTGAACAAAGTCTCATTGCTGTACATATTGGATTCATGTAGGCCAGTACTGACAGTGACATATGAGGCCTGGATGTTTTTTTGGGGGGAGAGCAGGGTAGAGATGGGAGGTGAGACACATTACTGAGTCTGTACTGTAGCTGCCACTCCCTTCCTCTGTTTCTGCTCTCCGATCCTGGCAAGCACACTGGGGGGATGTCGGAGAACCTGCCTTCAAAGGATTTTTTTTTTAGCATGTACCTGCTCCCTGGTACATCAAAGTGCGTCTATCAATTATAATTTAAGTAACACATATTTATATGTGATAAGTAGCGACGAACACTACAGTACAGTCAAATGGTTAACCAGGGGATTTATGTACAGCTGCACGTGATGTCATGTTAAAGAAATCTGGGCGTAGAACACGGGCCCCTCAAATCCATTAGCTTGTCAAATTGTTTTTGACTGGCTTTGATTTTGCTTTTATCCTTGTCAGTTGCTCGGTAAGAGTGAGGCGAGGCTGTTATCATGCAATGGAAATGGAAATCAGGTCTTAGCCCACAGTACAATTGCAGGGGAGGCTCTTTGAGTGGGGCATAAAAAAGAATACGCTTTATCAATTCTCAGTAAGTGGGTTTCAAGGACAAGTCCAATAATACTTCAGCGGCACATTAAGAATGCTACAACTGAATTAATGCAGGCAGATTATTTGAGTTTTACATCACAAGGACTTCTCAACATAATTTCACTACTTTACTAGTTCTTTTGACTTGAATGTAGAGTGTAGTGAGAATGTATTGAGAAATAATAATAATAATAATAAATAATGAAAAAAAAACAATACAGGAAAAGCATATTTATTTCTTGTCCAGGTAGGGATAATAAGATAGATATCAATGGCATTTCATCAAGTACAGAGCTGGAGTCAAGACGGGTTTAGCCTTGCAGTAGTAGCAGAAAGACTGGAAGCGGGGGGGAAATAGTTAGCCTGGTTCTGTCCAAAGTTAAAAATACCTCTACCAACACATGTGCAGCTGTCTTATTTTGTTTTATTAAATGGGATATCAACACAGATTACATTATTTCAGGGGTAGTATTTCTTGACAAAGAGTTTATACATCCACACAGTTCTTATATCTACATTTATATAGTACTAAATTGTTTTACAGTTGCATTGTGGTGATAAATGTAATAGCTGCCTGGATTGTGTTAAGGGGCTGCTTTTTTTGAGTGATGAAGATCTACATTTCTGTATCACATACAGTTTTATACAATTGTTTAATACTGCTGTATACAAGCAGATATTGTATTGCAAGATCAGATATTTTGACAGAAAACTACTTAAATACCTTGTTAGTGACCATTCCACAGATACATTCCGTATTAGCATTTTGTGATTTTAATTGCACTCCCTCCTTCTGTTCGCAGAAAACGTAACCTGGTCAGCATTACATTTCCTTCAAAGGGCATTTGCTGTTGCAAATTAGTTTTATATAAACCTAATTTCTAGGAGACAGGGTTACTATTTTGGACTCATTTTCATGATTCAGAGTTTTTACAGACATTTCCCCTCTAAATTGCTAAAATGGTTCAATTTGAATAATTGCTTAAGGCCCATAGGTAAAACTATCCAATGTTTCACCAGAAATAGAGAATACTCAAATACATGAATACATATTTTTCTTTTTCTTCTTTCTTACTCCATAAATCATCTGTTGACCCCCAAGATTTAACCCATTTGGAGGGATTATGACTACAACCGTATATAAAGTTAGTTAAGACATCGCAATGATACATTAGTATTAATGATCTACTTAGGTAACAATATGTCAGTCATAATAGCTTTTTTTCAAGAATTATATTTTAAGTACATTCAGCACTTAAGCAGGATTGTAAATGTTTTACATTTCTCTTTCTGTTGGGTTTGAATAGATACAGCATATTAATTATTGAGCTATAGAGGTGCTGGAGCCCAGCGTAACAATGGGTCTAAATGGGTTTCCCCACCTCAGTTGTGTTTTTTGCTATCGGGCCACGCTGTCCATAGTACTGAAGCAGAGCAGAGGAGATCAATAGACAGACAGACATAAAACATCACTTTGAACAGTTTCTTCACCTGCTTGCTTTTGGTGGCTATAAACAGAACTTTTTCTAATCCCCCCATTGCTGCAATCAACAGTCAGTCAGCTGTTATGTGCATTCCCCTGCTGATTTTGTTTGTCGTTCATAATGTAAAAAATATATAGCGCTCTGCCAGTGATACATTTTCTGAAACTGTTGCATGGTCAAATCAATAAATTTTATTTTATGAAAAAAACTGCCCTCGTGATTTTAACAGCCCCCTCAGTCACTTCATCCTGGCACCTGGCCTGGCCTTTAGGCAAAGCTAGGCTAATCACGTCCGGCCTCCAGATATCAAACCAACTCCATTTCTTATTGTTTGATACAAGCTTCATCTTTTGGATTCAATTAAGTTGTTAACCAGATAACTGCATCACTGCATGCTTTTCAACTGCCCTCCACGAGTCTGAATATGATGTAAGACATTTACGTTACAGCAGTAAACATACAGTGCACTCAATGTAATACTCTTATCCAGGCTGAGATGTGCCTGATATGGCTTATCTCACTATCTACAGACTCAGGCACACCAGGGGCTGGATGGTGCAATAACAAATATCCTCATTTGTAAAATATGTGTTTATTCTCTGAATCAAGCCTCTTCCCCTCACCACTAACCCACTTCCTGAAATAGATCTGCTCCATTCACTCTCTGAAGTGTTCCAAAGAGAAAAAGCGCTTCTGGCTGCCCATGTCCTACATAATGTAATTATGTAAACCAAACCAAGAGAAAGAACCCGCACACCACACAATCTACCACGCAATCAATGGCAGATGATCATTGACAGAGCTATAAATTCACAGAAATGTGTTGACGCAGTTATGGTCGAATATGGTGCTGCTGTTCTTATCCCAGGGATAAGGATGTTTCCTGGAATACAATCAGTGTTTTGTTAATGTTTAAAATGTATTTTTACCTATAAAAGAGTTAAAAATTTCTTTAAGCACCAAGAGCAGCATGTAAGAGAACCCTCCACTGCGTCTTCTCTGACAGCGGATTGCTTTCTGGACACCAAAATGACAACGGCTATTTTCTGGCAGTTCAACAAAACCATTTGGTGCTTCAATCCTCATGAAATGCCCCTTGAAAGCTTTGCTCATCACTCTGTGGTAGGCAATGGACGGCTATCATGATATTCTCACTCATACACACACACACACACACACACACACACACTCAGACCCTTCACATGTAGGATGGACTGATGTTCAGTGCATTACAGGCTAAGCACTGCAGTTGTATGTTTCACATAGTATTCATTTTAAAATCTATATTAGCGTGAAGGTCTAAAAGTGAAAAAGGTTGAGAAGAGCTGAGAAGAAGAGAGCTTAGATAGTGAAAGAGAAGACCTAATGTCGGTTCAGTGTGAAAGAACAGCTTTGCATGTCTTATCTATATTGCAGCATGTCTGTAACACAGCTCATTGGTCCAGCCATTAAAAGGAACAGGCTCTCCTCTCTCACATCTGTGATGCCTCCATTGATTATATTGACTCACTTGGGAGCTACTTGTGCCATTACAGCATGGTTCCAACTGCAATTGGGTACAGCACGCATTTGCCTTCTCTTTCTTTCTATCTGTCTTTTTTTTAAGAAGTACTAAGTTCAAGTAAGTACACACACACACACACACACACACACAGAGAGAGAGAGAGAGAGAGAGAAACATGCACACATACCTAGAATCCCAACAACATTGCCTATTGGTGCCATTAAAGCCAGGGGCATTTTCCTCAGCTAAGCCTGTCAGGTCAATGAAGATACACATAAAGTGAAGTGAAAGCATTTTCTCACTGTTGAGCCCTCTTTTTGACACGTTACATGTTCACATAACAGATCATGTCAGGGCCTCACCTCCTTTAGAGAGACACCATGTAACTCATTTTTGATATTATTTCCCTAGATGTCTACGTTTTTATGTCAGAGTAAGGAATGGATCCTAATTATGATGTACTATACTGTACTATTCCCTTGCCGTTTGAAAAACAACTTTTTTTCTTCAATTTACTTTACTAACACAGTGTCTGCACAAACAAGGAATTTCTGTCGCGATGCAGATTCCTCCTTTACGAACGTTCGGCAGCAGCCAGTTCTGAGCTAACTTTATTACACTTTATTAACAATGTAAAAAAAATTGTGAGCCAGTAAACTGATTCAAAGCTTAAGAAGATACAAATCACAATTTCTAATATTGTTGCACCCCCCAATAATCACAAAAAAACTGGGCAAAACATATGGCTTTTAATGTGTAAAGTAGATTGTGTTTGGGGTGTGGTTGTGGTCTTCTTTTAAAGGGGTATCCCCAAATCCAGGCTCATCCCATGTGGAGACATGTGTTGTTGTTGCTTTCATTTTGAATATTGTGTTTAAACCAAAGGGCAGAACAGCAGTGACAGTGAACTACATTAAAATACATTCTTAAATCTTCTCCATTGCCATTATTTAAATTTTACAGCCACTGCTTTGTATTATGCACTTTGCATTCGGCACCCAGAATTAATTTTAAATGAAGGTATCAGTCTTTCACCAACAAAAACTTCTAAAATATAGTGCAAATGAGTCAGGAGTTGCCAGTCCCCTTTTTGTAGAGGACAGAATTAGGACATCAGCTTCACACTTTGGGGATATCACAGGGCGTGTGGCTCAAACAACACTTGAGCTAAATTCCAAAATGTGTTTGTTCTTCAAGTGGACTCAACTGTCCTAATTATGTCGTCCAGTCAGACAGTCAACTGTATTTCCTCATTAAAACTGGTGTCCCGACGTGGCCTTGGCCTCTATGACCAGAGGCCATGTTGTAGATTAGAAATGGGTAAAGTGGCAGTTCTCCCAGCTCAGAGGAACTGGGGGATGGCAAAGGAGGCGGCCAATTAATATTTCAACAATACATCCTCTGTGGCCTGAGATTGACTGACTAAACTGCTACTGTCAGAGCAGTTATCTCCAAAACTGCCATGTGGATAGGAATTCAGAAGGCTCTGTTTAGAAAAGTATTTCATATTCATGGCTCAGTTATACATTCTGCATAAAATCGGTTACAGAAGCAATTAACACTGGAGAAAAATGAAATGAATATAAATAAGGCTGAGAGACAACAAGTCGAAGTTATCAGACACCTGAGGAGCTAATGGTCTTTTCCAACTTTGGATTGTCTTTGGATCAGGAATTAGCTGGAAGTTAAACTGAGCAAACTAAGATGATGCCCTGAATTTCAGTTAATACTTCATGCCATATACCATTACTACTTAATTTTAAATACTCTGCTTTAAATATAGCTAAACATTGAGCATGAAAGGTCATTCTTGACCATAAAAACAGCTGTTTGACCTCCAGAAAGCCTGTGAAGGAGGTTGTCAGGGATGATGGTGACCAACTGTCAATGTCTGCCTTTTCCTAACACTAAACAAGTAGTGTTATTTCCCACCTAGTTGTAGCAGGTCTCTATTTTGCTATTTCCTAGGCTTCTTTAACCCTTTTCCAAAGCCTACAACAATTAACTCCAGCAGTCCTCTCTGGTGTATGTGCAGCAACCATCTCAGGTCCAGCACACTACTGCATTTAGAAAGAAGAGAGTGATTACTCAATGAGCACCAGCTGAGACCATTAACTCACCTGGCGCCACTCTCACAAGCCATCTCCACATCTCTCTCCCTCCTGCAGTGTAAACCACACCCACCTCCACACTAGCCAAACATTAACCATAGAGGTGGCACACTACAAACCTTTTTTGAAGCAGTCAAGACTTGATGGATCTACCACACCAGCTCAGCCTCCTCTCCTCCCAGAAAGGTGTTGTTTCACAATTTCCATTTGCAAGGTGCCCAGACCTACCACCATGATCTGCACCCAACCAGTGTTGACTTGACCCCTACGTCTGGCAGTTCTAGTTACTTTGTGACACAATATCAATGCACAGCCAGGGGGTGCCAGACTGGAGGGTAGTAAATCAGTTTGCAAAATATTCCTGTTTTTGCAGACCCTGATCTCTGATGTGCATTGGAGCACTTTGCAGCTGAGCGCAATGAAGAAATTGGTCAGAGTCCTGTCAAACAGGTGGGTCACTGTAGCCAGATGTTTGGCCACCTCAAGTCTTCCATTGCTTTGGGGGAGATACATTATCCTCCTGGAAACAAAATGGATGAAACAACTTAATTCTGCAAGACATCAAATCAGGAGCACAGAGATACTTGAGGAGCAGTGCCGTTCCTCATTATGAGAAGCTATCGGGTGGTTTCAAGTGAACGGGAGAAGACCACATGGCAGAGGAAGAAGGAGGAGGATTGGTAGTGTTGTGTTGTGTCATGACAGATGTAATTTGAAAGGTGTTCTTTGATTTGCCATCAATTAGGGCTTAATGGTACCTCTATATCACACTGTTTGCTCTATCTCAAAAGCCTATAATACGTGAGAACAAGACAGCCATACAGCATCCCTGATCCACAAGCAACGAAGTAAAGCTCGTTATTTTGCCATCCATGGTGTTACACAAGGTGATGTGAGCTGGATCCTCAGCCGCCTGTCAGAAAGTTGTGGAGTTCATTTGAAGTTTGCCTTTGTTTTCACTATTCCTCTCTTGCTGTAACATTTCAGTGGCATGTTGACGGGTTTATCTGTAGGATTGGAGGCTGATGAGGCGCACCTTGGTGTGTTTGGACTTCCTGATTAGTTGACACAAAATAGGGAAATTGTGGCATGTGGTGAAAACGCTCCACGCTGTCATGGGAAATGCACCTGTTCAGGTTGAGTGAATTTCTCGCTGCTGCTTTACCCCTCTCTCTTTTCATTATAACTTCTGCAGCCTTCAGGTTCTGTTGGAAATATCAATACCATGTGTACCAGACAGGAAAATATAATAAAGTGGTAAATATGTCTAAATATATGACAAGCATTTTTATCGTCTTCTGATCCTTTTCTAGACAGCTAATTTGAAGTATAACTTACTGTCTATTATTGTTGTAATATATAATCAGTTATTTAACATTACACAAAACATACCTTGGAGGGAGGGGGGGTTTATTTAAGAAATGAATTTTGAGTAAATGTTTTGGGAACACTCAGGCCTTGATCTCTGCTCATTCTCAGTCTGTATTATGTTCATCGCATTTCTGCATTAATCAAGACATCAGTTACATGCTTGATCCTCTTCATTCTGCCATCAAAGTTTTCCTTTTTTTTTTTTTTTTTAATCAGAAACAGCAGCCACCACACAAGGCGGGATTGAAAGCAGGCAACTGCCCCCAGATCTCCAGGGCCCCCAAAGGAGCCAGGTTCACTAGATTGTGGCAAGTTGATTAATTGTTCATTTCAGAGTCGATAGCCATTCTTGACCTCGGAAACAGTAGCTTGACAAAACACTTTGAGTCAGTCTCTACTTTAATACCTTTCAGAAAGATATATTTTAACCACATCTCAAAGTCTTCCTCAGCAGACCGTATGCCTAGTTATCATAGAGATAGCTCATCATGTGACCTGAGTTACATTTTGAAATAAAAAAAATGTTCGGGAATATGAATCAAAAAGTAGTTGCTTTTAATATGCATATTTTAATTTTATTATTCAGTTTATATTGTGCCTGTGTGGTGCACGTATCCTAAATACTTTTGTGTTTAATCAGATTACCACATCAAGTTGAAGCCTCTAGTTAGGCATTATGGGTTGACAGTTTTTCCGAGCGTAGCGGGAAACAATGGCGGCTTGCCTAATGACACACAATCTCGTATTATAGTACGCTAAAATATGTAACAGTTTTAAGGCCCTCAGCCCAGTTTAACATTACATTTTATGTTTGATTGTGGTTCCATAGAAAGCACACTTCAATGTGGAATAAGTTGCATCTATGACTTTCACATCTATGACAGGGCGTGACACATAAGTCTCATAGTTTTCTAAAAGCTTGGGAGAGCAGCAATCAAGCAAAATCTGTTCAAGCACCATACTGCAACTAAAATATAGGAGTTGTTGGTTGAGTACCTTCAGTATGACTAATACGCTCATCACTCCAAGCAAATGATATGTTGTCAGCGATCACCATTCCACTTTGTCCTCAGAAACATGATCATATAAGCAGTTTTGAAAGATGTAGTGGGAAAGGATATCACATGCAAAGACTTTGCTTTCTTTAAGGCTAATGAATCGATCTAATCGGAGACGAACATAGGATCTTTTAAGCAGCACCTGAAGGCAGCATCACTTATACGTGTGGACAGATATTTTTCAGTGGAGGGCTCGCGAGGGTATATCCATGTGCACTGGAGTTGCAAGCTTTGAGTTTCCACGCTCTCTCCCTTTCTCTCTATCTATGTAGGGCAGCCCATGGATCAGCTGACATCCCCATCCTCCCACATGCCCACACAATCTTGTTAAAGCATGCAGTTAATCTGAAGAGGAAAAGGACTCTCTTCACAAGCAAGTGGCTCTTTCATCACCCTATTGTATTGCCCACATCACGTTGTCTCACGAATACTGGATTCTCCCAAAACTCAGGTGCTTAGAAGAAGCTGTTCCCTCATATTGGCTCTGCGTGGTGTCATTTGAACTGGGAGTGACTGTGTAAATTGGGAATTATCTAGCACTCTAGGAGCATAGACAGCATTATTTTGCTGGAAGAACCTCTCAATGGGGACTCTCCATTAATTTTTCTCTTCTTTTTAAAACTTGCCTCCACCATCAATAATTTAGACCAAAGTGCCGCCACAAAGATGAAACAGAGGAAATAAAGTAGTGCTCTCCAGCAAATCCTCTGGAGGTAGCCAACAGTCGGAGATTTAGGAAATCCTGTTCATATTCTATGCATTTATATAATCAAGGAAGGAAGGAAAGCACACACACGTTTCGCTGGCTCTCTGTTTCTTTCTTTCTGTCACAGAGAGCTTATTGAAAACAAAGAGTCCCTCCTTCATTCAGAGCCTCGGCTGCCATCTTCATCTTGCAGGCCAGGTGAAGTGCAGCAATTTGATGGACACAGATACAGGGCAGCAAGAAAGGCCTCTGATTGAATTGCCACTCGCCAACGTTGCTGTTCTTCATTCCCAGTCTGATGACAACAGTGTAAGAGACACAGAGCGAGAGGGTCATCCATAAATGCAGGAGGGCTACATCTCAGTCCTCATTTAACAGGAGAGGTATTGTCTGGACCAAAGTGGAGGGGGGGGGTGCTGCTGCGACTGTTTGTCTCCACCGTGAAGTGGCTCAAAACCTTGAGACCCCGAGCTTCAGCTCAAACATATCTCTGTCCTTGTAGGCTCTCAGTGTCTCTCACTTTTATGGGCTGTGGAGGAATATCTCAAAAGCACCTTCCATCTCTCTAAAGAGAGAAAGTGAGAGCAAATCATGTCGAACTTGAACAACTCCCACATAATCACGAGTGTGCTTTTTCAGACATAATAAAAATGCACCGAGCTCTCAAACAGGCTTCCATGGGCTGAATGTGCTCAAGAGGAAAATGAACTTTGAAAAATGAAGCAAACCTCTTCACTCTCCTCCTACTTGTTATACTTTATGAGGTGTCTCTAGATTGACTACATCAGACTATTTATTACATAGCTGCTGCCTGAAGGTGACTACATCTTTTAATTTCATTTAGTACATGTCTTACTTCCTCCTCATCAGGTCTTTCAAAGACACATAGAGGAGATCAACAAATGCTTAAGTTAACGCTGCAACTGTGCTGCTGTGTTGCTGTCTCACCGTTGTTGTTTTTTCTATGTAACTGACATGCATGTTCCAGTCAAGAAAACACTATATATATTTGTGTGGTGCTTTGGTTGACTTGGCAACACTGCCATCTCATGGTGATCAGAGTAAAAAAAAAAACTGCACTGTTTTTCTGAAGCATCTTTATTAGAAATGATTTATTAGTTAAGCAAGACATGTTATCACTATCTTACTTTTCATATTAATTAAATTCATATAATGTTATCCCCTGTCAAAGCCATCATCATCGCCTTCATTTTATTAAAAATGCATATACACAACAGGATGAATTCACATTATCACATGCAGTTGATTAAAACAAGTTTATTGTACTGGAAAGCACAGAGCTATGTTGACTTGGTTCCAGGTGTCTTGTTAATTTAATCATAAAATAAAGAGATTGACAGTTGATGTTAAACTTGCTGAGTTTCTTCAGTGTAGAAACCTCCTCTGACCACACCACTTTTTGAAAGGTTTTATCAAAGGGAGTTGCATAAATTCACTTATTCTCTTCTGCTGTGGTCTATTTCTAGTCAGTGAACCTCCAGAGAGCCGAGACTGTCTCTGAGCGAGGCTGAGATGCAAGAGATGGCAGATGGGTTCGACTTTTCTCTTGGTGTGTGAAAGCCCCCCCCCGAGGGCCAAAAGTCATGCCTCACGGCATTTTGAGCCTTTCTATACCTGGACACCTCTCTGATCTTCCTCCCTCTCTGTGCCCCTTTCTGTGTCTGTATGAAGGTTCTGCTCTTCCCCACACTCCTCTCTGCCTGCTTTCTCCTCCTCCTCCTCCTTCCCACCCCTCTTGGTACGACATCGGAGCACCAAAGCAGCACACCTCTCCAACCCTAATCCCCCTACCGGCTGCTCGCACTGCACTACAAAAATTCGATAAAGCTCCAAGAGGACGATGAGGATGTTCTTGCAGGTGAAGAAGATCATCAGCTGGTTGAGTACCTGCTCTTGGATCATGAGGAAGAGCCGGTAAAGCAGGAAAGGGCCATCTTGGAGTCCCACCGTGAGCAGCAGGCTCCACACTTCACTGGAGCAGCAGGAGGCGAATGCTGACGGAGCACCGGGGCAGCAGGAGAGACCACCCAAGTTCCTCGCTGGAGACTCACCTTTTGGGGGTTGTGTCTGGGTGAGCACCAGAGGAAACTGCATGAGCGCCCAAGAGAAGAGGGCCAAGCCACTGATGACAACCGCTCGGTTGGTCTTGACCTCAGGTTCCTTGAAGGTGTCGAAGATGTCCAGGATGTCGGCGCCCAGTCCAACATAGACCATGAGGAGCTGGGAGAGCTGGTCGCGAGACATATCCCCCTTGGGCATCAGCCAACGACCCAGTACCAATACTATGAGCATGGTCTGCTCCAGGCCAGCCACCCAGTCCTCTGGGTCAAGCCCCACAATGCTCTGGTTAGAGGAAACAGCACCATCTGGTTACGTCAAATCAGACAATTAATTTTTCACAGTTTGTGTTCTAGAGGCTGGCTGGCTTTCCCTGCTATTTCTTTTTTCATCAATCATTGGTATCATAAATATAGTATTAAAATGTTATATCTTGGTATGTGAAAAAGTTATGTTTAATCAATGAAACAGCAATCATCCATACAACAAGGCGTCTCTCTTCTCGATATAATTGCAACGACTTGTGAGTCAGCTCCTCATTGTGTCAGGGTTCATTGGGTTTATCCTGACAGCACCCCTTGACACTTCACAACGTTCCCGAAACACTTCCTCTTCAAGTTTCAAAAGCTGCCACCCAGCCTCGGGCACAGCCAAGGGGCAAAAAAGCTCCCAAATCCTACATGAAAGAAGCTGCACTAAAACCACCCCAAAAGGGGAGAGATCTGAGAGTTTTTTTCAAGCAGGAGCCTATCTGGACTTCATCTCAATGTGTCTATTACACATTTCCTGCAACTAATAGTTTATCCACCCCCTTGCTAGATTTAAATCTTATCTGATATCAGGTGTTGCTTTAATGTGGCTGCGTGGAGGGTGAGGCATGGAGGGCAGTGTTGTGGTGGGACGCCTACCGCCGTGATCGGGATGTGAGCCAGCAAATGAAGCTCAGGGCCTGAGGAATTGTTGACAGGCAGCTTGGACTGCAGCAGGCTAAGCTCCAGAAACCAAATGGACGGGATGACAGTACTGAGGTAGAGGAAGACCATGGGGGAGAACCTGAAAGAGGACCGCCAAAGGAGAGGAAAGGTGGGGGTAGGTTATTTTTAGTGACACCCTCTCTTTTTTTTTCGCCACCCGCTAAAGAAGAAAGAGTCCCCTTTTTTTTTCCAAAAGAAGCATCGAATTTCAGACAGGCAATTATTCTCATCATATATGCAAATCCCACTTGACAGCGCAAAGCCTTCTCCATGAGGAGAGAACTTCAAAGTAAGACTCAGTGAGAAAGAGAGAGGCCTGAAGAAAGCTTGCGTCTGAGGATGTTCACTGCGTATGTGCCAGAGAGCTACAGCTTTTGAATAAGACGCAGCTTGGTGTTGAATGAGGTGTGACACTAAATGCTCATATGCTTTGCAGACTCTCAATAAAGGTTGATGTCAGTTTTATGTTTACTCAAGACAATTTTTTATTCTTTTTAAAAGCTAGCTGGTCAGAAATGACTTGAGCCAGCAGCAGACATTTTTCTCCATGACTGGATAGAAGAGACTGTGACAGAGGCGTGATAGCAGGCTCAGAACATCGGCTCAGAGAAAGACAAAGCAATAACACAGCAGAGGAATAGATTTGTTTTTGATAGACAGTGAAAGAGAGAAAGAGCTGCCGAGGATAACAGAAAATTTAGTGGCAGAGAATATTACAGGCCTTATACAAGCTGCCTCTCACTGCCCTGGGCAGATGGGTTGTAAAGTGCTCGGAAGTTATTTACTCTCTTCACAAAACAGGTTTACAAAGCCTGGTTACAACACCTCAATCCTGGTGGTTTGTACATGCTAATTTAGCCAACAAACTGGCACACACTTGTTCATCATAGCTGAAGCAGAGGGAACTCTTTCACACCTGTTAAATTAATGAGATCACTGTTGTTGTTTAACCATAAAAAGTGCACTCCAACAGTTTAACACATCAAGATAAGTTTCTCCTACACTGCTCAACTTGTGAAAACTGTTTTATAATGTCTAATGTGTCGCTACAAGAGCTTTATAAGGCTGGAGAATTTGACCCCAGGTGTCATCAGGGTAACTTGGCTTCCAAACTGGGTTGTTTGAAGGATGTGGGCATTTATCCGGACACAACAGAATTAGAGGCAACTTGGGGTTTAGCGTCTTGCTCAAGAACATTTTGACATTGCAATTCTGCCTACTGGCCACAGCCGTGTGCTACGTAATTTCTAAAGACTCCCTACCCCAACGTATTGTTACTAATTCAATTATAATGATTTGATTTGAAATAAAGGTCCAATAACAGCCCCCGATGTCATCCTAATTAAATCTATATTAAATTCTGTCAAATGTGCTGTCCTGGGTGTGTGACCTAAACATTACCATTTCCACTCAGCATTTTGGGTGCACTTCAGAGTGATAGCCATTTCCACACCCAGCAGAGCCACGCCCGTCAGCAGAAGCCAATAGAGTGGCTCCTCTTTAACGGCCACCACACGCCACACTGTCACCACCCCGTGGACCGCAAACAGGAAGCGACTCAGCAAAGCCAGCAGGACGTTCAGGATATGACACATCATGCACCACAGAAAATCTGTACAGAAGATTTAACATTCACTTTTATTAGACTCAATGTAACTTACTGAAAATGACAGACGCTGAGTTTAGGTGGGTTTAACAACCTGTACATCCCTGGATCTTCATCTTCCCTTCATTTAATGTATAAAACCCATTACTAGATTGTTTGGTTTTGTTTTATAGTGGCTGAACCAGTGATTTACAGATAGTGGGACATACTGTTCTCTTATTTAGATGCCATGTCTGCTTTTCAACAGAGCAGTATTGCAAAGTTGATGAATGGCCAAAAAAAGCTGTCAATAAGTGTAAAGATGTGAGTCAACAATTTTAAAGATTACACTGATTATAAAATTGCCAAGAGAGATAGAAATAGCATATGAACTAATTTACACTTCAAACTTTGAACAATGTCTCAAAAGTTATAACAATGAAGTGCTTTATGTTGTCTTGAGCCTAATATAGTTTTGCCATTGTATCACTGCGACAAACTTAATGTCCAGCAGTAAAGGCTTTGGAGGAGTAAAGAATGGACAAGTGCCAAAGGCCTCTTCAATTTGATTGCATTTTGCAATAAATATAAAAAATAAACTCACACAGAATTGTCAGTGTCAGGCTGCCAAGAACCAAACCAGCCATGAAAAATTTGTAAAAACTTATGTAACCGCCTGCATCATTTCACATCGTACCCCCACTTCAGCGTTCATTATCAATAACTATTGCATGCTGTCAGTGTGCAAGCAGTCCTTGTTGTCAATTAGTTAACAGGATAAAAGCTTCTGAGCTTTTGGGGAATTCAAAGCAAGCAGTGATTAGTAAGCAAGAGTTAGAGAAACTGCTCTGCAGTCAATATTAAAGGACTCCAGGAGGCTTTGCATGAGTATGCTTAAATCTGATCTCAGGATCTCTGTGGATTATTGAGGACTTTTGTTACGTAAGTCATTTCTCATGTTTCCTGTTTTTATCTACACTGTTACCATTTAATAAAGACAGAATGCCAAAAAAGAAACATCAATGCCAAATGTCAATACCAGGGCACACTCATAACTATGATAATCGGTGACTTTAGTACTAGTTAATATATTATTAACAAATGCTGCAGAGATCAGATATAGGCCACTAATAAGAACTCTGAGTTACAAGTTTACAAGTTTTTGTCTAAGCAGATACTGTATTGGAAGATCTGGTATTGTGGTGGAAAACAAATGGAACACATTGGCAATAAATACTTTACAGTAGTGTTGGGCAGTAACTCATTACTAGAACTGATATTACAGTAATGATATAATTTTTTCCAGAAACTAGTAGTGTTACTAATTATTAATACATTTCAGTAATACTATTGTTACTTATTGATACGTGGAGGAAACTAGCTTGAAAGATGGAAATACACACATTTAGCAGCTGGAAATATTCCATTACTTTGACTTTAACAAACAAAACTGTATTTTAAGTCTTAATTTTGGGGATAAAGGGACACAATTAACAATTTTGTGGGGAGTAGCAGAACAGTAATATAACTAGTACCATAACTAATTACTGTTAGCATGGAGTAATAAGTAAAGTAATACTATTACTTTTTAAAAGAGTAATGAGTAATATATTGCATTTTTTGAGTAACTAGCCCAACACTGCTTTACAGATATATTCGGGATCAACTTTTGTGCCAGATATGTTCATTCATGTTACAGCAAAACATAATCTGGTCAAAATAATTTTTCCTTCAAAATGTATTTGCTGTTGCAAATTAGTTGTATGTAACTGGAATTTCTAGGAGACCAGGTTGCAACTCACAACAGAGCATTTACCAAATATGGAAGAAGATGGTTTTCACATACACAACAATAGAATGTTGTTATGGTTATTAAAAAGGGTCAGTGGTTTCTCAGTTGCTACTAAGCCAACAGCAAAGGTTAGTAATTCATCATCATCCAAGGATTGTTACAGTAAGGTCTGCTGTTGTAAATTGTACTTACAGTACATTGGAAGGGTCTTACTAATGAAATAAAGAGCTAAATAGATATATATTTCACCCTTTATAATGTGTGCCTTTTTATATAAATATAAACTTTATCTTGCACAAATAACTTTCCTTTATGACTGTTTTTAAATTGAATTAAACATGAATCCAACTCAGGTCTCTCTATAACTGTTATCTTCTGTGTCTCTGAGTGTTTTGTTCTGTTATTGTGAATTCCAATATGCCTTGCAAAGAATTCATGCAATATGTATGCTGCAGTTGCATGCCCTACAAACTTACTGCTGGACTCCTTGCTGAGTTCGGTGGAGATCAGTTTCTTCAGCGTATTTCCCAAAAGTTCTCAGCTGCTGTGCACTCGAAAATGTACTAGAAATACTAGAACAGTCACACACAGTGACCGGGACCGTATGTGTCTGACTTTTAAATGACTGCCACCTCCTACACCTCAGGCATGTCAGAGGTGTGTGTGTTCCTGTGTGTGTATGTGTTCAATGGGCAGTGACTATACTAGAGTATCAGTGAACGAGTAGTGTGTTCCACAAGTGTATATGTGTGTGTCTCCGTCCCCTCGGTGCCACTGTAGGAGATAACGTTTCCTGCCCCCTGCGCCCACATCTTCATCGCCATCCGTCATGATGTCATCTCTCCTGGCCCAGAACAAAGTTATCTCTCTGGGAGAAGGCGGCCTGCAGCGCTCCCTGTTCAGAGAGCACCCAGCCCTGCCCGGCTCCCACCCATGCCTGCTCTGCCTTTTCACTGTGCTGATAACAGCCTCGCTCCTTGGCCTCTGCACGCACAAAAACATGGAGCAACAAGAGGGAATGGAGATGCTGATGGCCCCTGGAGCAATCACTACAGGAGTGTGTGGGTATGTTACTGCTGTTGCATCAGAGTGAGGATGCTGCGTGGGTTGATGCTGTCCAGAAACGTCAACCCTCTAAACCTCTAAAGTGGAACACGGACACATGACTGACAAGATGTTTTATTTTATTTTATTAGTGGGTGAATTATAAACATTGGTCAGAAATCTGATGGTATTTTTGCGTTACTTGATTTTTTGGCCACTTGGGGGCAGCAGAAACAAACTGTAAGCACACAAATGTATCAGCAATTAAGCATTCAGACGACATCGAGCAAATGTTTACCAGGTAGTTGTTGAGTATGTCTGGGTAGGTAGTGTTCAAGCAAAGTCAAATTATCCTTTAATGATCCCAGCAGGGAAATTCATTCTCCACATTTGACCCATAGGAGCAGTGGGCAGCTGCCGTGCCACCTGTATCATCACAGCGCACTCCACACAGATGGTTGGCATGTGTGTTAGCTACAGCTAAGTTTAGTATATTGGCTGTAAATTGGATGAAAATTCACTTCACAATCGCATTTGGTCTGCCAGTTGTTTGGTCAGTTGGCTGTAAGATATCAGATATCAAAACATCTACAGGCCAGATTTCAGTTAATTTTGGTGCGGGTAGTCAGGCCACAGTCATTATCCACAGAGAATGAATCCTAATATTGTGCTTAGCCCTTGACCTTTTCTATAGTCCCATTATCTAATTTTCCTTTTACTAACAATTTGGTTCATGACAAACTGATAATTAAACAGGTCTCAGTGAAATGTTTTGTGAATATTAATGGCCTCCAGTGAATGAATCCTAACATTTTTGATGATCCCCTAATATCATTAATGATTATTATGTTTCCAACTATAGTTGCTTAAGCTACAAAAGATCAAATTAGACTGTGGTGAGACAAAGCACTTGAATGCAGTGATTATTACAAAGTAAATTTAGTGATGTTGAATCTAATGCTGTAACTATGTCATTCTATGACTGGGAAGCAGCAGTGCTTTCTCATCCCGAACTTTCCTGAAATCAGTATTCAAGTTCAGACAAAGGACAGACAGGAGTCTGAAATTATTAATAGAGCATAATTCTTCAGTTGGACATACAAGGAAATTATTCACAATTCCTCAAATTAGAACCTTTTTTGAGCCTTCTTGTTGAAATAATATTCACTGCAGCTTATATTCTTGTTTCAGGAGATCCTGCATTTACAAAGTTGCATCTGCCAGCTTTTTTTTTTTAATCACATCCAACAACCGCTCGGATTTTGTGTTTGTGGCCATTTGAAGACAGGAGAGAGATACACACAGGTCAGTGGAAGAAGTCCTTTAATGGTGAGGAAACAGGCAGAACTGGCAGAAGGAGATAAGACACTCCAGACGGTGTCCCAAACGAAAAATGAATTGAGAAAAAAAAATAGGTGGAGGACCAAAGGAGAGAGAGGAAGAGGGGGGGTGGCGCTGGCGAGGGAAGAGGGTGAGTGAGTTATCAGCCATGCAGAATAGTAGTACACCTCATCTTGTTATCCTCTAGTTTGGGCGGCGCTTTTGCTTTTCGAGATAACAGGCGGTTCACTCCAGATTGTGGCTTTGAGTTAGTTAAGCTAACTTTGCTTATTTGTGTTTGCAAGATGTGAGCTTGTGGTCATTACTGCAGGTATTCAAGCAGGATGATTTGTCATAGTGTCCTGTGTTGAGTTCATATAACAGGATGTTTGTTAAAACTGTATTTACTGTGTACGTGAACCTCCAACAGGCAACACAGTCCCTTGCCTTTATACAATACATTTCTGTATTTGTATTTAAATATAAGTCCTGTTAACACTTTCTAAACTCATAACTACTTCCATTAATTACCATATTTCCATATTCACAGGCTGTAACACTTCATTTCTTCTGAAGTTTTTTTTTTCCCCCTCTGAGGCCTGCGGTATGTTTCAGCTGCACCAGTCTGCCAGCACTGAAGTGGCCCAGCTCCAGCAGTTTCTTATATACAGCCCTGGATGGCAGCCATTCGCACAGATCTGTTGCCTCCCTTCTCACATGGTGTACGCCACCCAGTAGATCACATTCACCACAGCGAAAGTGAAAGGGAACACGGCCCTGGCGTAGATGTCGATGGTGTCAGCATCAATGGGCTTGCAGACGCACTTGGAACAGCACTTCTTCTCCTCCTTGTTCTCTTCCGGCTGCCTAGACCTTCTCCTTCTCGGCTCAGCCTCCTCGCTGCCACCCTCCCCGGGGATTTCGGTGCTGGAGCGTTGGGCCCGTCCCTGGCGGTTGGAAATCATCACGCTCTGGTTCATGCCGGTGACCGACAAGGAAAACAGAACCATAGCTTGTTTGCCGTTCTTTACAATGGACTGTAGGGAGAAAGAAAGAGAAACAGGTAAGCACTTTCTGAGGCTTTAGCTGGTAGAGTGCTGTTTTCAGAGTTTTGACAAATCAGGCAAAAGTAACAGTTAGCCCATCTGCCACCTAGTGGATCAGTTGTGTAAGATACTGAAAAATAAGGGAACTCAAAAAAACTACAAGTTTTGCAAGGCAAATATTACATCTTCAACTATTTTTCTCATTTAAAACCCCAATAGATATAACAGTGAAACACAATGGATTGCTTAGCACTTTAAACTTCTTACATTAACAAATAAGTACTTGGGGGGGTCACGTGATGACGCTGAGCAAGATGGCTGCTTAGGTTGGTGGCTGCGGCGCACTAGTTTACATTTTGTGTGAATATATAGGCATTCGCAAATTTATTACATTGTTTTTTTTCTCACAAGTTGCCTATTATAAGTGTCTCCCACTACTGATATGCCAATGAGTCCATCTCAACTGCTAAAATACACAAGCTTCTTCAGAACCTATCAGACAAACAAGCCAAACACTTTGCAGACATCCGCAAGGACGTCTCAGAGACGAGAAGAGCTGTCGAGGAGATTGATGGTAAGCTAGCCGACATGCTAACCAGGATAACTAGCTCGCCTTGATATGCTAGAGGAGGTGGAGAGGCAGCGCTGCGACTCGCCCCGGCTTCGGCTTCGGCTTCTGAGGTTAAAAAGGAAAAACTGAACGCCAAACTAACTGAGTATGATGACCGGGAAAGGCGAGTAAATCTACGCATTTATGGTTTCCCGGAACGTGTTGAAGATAAAGATGCCATATCGTTTTTGGGGGCTACTCTCCCCGAAATCCTTCAGGCTGACTACCAGGGGGTCCTAGATTTGGAGCGTGCTCATCGGTCGCTACTACCAGCTAACCCCGTTGTGGATTTATCAGGAAGGTTTGACAGTTCTCTGCTTCCTCACCTTCCCATGTCCTTTTTGGTGTTTTTTATGTTTTTATTCTTCTCTTGTTTTGAGGTGTCTTTCTTTTATGGATCCAGACTTCTCTCTTACTGTTGTGGGGACAGCTCCATGTTTTATTTCACTATTTCTTCCAGCATATGACAGCTCTCAATCTCATTTCAGTCAACGCCAGGGGTCTTAACATTCCACACAAAATGATTTCTCGGTAAGAAAAATATAGATTTTGCTATGATTCAGGAATCACATTTATTGTGCAAAGCTGTGGGTCGATTAGCCAATACGTTTTATCACCCTATTGCGACTTCATCTGCAGCTACAAAATGTAAAGGAGTAATGGTTTTGTGTAAACGCAAACTAAAATTTGATGTGATTGACTCTTGGGCAGATGATGCAGGTCGGATAGCCATTGCCAAGATTTGCATGGATGGGAAAAACATTGCACTTATTTCTGCTTATGCCCCTAATGAAATTGATGGCACTTTTTTTGAACTACTAACTAAATCCTTGCTTGATCTCACAGGGTTTCATTTAGTTCTAGGGGCAGATTTCAATACGGTGTGGGACAGTGGCATGGACAGAACAGGTGGCAGTGAGACTAGGGACCAACATCTTGCGTCTGAGGCGTTGCGCCAGTGGGCATCCGAAACAGGCATGGTCGACATCTGGCGTTTGTTAAACCCTTCTTTAAAAGACTTCTCATTTTACTCAGGGAGACATAAATCCTTCTCAAGATTAGATTATCTTTGCCTCAAAAGATTTATTTCAAAATATTCAAAATGCGCATTACATTCCGGTTACCTGGTTTGGTCCCAAACCAAAAAATTTTTTGGTCCCCTTTTCACCCCCCTTCCCCAAAACCCCCCGGGGGGGTTTCAATTTTTCCCTCTCCGAAAAAAAAAAAAAAAAAACTCAGTTTTAAAAAAAATTTTGAGAAAAAAAAAAAAACACCATAAAAACCATAAAAAAAAAAAAAAAAAAAGCAGATTAAAAATAAAAAAAAAAAACCCCTACCCCCCCTCCCCAAAAAAATAAATATTAAAAAAAACCACAAAAAAAAAAAAAAAAAAAAAAAAAAATAAATTCTTTTTTGCGGCTCCCCTATAAAAAACCCAAAAAAAAAAAAAAAAAAAAAAAAAAATTTAAAAAAAAAAAACCCCCAAATAAAAAAAAAAAAAAAAAAAAAAAAAAAATAGCTGATATTTTTTGCATTAAAGATGACGGCACTATACAATGTGACCCAAAAAAAGTAAATGCCTCTTTTGCCTCCTTTTATCAGGAGTTATATAATTCGGAAAGCAATTTTGACAAACATGCCTGCGATAATTTCTTAAATGACGTTAAACTTAGTACTGATGACTCCATAAAGCTAGATGGCCCTGTCACATTGCAGGAGTGTGAGGCAGCTGTTAGGGACATGCGTAAAGGTAGATCACCAGGGCCGGACGGAATTCCACCTGAATTTTATCACATCTTTTGGCCCCTGATCGGCCCGCTGTTATTGGACATGATCCATTATTCAATCAGAGTGGGATCATTTTCTAGGGATGTTAATTCGGCATTAATTTCACTGCTTCTTAAAAAAGGAAAGGATCCAGTTGGGTGCTCCAGCTACAGGCCTCTTTCGCTTTTAAATGCAGATTTAAAGATTTACGCGAAATTACTGGCCCGGCGGCTTCAAGGCCATATGACAGAACTGGTTCATAGTGACCAGACAGGGTTTATAAAGTCCAGACTTGCTACAGATAATGTTAGAAGATTATTACACATTATAGATGGTGCTCAAGGCTTAAGATCCCCTGCTGCTGTCCTTTCACTAGATGCAATGAAGGCCTTTGACCGCCTGGAGTGGCCATTTCTGTGGTCAGTGTTAGAGTTCATGGGGGTCGGCTTGCCATTCATTAATATGATTAAGGTGCTGTATAATAACCCAACAGCTGTAGTGCTGACAGGTAAAACTAGCTCTTCTCCCTTTGCTGTCTCGAGAGGATCAAGACAAGGCTGGCCTCTTAGCCCTCTGTTATTCGCCCTTTCTCTTGAACCACTGGCACAAGCCATCCGCGACTCACCCACAATCTCTTCAATTTCCATTAGAGGAACACACCATCACGTCTCACTGTATGCTGATGATGTCTTATTGTATATAAATAACCCAGTGCAATGTATCCCACATGTTTTGTCAACCTTTGAACATTACGGCAAGCTTTCTGGTTTCAAAATAAATTGGCAGAAATCAGCTTTGCTACCTTTAAATCAGGCCATGTGTAATGCTCCCATCCCTGCATCTATTCCAGTCACTAAAAACTTCACTTATCTGGGGATAGATATCTCTTCCTCCATACAGACAATAATTAAAAACAATTTTTGCAACACACTTAACAAAGTTGTGGTGGATCTGGACAGGTGGTCTAACCTGCCAAATTCACTTCGTGGCAGGGTAGTCATAATTAAAATGAATATTCTGCCCAGAGTCAATTTCATTAGCTCGATGCTCCCCCTTCCCCCGCCCCCTCAATATTGGAGCAAGTAACAGTCATCAATAACTAAATTTCTGTGGCGTGGCAAACGATCTCGCATTAAGCTCACCACTATACAGCAAGAAAGGCAAGCCAGTTGCCTGTCTCTCCCAAACTTCAAGTTCTATGGGTGGGCCTTCAGGCTTAGACCTCTCCTATCTTGGTTTCAGTCTGATGCTCAAGTATCATGGCGAGCTTTGGAGGAGTGGATGATAGCTCCATACTCTTTACTAACATTCTGCATTCTAAAATCTCACCCCATCACTGCCGTTTGAGATTTGGTCCTATGATTTCATATTTGCTATTGATATGGAGGAGGGTGGAGAAATTGGCTGGTTCCTCTTCTGTTTGGGACCCACACTCTCCAATATTTAACAATGAGAGATTGTTGATTGGTGATCGTCCTATTCGATTTCCTGATTGGGAAAAAAAAAAACGTTTGCACACTCGGTGATATTTATGGGGGTTACTTACTTTTCAGAACATATGTATTAAGCATGGTATACCACGTACCTCCTTTTTCTTTTATTTGCAGCTGAGATCGACTTTAAAAAGCTATGGCGCCCCTTTACAGGCCCCTCTCCACCACATCCATTTCAAAAATGGTTTCACTCTGCTGGGAGTACAAGGGGTTTTGTATCGAGACTTTACTTGTTCTTACTGCAGCATGCTTACAGACCTCTGGTGTCGGACACGGTGTGGAGGAAAGATGTTCCAGATCTGGAACCTACTTTTGACTGGGATAAAGTGTGGATCAGTGTGGGCTTAGCTTCCAGAAACCCTGATCATCAGTAAATACATTATAATTATATACACAGGGTATATTTAACTCCTAGGAAGCTTCATTTGATGAAGGTTATTAAGGATCCTATGTTTACTTTCTGTTCCTCCAAAGTGATTGGCAGTTATTTTCACATTTTGGGAGTGTACCCCAGTAACTGAATTTTGGAAGATGGTTGCCTTTAACCTCTCTAGGTTGTTTAAGATTAGACTGCCCTGTTTGCCTGTTACACTCATTTTGAATGATTTGTCAAGACTGGGTTTGACACTGGACAAGAGAAGAGCATCGTTGGCTGGACTTACGGCTGCAAAAAAACTAGTTGCCACACGTTGGAAACCTCCACATTCACTCTCTTTTCGAGCTTGGGTTTTAACATATTTGGATATTGTTTATTTGGAGTTGTCGACAGCTAGAGTCCACGGAGCAAAAGAGTCAACAATAGAGGCTTGGCATTCACTTTTAACTATCCTCCGTCGGTTTCAGGTGTAATATGTAACTGAGATTTGGAGTTCTGGATCCAGGGGTAGGGTGGGTTATATCTGGGGTTTTATTATTATTTATTTTTATTTTCATTATTTTATCTTAGTTGTTAATCATACGTAGCTGTATATATGTATATGTATAGGTATGTATGTGAATATATATTTCATGCTCTGTTTTTGTAACGTGTATATACCTGTATGTATTTTCTCTGTAAAATAAAATAAAAATTTGATCACAAAAAAAAAACATAGAAGTACTTGGTATTTTTATTTGTACTTTTCTTTGTGTAAAGCAGTGTTGGGCATCTTACTTTAAAAAAGTAATAAGTTATAGTTTCAAATTACTTCTCCCAAAAAGTAATTGAGTTAGTAATTCAGTTACCACATTGTAAAAGTAATTAGTTACTCAGCAAAGTAACTGTGACGTTATTTTTTATGTTCTATAACGCTATTACATTCTATAACATCTTCTATAACGTCAAAGATGTTTATAATAACTGAATGAAGAATGAAAACACTATATACAGTATTTTAGAACATTTGGTATTTATTTGAATTCAATAGATTGCAGCCGGCCATATGCATAGAAATAAAAATATATAAAAAATAAATATTGAAAATAAAATTCACACGTTACATAAACATTCTTGCCTTTAACTTCAGTAAGCGACAAGTAGTGTCGGTGCTTCCAGTTTGAAAACGCTACCTTTGAATTTCCCTGGCTCGTTGACATTGTCTCTGTCTTGTGTTTTTAGTAGTAGTTAGAGCGTGCAGTGAGGCAGCGTGAGCAGGGCATCCGCCCACCCAGCCAATCATCATCGCATTTGCAATGGTGACATCATCACCACCCCTGCCCTCTCCCGGCAGCTGATGTGTGGCTGTCAGAAAGCCTGACACCGCTGCGCTTCATTCAACCAAATTGTAGTAACGCAAGTAACGCGTCACTTTACATTCTCAGTAATGGTAACGGCGTTGCAACGATGGAAAAAGTAATTAATTAGATTACTCCGTTACTGAAAAAATAACGCCGTTATACTTAAACTTACTCCCAACACTGGTGTAAAGACATGGCATTTTCAACTTTCTGTATTATAGCAATAAAAACATTTAGCCATGGCCACTTCGACTTATTTCAAAAAACTTTAGATATTTTGATAATGAAACATCACAGTAAAGAACTGCATGGAGCTGCTCCTAAAACGCAGTCGATTATGAGGTCTTGATTTGATCATTAAAGAAAAATATTGTTCATTATATCTTGGGATGGGATGTATTGTGTTGTCAGCAAATTACCAGCTTTTCCTTAACATTTTTGAATTCATTTGAATGTTTACAAAAAATGACATCAAGTCAGCATATCCTACTCTGAAGGTATGCCTCAGTAAGATGTATATCAACAGCAAAGGAAACAGACAGTATGATGAGAATCACTATTACTCCCTGAAGGAAAATATTCTAGTTTTCCGTTATGCTCTATAGAGATTCATTGTCTTGCTGAAGGTCAGTGGGATGGATGCTTGTCAACACCAGGGTTTGAAGCCCAGCCCAGGTCTGTGTTTGAAAGGCATGCTCATTACTCACAACAACCCCCCTGAAGCTCTACATTGTTACTTGCTGATGGGAGGACATGATGGGAATGATTTCCTCACCTCAGAGCTGAGCTTGTTGGCCTTCACCTTGGCCTTCTCTTTGAGTCGGTAGTCAGCGTTGTAGTGAGCGAAGGCGTACTCAATGAGAGCCGCAAACACAAACACATAACAGATCCAGAAGTAGACGTCTAAGGCCTTTATGGCGGACGCTCGAGGCAGGGAGGAGCGGGCGCTTACCATCAGCGTGGTCATGGTGAGAACAGTTGTGATCCCTATGGAAAGAACACAGGCACATGATACAGATTAGGGTTCTGTGGGGTTTTAGCTATGCTAGCAGCAAGGCTTTTTGGATGGCAATGTCAGTCTGCTGGTCTGTGTCTCCACAACTATTAGATGGATTGCAAGGATCACCAGAAGGTCAAAGTTGTCACTTATTTTCTAGCATGCACTAGATGGATTGCCATGAAATATTGTACATGCAATCATGGTTCCCAGAGGATGAATCGTAATTACTCTGGTGATCCCCAACCTTTCCCCTAGCACCATCATCAGGTCAAAATTTGATTAATTCCAATACTCTGGTTCATGACTAAAGCAAAGCAAATAATGACATTCCCATTGGCAATCTGCAACTACACCTCTACATGCCACTAAATCCTACACATTGGACCTTTAATGAGCTGTCCTCTAGTGCCACCTTCAGGACAAAATGTCAACTTTGTTTCTTTCATTATTGAACAATACTAGTATAAACTATTTAACTCAGTGGTTCCTATGATGACACCAGCAAGATTCATTTTATATTTGTAGCCCCAGAACTTGTAAAACTACAAGAATAGCAAAATTGTCATTATGGTTTAGTTTCATTCATTTAATTCATTGTAGCAGACTTGTTTGTGAAAGCTCAATATCTGCTTTCGCAAACTGCAGACCTCATCAAACTAATACTAACCTAAGGACACACGAGCAGGGACTGCTGATTGGCTGATCCAAAAGGACACCCAGGACATGGCAACGAGTAATATCGAAGGCATGTATGACTGGATGATGTAGACGCCTCGATTTCGTCTCAGCTCGAAGCGAAGACTGAGCCTTGGAAATCGCCCGGCTGGGAAGCAGAAAACAGACACCATGTTTAATTGCTTTACTAATTATCCATTATGAAAGTATGCAATTGTTCTTTTATAGACACTAATATTATAGAATGTCTGCACACTTGTGCCCCTGATAGCAAAGCTAGAAGATATAAGACATAAAGTAGTATTGCAGACATTTTCCCAGCAGCCATTCCTATCATCTCCTAAACCTCCTGCCTGGCTCAGCAGCAAGCCTGACTTGATCCATTCCTTCTATGCATGGAATATAACCACAGAAGTGCCTGAAGTAAAAAAAAAAAAAAAAAGCTTGCTTCAAAAAGACTTTCCAACACAAGAGGCAAGCCAAGTCCAAAAACTCAAAATAGTACATAATGGATGAAACACTCAAGAAACATGCAAAGGGCTTTCAAACTGGCTGTGCTTGTATAAACCCTGACAACTAAAGAAAAACAGAGGAAAACCAGATGGATCCTCACCAGATTTGAAGTTCATCATCTCAGTGACGAACCGATAGTCTGTGATGGTGAACTGGGAGAGCTCTAGTTTGTCAAGGCCATGGATGTGTTTCTGACTATCCGACCAGTGATACACAATGTCCTCTGAGGAGTAACCATCTAGAATGAAAAAGAAAACACAGATATTTCTTATCAGTCTAACATACAAAGATGCAACAATGTGAGGGTTGCTCAGGATGGTGCATTTTGAGGAATGAGGAATGAAGGAAGCTTGTAATGTTGTAACCTTTCCTAGATGTCACTTCACTTTGGCAGGAACACATCGGGAGTACTCAAGAAACCTACATTTTGTGTGAAAAAAGAAAGAAATGAATCTCAACTTACAGCTTTCCAGGTCCAGCATACACTCCTGTTCATCCATGGGATACTTGGTCAGGTCCATATCACATGCCACTGTCGAAGTGATTCTGGGAACAAAACAGTTAATCCAAATTTAGTAACTTACACCAGTATATTCATCCCTTAATCAATGGAAACTCAACTGAGCAACATGTTTTACTAAAGCCATGGCATCTTTCCCATAACATCAGTTATTTCTACTGTTAGCTGAGAACTGTGTCAGGTAGCGTACAACGTGTATGATGTTCATTTTGTAAATTATGGTCCCATTTAGAGAAAAATAGACAAACTGTCCAAATAGGCAGTGCTGGTCAAATATGATTCAAGATTCTGTTACTGCATTGCCTATTTCTTGCCTCAAGTCTTTTCAGAAACATATTTTAGTGTACTGTTCATCTCTAATACGAGGATGTGTGTGACCAGGCAAGCCACCATTGTTTCCTGCTACAGACAATCTAAAACCAAGTGCAGCCAATGACAGCAGTTCAACTCGCAGTACGTCACTGCAGCTAATTCTGAAAAAAACAACGTAGTGACAGCCATAATGCAAAAACAGTGTTGAATATCCTGTCAATATAGGGAAGCAGAAGCGCAAACCTAAATGTGTTGTTTTGAAAGGCAATGACAAAGGACCTAGGTTGGATAACTTTTTTATCACAGCATTAGAAGTGTTTTGTTTAAAATGTTGTGAATTCTGCCGACATACTGACAGTAACGGAAAATGTAGCTCTTTTGATGATTTATTTTGATCCACTTTACCTTTACCTTCACCTTTCCATATCCCCCTACCTCCCCAATGTCTTTGTGTCAGCCATGTACAAGCACATCGGAGATTTTTAAGCTTATGAAGTGAAAAAAACTGTTCACTCTCAGATCATGGTATGGATCATGAGGGATTTTCATTCCCAAAGATAGCAAATAAGAGTTGTCTGTGCTCTAAAATGTCTGAGGTTTCTGAAAAAATCATAGTGAATCTGAAACTAGGAAGAACTTGTTAATATAAAAGAAAAAGGTCAACATCAGAGCATTCAGATACAAACTATAGAGGTAAAGAGACTCACTGGTTGTGTGTCTGTCTGAGTCTGACAAGGGAAGACAATAATCTGTGTGCTCGTACCGGCTGCTGTATAGAATGACTCCGTTGGGCTGCAGGCGGATCAACTTGTTCTCCACCGTGACATCGTGGAACCAAGCAGATTTGGCGTTGACGATGAAAGTGTCGGGCAGCCACAGCTTGTCCACGAATCGGCTGTCCAACCCCAGTGTCTTATTGGTGTGATTGTAGGACAGGCGGTCATCGTGCCAGCTCTGCCGCAGGAACACGGTCATGGTGTATTCCTGCCAGGAACAACACACACACACACAAACATAAAGGCTGAGTGGGGAAACAAACTTTACAGAAAGTAAATTAACATCTATGGTACCTCTAACTCAATAATAGCAGGAGTAATAGAAAGGGGAAACTTTTTTTTTTTCTAAAACCTTTACATCAAGATTGTTTTTTAGATCAAAACAAAACCAATGCAAGTTTTTGTGTGTTAATATCTGATACACTGAAGTCCTACTCAGAACCTGGGAAAACATCTAAATAATGTTGCTTTATGGTAAGCGTAGAATTACTTATTGTTTTTTGAGTCTGACCCAGTCCACTAACTTTGGATTTCCTATATTTAGGTAATTACACACTATTGAAAACTTACCTATGAATATTATCCAAAGGAAAGCCAATTACGGTACTTCTGTTACCATTCCGAATGTTTTGTCTTATTAAAGGGTAAAACCACCCTGAAATGTGCCACTGCTAAAACTATGATTTAAATTAAGTCCAGATAAGTAACCCTAACGCTTAAAATCAAAGATATATGTTCTTGAAGATATTGTCAGAAATAATCCTAAAGCTGTTCCAGTTCACAACATTTAACATCAATATGGAAACGTATCAAAATTGCTAGAAATACTAATTCCTGACTAGTTTCTTTTGTACATTTGTATCTAATTTATTGATTTGTGCCAAAAAAAAAAATAGTAAGAAACCCCAGTTTTTATCTTTGGGCAAGCCTTTATTGGAATGCTAGTTTGTAGGTGTTGAAGAAGGAAAAATACTTATTTGTTTAGAAAAAGAATCAGGGCTAAATACATAATGTGAATCTTCCCCACTAGATTTGGTTCTTACCATACAAAATCCATGAAAGTATCAAATTATCTAACAACTCAGCCAATGTGTCACACATGTTCATACTGAGTACTTTCAAACCCTCAAGTGGGATAAATCAGGATTATGCAAATAGCAAATCTTTGATCTTTTCTGCAATAGTGAAGTTGGGGGATGATAAAAAATCTCACTGTAGAAGGACAGAGGAACTGTATTCTTTACCATGTTGGCTTCAGAGATGTGGTCAATGCTGGCCACTTCAATAGCCATGGACACGTTCACTGGTGGACCTGTGTGGGGGAGAAGTGAGAAAAGAAAGCCAACCTACCCCCTTCCCTGATTCAAACACACACACACACACACACACACACACACACACACACCTTCTCTGATCGTTCTGAATCCATCAGTCCCTCCCATCCTCACTCCATCACCCATCTGTTTCCCTCCCACCCACCATCCTCCCACGTCTCAAACACTCCTACAGTGCATAGAGATTAAGCATTATCCAGTTTAACCATGCTAAGTGGCACATCATACTGTGGGCATTCATAAACAGCGCTGGGCTTTCACGGACTCGCACAGAGTGAGCTTCTGCCAACATTCGCGCACACTGTAGCTTTTTCACTCAACAGTTTGCCATATGATTAGCATGGAGTGTGCCTCTGTGATCGGATGCTAGAGGGCAGAAACTGCAGGGGAGCTCACTGATGCAGAACGGAAAGGCCATTTATACTGAACATTAAGGAATCATACATAACCATTCCCCACCATTCAACACCTTCCCCTCACAATTTCTGGCAAATCATATCCTATTAGTCGTACACTGGATGTATAGCGTGAGGTGATTTACGATGGCATGTTTATTGTACGCCAAGGTCAGCAGGAGAGAATTTAGAGGATCTCACCTGATGCAAGAACATATTTGTTTTGTATAGTGTCCTCACACAGAAAATACTACTACTACTAATAATAATAATAATAATACATTTGTGTAAGATATACTATATACACATTTTATTTACTAATAATAAAATGGAAAGTTTTGCATTGATTAGTCTTACCATAATACTCTAATGTTGGCATTCACTGTTTCATAAAACTTCAAATAGCATAAATTACATGAACATTACGCAAATACAGTGAGATTCACAAATATCTTAAGTGCTTTGCAACTTTAAAGCATTTGCAAATAACAAACACAAATATGCGTTGCACTCTGGAAAGCATGCTAGCATTTGTTGATATATAGGGAGAGAGCTCAAAAGGGGGTGAAGAGGTTTGTTTTGTAATTTTTTTTTTCTTAACTTGCAGTCCTTTAAGCTCCTTCAGGCACTGAAGATTTATTTTAAAAAAACGCTTCACTGTACCACTGTACACAGTCTTAGCTGTTTGTTTGGGAGGCATGCAGTTTAACAGTATTAGTCGCTTTCTGCAAAATTAATAGAATGTACTGTAAATGAATGTAATGTCAAACTGTTTTACAAAATGAATTGAGTTTTTTTTTTATGCATACACAAATAGTTTGGTTCACAAATCTGGTTTTCCATTTACAAAAAAATATTAATATCAAAAGATAACATCTGTACTTTCCAAGCTAAAATAATTGTTTTTTGAATTTGTGAGTCACCTCACTTGTGGAATCTCATGGACTGAAGTCAAATGTTTTACTGCGAGTGCAAAGTCACATTTGTGAATGTTATCTAATTTTCACGGTGCAAAACATATCTATGAATCCTCTAAAATTTGTGTAAGTTGAATATTTATTTGATGTTTAATGACACAAACATACCTCCATACTAATAAACAATGGGATGCAAGTTGAATGAAGGGAATTACTCCAAACAGACATGATTCCTCAATGGTCATTATAATGTTACATCAATAAGAATGCAGTCACCACATGATGCCGTGGTATGATGGTCCATGTAGGCGTGTAGTGCACAGGGCGGTGTGTGTGTGGTGGTAGCAGCACTCCTGCTCCACATTTTCACCTTTGCTCAGCTGAGTTAAGCTGTGAGATTGAGAAATCTATCACTGTGGTCATTGGATGTTTCACATCTTGCAGCCATTCTTAGCAGAGTCTCCAGGGGGGTGCTCATTGTTTGCACCACCCATCTCCCTCAAGTCCTTGAGGGGCATCGTTCTCGATAATTCCCTCAGCAAAGTTACTCTTCACCTAAATGTTTTCGGTGTCCTTAAAAATTCACCTTACTGAGGAGTCAAAGCGGGTATTTACATAAGGTAAATACAGCTTTGTTCTACCGTGGTACAAGAAAAAAACAAAAAACAGAGACATCTCTCAAGATAATGGAATTGAAAAATGAAATGTAAAACGTTCATGTTGCTATTACTTTTGGTGGGTGATGCTAAGGATGGCTGTAAATGTGAGGTGGTGAAATGCAACCCAATGCCACGAGCAGTAGATCTCATACTCACCTCCTATCCCAGGGCGAAAATTTCTGGCATAGCCCTTCATTAACTCATCCAGATTAGGTAACCAGGATATTTCAATGTCTGTACCTACATAGTCCCCAATGTCACTCAGCATGGCCCTAAAGGAGACAAACAGCAAACACAGTAGCCTTCAGCGGTCGTCCAGCCACGCCATGTGTCCATAGGAAGCCTCAGATACAGTCAGGAACATACACAGATAAAAACAAACTTCTAAATGAAAGACAGTATTAGCTGTTGTTGTAATGATGGTTGACTGTTTACAGGAAGAAAAAAAAATTGAAGTTTCTTTAATACAATGGGTTTCTCTGAGTCATGTAGTTGTCCTTTAAAGCTGCATTATTAATTTAAATATAAATTTTTTTGGCCACACAGTACCAACTGTAAACACAACATTGGCATATTATCAAGTTACCTTGGCAAAAATGTTAGCAAGTAGTTGCTTATTTACACATCCAGCAGATACAGAGCAACATTAGCATTTTTGTGAAATCCAATCACCCAACCATTAATAACGGTTTATATTACTGCAGCTCTAAATTGATTACATTATAATTCATATCAGTTTGTATTAAAACATGCAGGGATCTCCAACTCTGTTCTAAATAACAAAATATTGCAAACCTATTTAATCAAGTTTTTTATTTGCACATTTGTAGATGTCTTCAATACGTGCGACACAACAAAATCTTTACTGTATAACTGTTCATACAAAATGTCATTTGTGAACAAACAGGAGGGTTAGTGTGATCACCAGACACATCATTAGAAGCCCTGTATGTTATTTTATTCTGAAAAAAGAGAAGAAAATACAACATATTTACAGATTTATTTTGGTAGATTTTATACTATATACTATGAAGTTTTAGAAACCCCTTCGGTCTTTTGAATTGTTCATTAAATTTAGAAATTACATAAAATCTCTTAAACATGCAACAACACTAAGAGGAGATTTGTACACATAATTAATCTGCTGTGTGAAACAGGCTTTTCTGCCCTTTAATTTCACTGATACCTTACGTTTTAAAGGACCAGTGTGTTGCAGATTGCCACCATTTGAATATAGTTAAGCCTTCATGTAGAAGAAACTACGGTGGCTGCAAAACTCACAAAAAAATGCAAAAGGAAGTGTTTTGTTTTTGTCCATTCTGGGCTACTGTAGAAACATGACAGTTCAATATGGCTCCATAGAAGAAGACTGACTCCCTCTGTAAATAAAAATGGCTCATTCTAAGGTAACAAAAACTAATTTTATTTTTAAGTGATTATACACTAATGAAAACATACCTATGAATATTATATTTCTGCCAATTGATCGTTATAAATGTTGCACAATGGACCTTTAAATTATTTAATGAATTATGCTAAATACTGTATTTTTATATGTATGTAATAGTAAGTACAATGGATACATTCCATAAATTATGAGGTTTTTATCATTAGCAGCATGTCATTTAAACAACCTTTTTGGGAAACAAATTCTAAGATACTGAATGTTACCAACATACCAGCCATCAGCTGCATCCTTTCAAATATTGGTTCTTGTATTTGCATACGAAGGCCACATTGATTAAAGCCTGGTTGGCATATTTTTCTTCAGTCGTGCCCCACAGTGTGCATTGGTCCACAAGGAGGCTGACAGCACATTCAGATCTGCCAGTGGAGCTTCAGATGTCACATAGTTCACAAGCTTCCAGACCTTTTTATTTTAGTGAAAATAGGCTCTCGTTAGACTAGTATCCCCATTTAATAAGACTTTTATCCAGAGCAAGTTAGCACATCATTGCTGTCTGTTGTTTGGGACAGCTCAGTTCAAGAAGTCCTTATGCTTTTCCAATTCCTCTGGCCTCTCAGGAGGGGAATAACAGTGAAATTAAAACTAACTTGTCTGGTATGAGAGGACTCCCCTTAGGCGTCTGGAGCCCTAAGGGACTACTAGAGGGCCCAGAGCCCATACTGACAGCCACTGCCTCCGTGTAGGATTTAACAAGAGCAGCACAGCCCAGATACCACCAGGTGGCAGTTTTGCATTCTAAAACAGCGAGCCTATAAACTGATACCATGCAGATATACAGATACTATGCAGATACATAGTACAGTATGGACCTTCATGTATTTGAGTTACACTGTCAAGAGAGAAAGGGTTTGAATAATATACTGTTATTCAATACAGGCAGAGCTTTATCCATACACTTTTTCAGATGCACACTGTGGAACAGAATCCAATTTTAGAGGCTGAATGACGTAATAAATAAATTGAATAAAATTAAAGGTTTCACTGACACTCAAAGACACAAAGGCTGATGGTGGCACTGACAGGGAAATGGACCGTGTCGAAGGCGTTATTATGGACCAACAATGAAAAGCCATTCAGCGACCTTTGAAATAAGGTTGACATTTGAAAAAAGTCGACTTCCGAGAGAGCAAAGCATTATACCTACAGCTACATAGAAAACTGACCTCCGCAATAAAACAATTTGTAACAAAAATATCTGCTTGTCCATACAAATAGTTTAAAAAAAAAGCGTTTTTTTCTGCCATGTCATTAACATTTCCTTGGTGAATCCATTTTGTAGTGGCAGATATATTTTTAGTCTGGCAATCACTGTCATGACTGAAATAAATGGGAGCACTGAGTGAATTAATTAATCACCATGTGACTACTGGATTTCTTTGCTAATTGGCAGTTTCTAAATCTGGAAACAGAAAGAGCTTTTCCTTCAAGAAATCTGTTAACATGCCAAGGTCAAACAGGCCTCCTCGCATGGGGCTACAAGACAGTGTGTGTCATCCCTGTATTAGTCTATTTATTGTAACTTAATATTTATTTGTGTCATGTATTATTGGGTTTAATGTGATTTTATGGTATTTTTTTCATACATTGTATTACCTTTCCTGACCTTTCTTGTATGACTAAAAAGCTTGTATTCCATGCAGCTTCGCACAACTGTCAAGAATCATGTTGGTACGAGTTGTATTTACAGTTACAGATTACAGAAATAAAACTTTTTTACCACCTTTATGTCACAGGGCAGAATAAAAATGTTTTTCTTGCATGTTGTGTTAATGTATTTTGACTCACTGTGCAGGCGATCTTCTGTTTATCTGTTGTTGGCTGTTGCTGCTCACACACAGCTGCTCTCCTATTTATTCTAAAACCATCAGAAGAGTGTCACTTCCTGTGCACCAGAAAAAGACCTGGCTGAATCTGAAAATGTGAAAGCTTTTATCAACTGACTTTTTTTCCCTTTACCAATAATTGCTGCAAGCTCGCAAAATGGACATTCATTCAAAATGTCACATATTGCTTTAATTAAATGCTTCTCTTCAAAGACCAGATCTGAATTAGCATGTTTATGACCACAGAAAGCCAAACAGAAATGCAGCTCTCCAAGGAAAAAGTAATATTACTGTATGCTCTTAAAAGACACACACAGGGTTGAAGATTTGATTGCTCTCCATGGAGATTCACTAAACATTCGCACCCCTCTATTTTCTCACCCCTCCATCCATGACAAACAGTTGAGAGAGTGTATTTCCAGACGCTTCTCTCTTCCTTCTGTATTTCACACTCATTGAACGTCTCTCCCGTGGCCTGGATCTGCACCCGTCTGTTTATGAGCTTACATTAAACAGATGGGGAGAGGAGATGGAGGAGAGGAAAGACAAAGAGCAGCAGCCTCTCTCAAATTTATAACGTCTTTTTGCGAACGTAATGCGAGCCACACACTAACAAGCCTAATTAGTTTTATATACTGACAGTGCTAGTTACCTGAACACGAGTAGAGTGCCAGCCCCGTGATCCTCACTCTGTGACTCACTGTTTAATTTGTTTTATTGCCGTCGATGTGAGATGAGCAGCATTCCAAAAGCATCAAATCCATTTGGATAAATCATAATAAAACATAAATTAGTTATACGTATCAACGGACAGCTGCTCCATTTATATGACTGTGTGTCTGTGTGTGTGTGTGTGTGTGTGTGTGTGTGTGTGTGTGTGTGTGTGTGTGTGTGTGTGTGTGTGTGTTTGTGCTGCATTAACTGACAGTAATAAATAATAGACAGCAATGAATAATAGATTGTTTTTCATTCAGCAAACACAACCTTTTATTGACTACATTAGCACTAATGTTTGACAGATAACTATGGAGTCCCAGACATGACATACTTATCTTTATTTGATGTGTTAAATGTTTAAATTATTACATAAATGAATACTCATTTCTTCCTTTAGGACTATATACAGTGCTTGATACAATTAATTTCATTTGTATTTTACCTTTTTAGCTATCTTTTATTGGTTATTTTTAGTTTTTTAAGTTCTTGTTCCTAATTTTCTTTGTCCTTGCACAGGCCCACCTTGTCATCAATAAGGGTCAACAACCAGGTTTACTGCAACTCCCTCCTAGCTGGATGCCCTGCGTCTGCCATCAGACCCTCTGCAGCTAATCCAGAATGCTTCTGACCACCTGACTGGTATTCAACCTTCACACACACAGTTTTCACACACAACTCCTCTTTCTCTTCAACTGGCTGTTTCTGCTCACAGACTAGTTCATAATTCTGGTGCTGGCCGAAGGACAATGAGGGGGAACTACACCTATCACTGCACTCCTCTGGAGGACCCTGTGAACCCTGTGGTCGCCCATCTCTGTCAAGGCTCCACTGAAGTCAAGACAGTGGAGTCGCAGCCCATCTTCTGCCACAGGCTACGTCTCAACAACCCTTGCTAGTACTTAATTTAAATTTGTTTCAAAAACTATTTTATTCATTTGTTTAGAAGGGATATACTCCAAGTTTAGGATGATACCTAGCTCTTGCTCCAACGTGGCCTGAATGCACTGTATGTACATTTTTATGTATGTATGCATGTATGCATGTATTTATTTATTTTTATCCATCCATCCATCCATCCATCCATCCATCCATCTATCATTATCATGTTCCCCAGACCCTTCTCATGATCACATAAGCAACAAGATGGAAAATGTTGTCAGACTATATGGGGAAATAGGAAATGGATAAATGATTAAAAGTGCTCAAAGAAACAATTAACACTGTCAAATTACAATTAAATGCTACTTATTTGTTTTACTGTTTGCTAATATGTTTTGAATGGAATAGGCTAACTGCATTGTGGATTATGTTAACTGAATGTTTTTTTTCCAGTGAACTAAGTGCTACTTCTTGTGCCACACATACATAATAAAGAAATGATTGTGGTGGTTGGCTGTATAAAGCAGAGGACCTTGACACTGAAGACCACAGTTAGCATCCTGAGCCCCACGATTGATTTATGCTACTAAAACACCTTGGTTAAGGTTACGGAAAGATTTGGGATTTTGGATAAATATTGAAAAGGTCATGCCCTGTCAAGTCAGTGTTTACTTTTTTAATATCAAACCAAGGCAATGATGTTTCCCTAACCTTTACCGAGTGCTCTGAGTTGCTATTTAAACATACTTTTGTTCCTATCAGATACATTCAGTATGAATATTTCATTGGGACTATAATTATAATAATAATAATAATAATATAAGTCTAAGAAGATGATCCTGATGATGTCAATGTCGATGCTGATGCCAATGCCAGTGATGGTGACGATGAGGAGGATGATGATGAAGACTACAGATTTATTTATTTATATTTAACAGAAAGACAGTGGTATTTACCATTTGGAGCTTGACCCATGTTAGGGACTACAAGTCACGGTATATTTGGCAACATGTTGTTATAAGAAGTGTGTTAGTGGTATCTATTTATACTTCTTTTTGCTCTAGCATTGAAAAAACAAGAAACATTAATATAAGCTAAGACACAATTGACTGTTTTCCTGCAGAGGCTATTTCGGTTAATCCTCCAAATCTCACTCTACTACTTTTGGTCTAAATCAAACCAAATCAGTTTTAAATACTACCAAAATATTATCATGCTATCATGCTATCATGCTTTGCTATCAGCCAAATTAATATTCTACACATTTTTAAAATTAATTAATTCCTTAAAATTGTCTCTATATAGGTGAGAATGGACTGGGAAGGACTTGAGGAATTTGAGCATTGAGTTGTTGTTTAAAACTTTTGTTCTCTGCAATGTGATGCATTCTTTTACAATGCATATTTGAACATCCTCCTGTCATCACACAGTGCATAAAATCTACTCTGGAATTCATCCTAAGCTTTCTCTTGTTGTAGGATAAGTCTTTTCTGTTTTACAAATCTGGGACCCTTTCCTTTTCCACTTGGGAGATGATTTGATTCAGGCTCTAAAAGAAGGACTTGAATGGAAATGACTGGCTGGTGTGAAATTTGTTTAGTCCCACTTCACTTTGAGAGCCAGTGGCTTCAGCACAATGAGGAAATGTAATGTATTCTAACACTGTATCACTGTATTGTCTCCTGCCAACACCTTTTCTGCAGGGAGGTCAGAGGTCAGCTATGGAACAGCAGCCCCGGAGCTAGCTGTGTCTTGCTCAAGGACACTTCAGTGTGGTTCAGCAGTCGGAACCCTGATCCTCTAGTTATAGGGTGGTCCCTCTAAACACGAGGCCTTTATCCCATACTGATAAATGCAGTGACATCTACAGTGTAATTTGTTGTAAACACACTGTGCATGACACAGCTGCTTGTGGAGAATATCTACAGTAGAGCAGGTTTCTCCTTATCAGAGTGGAAAATGCCGCAGGGCTGACGTTCAGGTCAGTGCGTGTCCTCTGCTTCTCCAAGTTATAATAAGGTGACATTCGAATGGCTGGATCATCACTCATCACTGGATGTACAGTATGAGCATCGTGTACTTACATTCAGTATTGTAATTATGGGATGAAACTCCAGAGCATACACAAATAAAATAACACTTGAAAAACTACAATTTGGAGTTGATACTGTATATACTGAATGACTTTCTTTCAGGAAAGGTCCTGTAGCTGTTATGTTGTTTCTGGTTAATTGTGGAGCTCTACTTTAAAGGCGTCTCCAGGGAAAACTGATTTTGGTTGCATGAGTCAAATGATTAAGAAAATGTATCAATCTTTGAGCTTTCATCGTGTTAAATAAAAGCAAACATTTAGTGGTACCAGTTTCTTAAACGTGAGCACATGCTGCTTTTCTCTTTTAATCCACATTGTCAAGTGAACACATTTGAGGTTTTTTAATTGTTTGACACCAAACATTTTACACACTCTAAAATGTTTTTAATCATTTCAATTTAAATTTACATTGTATGAACAAACAAGAACATCTGCATCAGAGCCTTCTTCACACTAAAAAAATTTACATTTTAATACATCTAATACACATTAAATAGTGCTGAAACTCCACAAACGTCCCTAAAAGATACAGAGGACATTACCTCCATTTTGGCTACGACCCTCACTACAGTCCTGTCCTATGTGTACTAACTGTATCAAACTTAAATGTCAGATATGGCTGTCAGATTTGATAGACTTTGATTAGAGAGTATAAAAACACTTTTTTTCCAAAAGAAATTAATCAATATGTATTTGGTAACCAGAAGTTGAATGTCTGTGAGCATATTCAACAGATTAGACAGCAGAATCACTGGAATAAACTGTTCCCTTTTGTTGTTTACATGTAGTGCATCATGTTAAATTGAGTAGGAGGCTTATAGTGGAAGCACTTAAGAGTCCCTGCACCACCTCACCCTGCTGCCAGTCCATGCAGCCAGAGAAACATGATCAAATCACTGTGTTATTGGGAAATGTGCTCTCTGGACAGTAGGAGGGATTTATCCGCTGACTCAGCCTCTTACACAGATTAGTTAGGAGCACTGTGTCACTTCAGTGCAGGTTTAAGGACAAGTGTGACAGAGCAGAAAGATCATGCCATGTTGGGATTACATCCTGCTGCATCACATCTTGCTCAACTATAAAATGTCCACAGGCGGACATATCTCAAAAACAAAATGTCTACTGTGCCACCTCCTCTGCCTGTTTTTAATGATAGATTTTGATTTTTTGATTTGATTTGATTTTATTATATTTGGCCCCAGAAACTGGCCAGTACTGGTCATGGACTGCACCTCACATTTTTGCGTCAGCTAGTTTGTGGTAATTTGATTACCAGTAAATATACATGTATTTAGAAATATGCACCATGTGAGCATAATATCATCTGAAATAATGAATATATATCAAAATTTGAAACAGGGTCCCACTGCATATTACCAACCAATTTGCAATCAATCAAATTATACCAAACTACTGGGGCCCCTAAGTGTTCTTTGTCCTGTTGATAATCCAGCCTTGCTGCATTAGGTATTGATAGTTAGTTTATGGCTAAGTATCATGGGAGTTGTGGTTGTGTATAGCTGAAAAAATCTATTTATTGTGTCCTATTTAAGTATTTTCGACATCATCTTTATCATTTTAGATGAATTCTATTTAATACAGATTGCTTTAGTCTCACATTGCCACATTTAGCTTTATAGATTAACTACAATGTCTTCTTTCCACTTCCACTCAGGTGATGGTAACCACACTGACCCACAATATTAAGGCTCTTTAGAGGGGCCAAATCCTGACGGTCCAAGCCATCAACAACACTGTGTGATTGTCATGGTGAAGTGATGTTTAACTTCATGCAGGACATGGGAGACTATACTGCTTTGTCCCTGTTCTTACCTTTATCAACCAGATAGCAGCCTCACTGTGGTCTGAGCTGCTGCAATCAGAGCTGAATGTATTGGAATATCATCATTATATACATGCAGCTACTTCACAATAAAAACTTCCTACTGGAAAACCAGAAGACTATTGTTATCCAGCCATAGGAAGTGTTCATGTAGTCAACACTTAAAGAATAACAAACCACTGTAAAGACTGGTCTACATATTAAATGTTTTTTATGTTTTGGTCTTAGCAAGTAAGTTATAAATATTCCAAGGGACAAATAACAAAAGAAGATGTTGCCACAGGCGAGCTTGGTCAGAGCCAATAGGCCTTTTTCACAGCAGACATTATGACATTTTATAGCAAGAAAGACCCAGGTGTAATTAACATTTATAACAACTGCCCCTAGATGAACAGAGCAATCCTTCATGTCATTAGTTAAACCTGGGTTTTCCTGCTTAAACAAGTCAAACTGACAGTAAAGATGGTCTGTCACTGAAAAGTAAGTCTGATGTCTTTTCCTAGGACAACTGGGCACTGTAGTTTTTAGCACATGTGACTCAAACAGAAGTAAATAAAGCCTATGTAATGTAAAATAGGGGACTATTTTTGACAGCGGATTACTGTGTATAACAATGAAGGCACAGAAGAATAAGCTATACTGTATCAGCCTTTGGCCACACAGGCAATACTTGTTAGAAGGACAGTCGTGAGTTTTGATATTTTCAAGGGATTTGTTGACAATAGGAAAAACATAAAACGTCACCATCTTTATTGTTTAATATCAAATGTATGCTTTCATCATTTTATTGTCCTACAAAATATCCACTGCAGTTAAAACAACCAATGAGATTCTTTGCTTTTGGAAACGTTTGTAATCGAGGCCAATCCTGCGTATATTGGTATGTTCTATGTTCTTAACACTTGTCATTCTGTCACCTAAAGTATTTTCTAGCCCAGTCCTTGCTTTCACTGTTGCACATATTAGACCAATAATTAGATGCAGACTGTGTTTGGTGAAGTGAAGGGTAAGTGACACTTCAGCTGGAAAGAAAAGCTGTGAAACTGACGCCACACCAAAGGTGGCGAGGCATAACTTAGCTAAGCAACTTTTGTGAAATGGATAAACGAGGAGCTAAAAAGAGAACTGGAGTAATTCTGTTCAGAGGGGAGAGCAAGGAAAGGAAGCAGTTTGCAACTTTCAACCACCAAAGGCATAACAGCAATGTGTGTGTGTGTGTGTGTGTGTGTGAGAGAGAGAAAGAGAGATGACACATAATGAGGTGCAAGAAAAAGCCTACACTCTGCATTGTGCTGAGAACAAAATAATAATAACAGCAGTGACTAGAGGCAGGAAAATCCAATTACAATAGCCATTACTCCCTCTACTGGTGAACAGCCAAGAGGGACAATAGAAGCCATTCGCCCAAATTTCATCCAAAGCTTAAGTAGCTTCACCCTTTGCCCTTTTCAGTGGAGGCACTTGCCAGCATATGGGCTTAGGGGGAACTGTGGCTCAGTAGTCCAGGCTGGTTATCCTAAGAATTGGATGCTTGTGACAGTTTATGGACAAGATCATGAGGCCATTTCGACTGCAAGCAGATGAATGTACTGTAAAACATAAATATAAAGTTTAAAGCACTCACAGCTGGTTTACGCATGCTTACAAAAACGTGCAGTTCAAGAAATCTGTGTAAGAGGGAAAAGGTCATCTATAATCCGGACAATCAGAGGTCATGGTTGGATTAAATTTCAATGTGTAAAATCACTTTAAATGGCACTGGGTTTACTTTGCTTAGGTCAAGAGGATCAGTTTTTCATTACGTGCAAATCTCAATCTCACCTCATTTTGGTCCACAGTTCATTTTCAAAGACTAATTTTTGCAACAAATCAATATATTTGGGATGGCAGATTCCCTCCCTTTTCTTAAACTCTCCAATGTTGGTTGCTCAGTTTAAATGTACTGCATTAGCCCTGTAAAGAGGCCTATTCTAATCCATGTGCATCATGGTGCCATCTGATATTTGACCCCAATGGAACAGGCCTGGAGGTGGGTGACATTACCTATCTGCTAACACAACATCTCCATAAATAAAAAAAAAGAGAAAACACAACAATCACCCCTTTTTATGCATATGCATTATGCAAATGGTGTCATCAGGTCCATGTGCCTGGAGGTAAAGCAGAGGAGAAAGCAGACTTTGGCTTGTGGGTGTGGAGATGTATTTTTATGTAAAAGGATGTAGAGGGCAAAGCCACATAAATTCAGTTTACTCAGCTTTAAGCGAGGCTGTGCATTAATATTAATAAGGTTAAAGTCGTGGGATTCGAGGAGGATCAAGACTGGCGATATTTTAGCTTTAATTACCTAATGTTTCTATTTCTACTGTATGACTGATTTCTTGTTGCTGCCTCGTGATGTGCCGTGAATATTATTTTAATGCTGTCCTCGTGATGTAATCATTGTTTTCAGTGGTTGCTTGGCTTTTCTGGTTAGACTTTAAGTTTATGTTTTATTAAACTTTGTTTTATTCACCTACTGAGTGTTTAGGAGCGACATAGCAATAAAACACCTGCCAGAAGTAAAAAATAAACAATAAAAAAAAAAAGCAGCGCTTATCTCACCTGGTGAAAATATCGCCTCCAACGAAGAGCAGAGCAAGACACGACAGGAAGAAAGTTGGAACCTCCATTCCACACGCTTTGCGATAAATAATTGAAGGGAAAGAAATGAGAAAAGTTTCCAGGAAAGGAAATCGACGACAAAAGCCACGGGTTTCTTTTTATTTTAGTGCGCTGTCGTCGTGATCCGGCGCTGCCGCGAACAAAGTAAAGTGCGGTGCTGGTGCTGATGCTGAAGATGATGGTGATGATGACCCCATGATCCGTCCCCAAATTCCTCCGCGTCCAGGAGCGCACGAGAAGAGAGCGCACCGAGGAGACGCAAAACTCTCCGTCCGACCGCAACAACGAGCCGATCCACCGCTGCCGCCGCCGCCTGTCCTCCAGCAACAGAGAGAGAGAGGGATGGATGGAGAGAGAGAGAGAGAGAGAGAGAGAGAGAGAGAGAGAGACTCACTAATCTGTCGATCCCTCCTTTGCTTGGCCTGTAAACGTCAGATTCAATCTGGCCATGAAGGCGCGGGGGGGGCGTTAGGAAGGCATGTCACGAACATAGGACATGAGTATATTATGTAATGTTTGACACGTTTGAATCATCTCCATGAGGTAATTACTGTCTCAAAAAAGTTGTCTTTCACTCTGGTGGGAAAGGGATAAACAGCAGAGACTATCATTTGAGGTGCCCAGTGGGGGGTCCATAGTGGACGGAAGCACCCAGAAATCCTTCAGTTGGTCTACAGGGGACCTTGCCCCATTAAAAAAAGGTACTTCAGTTGTGTTTTCACAAGTCAAATACTTTCATGCAGTAGCCTAAGTAAACTCATGTTAGATGGAGTATTGTATGTATTCTCTCATAGGGATAACTGGTGGTGAGTTCTGTACAGTTAAACCATTTCTAAAGGGACTCTGCTACAGCTGACTGCCCCAGGTTGTCACAGGCTTTTGGTCAGCACAATAATGTGAGAAAGTGAGGAACTACTCTGATACTGCTCAACACCTCCATCACAGACTGTTATATAATTGAATGTAATTCTATTCTTATGTACATGTAGATCAGAATGTCTCTCATATCAGAGTCCTATTACTGTAGCACAAAGGTTATAACACATTTAATGTCAGGGACCAAAGGCCATGATTTGAAGAGATTCAGTCTCTATGGGAAACCAGTGGAGATGAAATAGAATATCACACAATAAGACCACTACTGACTCAAAAGTCTTATTCAGGGACCTTCATTGCAAAGCAGCTACTGTGAATGTCATCACTGAGCACCACAGAAATACACCCATGGAACATAAACCATCAATCTAGAATGAACACCACAGACAAACTATATAAATCCATGTATTATAGGAGTATTAAAAACATTTACAGTATAATAAGAGTAGTAAATACACTTGTAGTACCACAAACATATTTAGGGTAAATCAGTAACTTTCAGAAAGATTTGAAAAAGAATTGTCAACACTGATCAAGTTATCCCCACGCTGTAGACCTAACAATCATTATAGTGATATTTATATATTAATTAAGTAGAAAACATAACTCAATGATACGGTAATCATATGCAAATAACTAAATGCCTTGGGTGTATATACATCATGTTAAACTTGTGAATAATGCGCATTTCAAACTGTTGGTCGTCAGATGCATTCACTTTACTACTGTGTTAAGGTCCTCCTTTTACAACGTTCCCCAGTGTGGGATCAATAAAGTCTATTTTTCTGACCTATTGACATTACATTGGCTTCCCACTGTAAACAACCCCATATAGTTTAATAAGGGCACCAGATACAAGAAGCCTTGAAAGTAAAATCAAAACAACAAGGTATAGAGTTACAAACACATCTTGCTCCCCACAGGAATTATTATATGAATTTATTTATATTAAAGAAATATTATATGAGTCCCAGAGGTATAATCTCATAAACATTTTAATCTCCTCTCCTCAGTTTGATTAAATAATCAAATATAAGATTTATAAATTACAACAAGAAGAAACAAAATTTGCAGGCTTTTATTTTCTCCTCATTAAACATAACCTCTTTTATATGCTACGGCGAGAGCAGCTCAGTGCATAGTTGCAGCAGTGCACCTGCCCTGGTTTTTGCTGCCTCACCCTGGGGAGCAGAGACAGGCCTGGAGTCAGTGGCTGCGGATTCAAACCCACTGCCTTCCTCCCACCGGACCCTCCACTTGGATTTGCACTGCAAGTTCTTTTGATATGTGCATACCAGGCTAAAGTACGCATGCAATGCACTACATGGGATTATATTCTCTTTGTTTCTAATTCCTTTTTATTCCTTTCACCCTCATGCATTCTCTTTCTCTGTTTTCCTCCTGTTGATCCATTGTCTTGTCTTTGTTTCCATCGCAGTAATTTTACTTTGCCTCTCTCTCTCCAACAAAACCTGCCCCCTATCCTACATCACACACATGCACACTCTTACTATCTATTTATTTATTCAGTCTCCCATGGTGATACGAAATATTCCTGTATCACAAGATTTCAACATGTTATACAGTGGGACACACACATCTCTTCTTCCTCCTCCGCTTCCGCATTCCTCTTCAACAGTATATATGATGAACTGAGGGAAAGCTGTTTTATGTCAAATAAAATAAAATATTTCCATTAGGCTATAAAGCACATTGCAATACTGATTAACTACAAATTAATGTATTTTTCCAGTTTAAATCAGATATAGGACCTAGCATGCGTGACAAAAGATTTTGCATAATTCACAGATTTATCATTGTTTCTGAATCCACAGTGATATTTTCTGCTGAGTGTGGCTTAACTAATATCAGGTCAAAGAAATACCAGTGTTAGTGAATGAAATTATATTGACAGCAAGAAGATCACAGGTGTAAAAAATGTCCCCGACATTATTTCAGTATTTGAAAACGCATTTAATTGATTTACCTACTTTAACATGGCATTAAAGTACTTTGTTAGACATTAACGTTATATCATAAGGACAATAAATAACGCTGTGATTACAGTCAGAATTACCACGAGCCTGTGGTTTCAGTTGGACGTTCAGTTGACGCTCGTCGTCAGGCCCCGCCCCTTGCGTCCCGTCTCCATAGAAACACTAACAAACATGGCGGATTCAGATTTACTGTGAGAAAAAGTAATTTTGAGACGATATCTTGCCAAGAGAAGGAACCCCCAACTTAACGAGGTAACGGCACAATGTTTGTTAAATTAAGTTTTTTTTTTTTTACTTTAAATATGATACAGTCTAAATTCCACATTTAGTTAGTTAACTGCGCATTATTAGTTCGTTGTATAGCTGTCTAGTTATCCAAGCTTAGCTAACATTAACGTTAGTTAGCTCCATATCGAGTAAATGACACGCCAACTTCCTTTTATAAATCTGGTTGTTGTATGTTGCCTTACATACTGGCAATGTCACGCAATTCACGAAGAACAAAACTACATATATTTTACTAAACAACATTTCAAAAACCGATTACAACTTTTTAAATGAGAGCAGCGGCTATTCGTGCACTTGTAACAAGCAACATGAGCCAACACTGAAATAGTTCAGGAATTAACGCTATCTCTGCCGAACAATTCAGTGAGCAACCACGTAAAAAAGGTTATTGAAGAGGTTGGTTAGCCTTCAGTCCATTCTCAGGGATTTATTGAAGATATTAGTTATTAGGTTTATCTGATAATATCCGCCTTTGTTATTCATAAATAAGGTTCAATGGACGTCGAAGACAGGGACAGTGCATCTGATGTGGCGTCAGACAGGAGTGGACCGCTGGGTGTCCACCTCAGCCCTGATGAAGACATTGGGGGTGAGTGACAGCTCCTGTTGCTCGCTTGTTTGCAAAATTCAGCCTGTAGTCTCTACTTGTAGTCACTAAGATACCTACTTCTTCTTCACAGGAGCCATTTTGACGCGAGGGTACACACAGGTGTTACCAATGACACTAATTAATGTCCCATTCCATTTAGTGTAGCAGAGCCTTTCCAGTGAGCCACCATGCACAGTAGCAGCACCCTGACCCAGTGTGACCGGAGTGGATCAGAACCTTAATTGGTATCATTAATAACACCTGTGTTTACCCTACTGTCTCATGTAAAATGGCTTCTGTGAAAAAGGTCTTTTATACATATACATAACTCTGGGATACCTTCACTTAATGGTGACATATATATTTCAGGAGATGGTCCAGACGAGGAGACCTTTGACGATGAAGAAGCAGCCCTTCCTCCTGATTTGGAGTGGTTAGAAGAGTTGTATGAGTGGGTGTTTCTTGCTATTCTGTGAATCATATCGCTTTTAGACAACACAAATGTCTATGTGTTAATCTTTAATCCTGTTATCTCCCTCTCAGTATTTAGAACATTACTGTGACTCAGTGTGATTCTCAATATGATATTTTAATGGAAAGTAATAATGACAATAATAAAGCTCAATTTTGACTATTTTTTCTTTAATTGATTAATCATGTTTTCACCGTCATAAAACCTCAGTACAAATATCTCCATGCTTAATAGTGGTATCATTTTATGTATGTGCTAATGAAGAGTCAGATTAAACATACAGCGTTGTCTAAATGTCATTTTTGCATCTGCCCAAAGAGACGACGATGGCGATGGCAATGGCGACCTTGCGTTTGCGGCTGACAGTGGTAAGAAGAGGAGTTATTCCGCGACAGCACGGATGTTCAAGCTGAGACGAAACCTGGACCAGCTGGACTGCTTTCACCGACAGAAGGAGCATGACGTGCTGAACGCCAGGTCTGGATCTGGCAACCAACAGCCCTCTAGAGCCACAGTAGCTCCTTAACCTAGATAGCCATCCCTGTGCCTTCCTAGACTACTGAAACCTGATCACAATGGAAAACTTTGCATGTGTTTTTGTTTTTTAGTATGAACACCAAAGAAAGTGTCATTGCATCGCTAAGAAAAAACTATTTCCCACAATCTTTTCAGTTTCAGAGTTATTCCACTTTCCCCGGTCTCTTTCCCCCTTTGCCCTCGTCACACAGGGCCAATCATTTCTGTACCAATTGATTCAGCACTTTGCAGGAAATAATTTCAGCTGAAGAGAGAACATTTCCCATAATGTCCTCTCTCCCCACTTTTCTTCGCTCCATTTTATTTGTCTGCACTGCGAGCCATTAAGCACCCGATGAACTGTGATGCAGTCCCCGGCAAAAATGGCTGTCATTTTCCTTTAGCACAAAACATCAAAGGTCAGAGTGGAGCTGTGCTGCGCTCTGATCAAACATGAGTTTAATGGAACCTAAAACACACCTGGCTCTTAACCAATCCGCAGCTTTTATAGTTACATATGCTGTGATTTTCTTTTTATGACAGTCTTTTCCCCCAGTCGCAGATTGCTGTGTTGTACACCATTAGACTGAAAAAAGAACATTGGGCTATTCAAAGCTGTTGAGGTGTGTGTGTCCACTCTCAGCTTTTCAATATCTTCAGTAGATTACCCTGTTGGCTGACATAATTATCTCCCTTTAGTTGCAGTGACCACAGCGAAATCTATTAGCCTGATGCTCTGAACACATTGCCTTGAAAATGTTTCTTCTGATTGGCTTTGACCTGGAATGTTTTTCTATGTCAATACTCGACCCTGTCTGTGTTATCTTGTGTTTCTTTTTCCCAGGGAAGAGCTCAAACTCTGTCGTCAGAACATTAAAAGTTTGGTGGAGCAGAGGAATGACATGGAGGAAGAGATAGAGCGACAAAAAGCAGCAGACAACAGGTGAGTCCAAAAGTAACAAACAGTGACTGGTTTGTGTTTTATGTCCCAATATAAGGATGTTTCTTTTTAGTCCAACCTCCTGTGTATTCCACTCTTTGTTTCTTTTACTCTGCAGTGTGGTGGTGTTTCGTTTGCGAGCACAGCATAAGCATCTGTGTCAAAAGCTGCAGAGTGAGGAGGAGCTGGAGGGCCACATCAACACTGAGCTGAAGCAACAAGAGTGAGTCAGAGAGGGAAAAGGTTTGACAGCAAGGTCTTGTTCTGACACCTATTAGTACTACGTGAATAATGCAGCCCCCATATTAATTCAATGGGAACACTGCATGACACAGCAAACACAGAGGGAAAAAGGAAGCATGGTCATCCAGGAAAAAAGTTTAATCCACATAAATGTTTGCCGCAACACAATGTGATGTCAACTGGAATCAAAGGACTGTATTTACCAATCAGACTTGTACGCACACATTCCTTGTAGATTACTTTATAACACGAAATGGTCACAACAGAGGATGAAATTATCAAATTCCACCATGAGTTGTAAAATCCTGTTTTATTATTTAGTATTACAAGCCACTGTGCACTGTTATGGCTTCTACTTTTCTTCAAACTGGACTTCCTGGATTGTATTTCAGCATCTCATCAGCACGCCCACACCAATGCAGCCCCTTGTGTTTTTTCTAACAGTGTGTGCTCTTTTTACTCAAAAAGCCTGGTTACTCAACACTTTGTACAGCTGCATCACAGTAATAAATGCTGTAAACAATCATTTTTGCTGGAAGGCTTTTACTGCCAAGCAGGCAATTATGGCATGCTAATATCCCAAGAGTTTGATATGCAAGAAAAACTTGCCTTTTTAATTTTGTACTTTATACGCTAAAAATCATTCCACTGTGGTCTCAGGCAGGTTTGCCTTTTTTCTAAGGCCTCATTCTGCTATAAAGAACCAGTTATTCAGGAGAAATTTCCTGTTTCCTAATGGTCTGAATGGTGTTTTGTAGACTTTTACAAAAATCACCCATTAAATGTTTCCCTCTTAGACCAATTGATTCAGTTGACTGATCAGTTCTTAGTATGATTTAAATAAAAAACTAGAGAGCAAAATTAAATCTGCATTGTGCCTCAAAACCCCATGTAGATCTGGCATCTTACATCAGCTACAGTGACTGTACTGGCAGATAATATACACAATACGCCACCATACAGCTATCTCATTTTACATCCTTGTTCCTCAGACTGGAGCTGATTGAGGTGGAGGTGGAGCTTGGCAGGTTCTCCTTGCTCCGGCAGGAGGTGCAGGAGGAGGAGCGGGTCTTCCAGGCCCTCAAGGCTGAGAAGGCAGTGACGAGGATGCAGCAAGAGAGGAAAGCCAGCCAGAACCTGCAGCGCAAGATGCAGCATCTCAGGGAGTAGGGAAAACAAGCAGCACTCCCTTATGAAAATATTTTTTGCCCTGTGAAGTTATGGCAACCAAGACTCATATGTCTGTAAGTGTCTGTGTTTGTCTTCTTATAGTAAACAGGCAGCCATGCTGAAGAAAGAGGAGTCTGGATGTCAGAAGGAAATTGAAGAGGGCCAGGTGAACCGCAAGATAGCTGCCAAGTACTTAAAAGAGACCATTAAAAGGTAATCAGCTATTAAGCCAATGAGCAGGGTTTAGACTAGAACAAGAATATTATGCATCTCAGTGAACTTGCTGCAGATTGACACATCCTAGTGATCCTTCACTCATAAAATATATTGCAAGCACAACAGACAGGATACTTGAAAGAGCTCAGGTTCATCCAGAAAAGTTAGAGCTTAAAGCAAATGAGTGATTCAAGTAATGATATTTCCCCAAAATGCTAATTATTGAAAACACTGTACATGAAATTCAGCCATTTGACCGGTCTGCCCTAACATTAGTGTTTTCTTTTTGGAAATCCAGTATAGTCATAGTCATAGATCCACCTCAAAACCTTAAGGGATAAAGGTGGCAATATTACATATTTTCTTATTGGAGACCAAAACCAACAATGCACTGATTCTACTAATAAGTATTCCCTGAGTAGCCAAAGTGTGAGCCACACTGTTACACTGGGTCACTAATTCCTTAATTACCATTATCATTAGTATTATCCCTCGTCATCAGAATTCAGGGAGTGGGGAAGTTCCCATTCAATATTTACAATCTGCAACAACAGTATTTTCTATCAGTATTTCCCACCTAAAAGCTTGTAATGTAATGTGTAATGTAATACTTACCATGTGACAGCTCAGATCATTATGGTTATACAGAATATAGTTATGATAATTAACTTAAGCTCCTAGAAGTTTCGATCCCAAGCAGTCATTTCAGATTTGTTTTTCTCTCTGCACTGTGTTTGAGCATTCACATTCTTTGTGATCGTCCCCGTTTCATTCAGGATGCATCAGCAAGAGGCTGAGAAGAAGCAGCAGAACAGAGAGTTACTGGAAAAGAGGAAACAGGCTGTCAAGTCACTGAAATCAAACATAGCAGCCACCCAAGTAAGCATCAGCACCCTCCCATACTGATACTGTAGCATTATAGTTGTTTTAGCATTGATGGGATACAAAGCTGTAATGCTATGTATTATTAACACTTTCTATTGCTACCATATCTATGTATAGTGCAATATAAGATCATTCCTAAGTGCATAAGTGAACAACCTTTTAAGTACAACCCATATTTAGTGATACATTATATACTCATGAAGCTTTAAAGACATAGTGATACAACTTTGCCTTGATTTGTACTAAAATGGCAATGTATATGTACACATGTAACTGTATAGTTCAATGCATGTATAAAAATTGAATATCATTTTCTGATGTTGGTCTAATGATTATACCCATTTGCAGTCTAGTGTCATAATTTGGTCCACCAGTTACTGCTGATAGTACAAACCCATTTTGAACATTTATCATTTGACTTTAAGCTAAGAAGTTTCACGGAGTCCAGCAGGTGTTATGGGGAAAAAAAGGACAAATATAATGTGAAGGAATGATTGCATTAACAGTAGTGCTGCCGCTAATGCAGATGCTTGCCGTAACTGACCAGAGTAGCCCCAACAATTTTAGACTATTGACAGACTGTAACATCTGGTCAACTACGTTATGAAGCCAAAGGAAATCCTCCTACATTTAAATAAAAACATGCCATTAGGACCTTGATTTACTTTCTTTCAAGCTGGCCAAATTTTCCTCCTACCTAAGAGAGATGTGAAACATTTTCATTTTATTGTCATACTACAACAACTACAATTTCTTTAGGAGAGCTTACGGGTCCAACAAAGCAGAGCCAAAGCAAACGCCCAAAAGAAAGAGCAGCAACAGAGACAACTGAGAGAATCCCTGCAGGCCCAAGGAATCAACAATACCAAGCATATGTACCAACAGAAGCAACTAGATGAGATCAAACGAAAACAAGAGTATGTCCTCTCCTCTCCCTGTCCTCTCCTCTCCCTCTCCCTCTACTCTCCTCTCTTCTCCTCTCCTCTCCTTGTCCTTTCCCTCTCCCTCTCCTCTCCTCTCCTCTCTTCTCCTCTCCTCTCCCTGTCCTTTACTCTGCCCTCCTCTCCCTCTCCTCTCTTCTCTTCTCCTCTCCTCTCCTCTCCTCTCCTCTCCCTCTCCTCTCCTCTCCCACATGCATGTCCTCTACTCCCACTCCATGCAGCAGCGTGTGGGTGTTTTCTCTCGCTGTGTGCTGAGGAATACATGACCGCATTTCATTATAATGCAGTGTTGTTGATTTGCCCTTCTCAGGGAATTTGAAAAGAGGCAGAAGTCAAAGAGAGTGGAGATTGTAGCAAAAATCCTCCAGGAGGAACAGCTGGTAAAGAGAAGAAAGAGGCACCAGGCACTGCTGCCTAAACCATCAGCCACTGACAAGTTCCCATCTCTGGGGATGGCAAGAGAGAAGCTCCTGTACTACCTGGATCCCAGCCCCCCATTAGCCAGGGAGGAGAGAGACACAATCGTGAGTGGTCCATAACATCTAAGAAATACCTGCATAAAGAGATCAAAGGCATTTTCGACAATTCTGTGACCCAATGTGTGTGTGCATCTGTCCAGAAGTTAAGAGAGTTCAGCAACATCAGCAGCAGCTCATCTTCAGCTTCTTCTGATGTTGAGGACCTGGAGGAAACCATGCGTCCAGAAGTGGACCACCAGAGCCTTGCTGAAAGCCTGGCTGAGCCTGAGTTCTCTGGTCTGTGGGAGCAGAACTGCAAGGTGCACTGAAACAACAGCTACTGCCAACCAAAAAGCAAATCCCTGCTAGCTGCTAAAATTAAACGCTCATAAATCATTTCCCATTCACAGCAGGCACATCATTTTTCTATGGATGTGCTTATTGCATATTTTTCAACAGATGAATTCCCCACCTGCAAACTGAAGCATGTTATGTAAATAATTGCAGTGAAAGCAAATATTTAATTAATTTGAAATAGTTGCGTAGCAGACTTGATGTAAACAACAAAGATGATTCAATTGATTTCTTGTTCACTGATTTAATCAGGCTGGTTGAAAGTTAAGGGTTAGGTAGCATCTGTAGGGGCAGGAACAAAACAGAGGTTCAATTCCCAGTAGCTGTACCTGCGGCTTGTTAGCGTGTTCCAATAAACACGACTGTCAGTGTGTGCCAAGGGATACCAGTGAAGGATCATGTTCTCATTCCTTCATTTCAGACTGGGATCCTGGATCTGGGATCTGGAATGGGAAATAAGCAAAAAAAAAAGACAACAAGACCCTTTAAACCCTCCCCAGGTCAACAATCAGGCCACAATGCTGAGGGAATTAGGATAGGGATAGGGTTTCTACTGATGTTTTTAGATAAGAGCTTTTCTGTTACCGAGACTGAATTAAAAATGAGAGAATTTACATTTAGAATATGAACGATTAGAGCGGGAACTACTAGTCGATTCATTGGTTAATCAATCGACTGAAAATGAAAATGAGAACAAAAATGTTTGTTGTTTACAAGTAATTTATCATGCAAAAATCATAACAGATAAAACAAAAGAACAACAGATTACCAAGAAATCTGAATGAAAATAATTGCTAGTTTCAGTCCTATTACTGATTAGTCAAATACATTGGTACATTATCTTGGGGGCATCAGTGTTATCTGTGCATGTTTCGAGCAGCTAGACCTTCACAGTTGGGATCACTGCAGGGTGTGAACCACAAGCAGCTCCTGCTACTCCTATTGTTAATTCCTCCCCTGCAAAATGATCCCTGGCTAAAATAATCCATCCATTAAAACTATTCAATAATGCTACTACCGCTCTAACCACTGATGATCAACCACAGTGATGAAGACGATGACACAGTAACAATGATAATCATCACAATAAATACATGGTCATAACAAATCAGATCAAAATTAGAATCTGGTTAAAGGGTCTCAAAGAGTTGGTCAACTTTCTTCCAGTAGAAGTATCCCACTGATATCTGTCCTAAGTAATACTAACACATTAGCATACAGTACACTGAGTGCCTGTGGACAACTAGCACTGACTTCTCAATACAGTTTGAGAACACTGTAGACCTTGTAGAAAGCCAAAGATGGTAGTGTTTTTTTTTTTTTATTTCCCTCGGCATGTATAGGGCTAGTTGACCCATTGCCAGATCTTCTAAAACTTTGGTGTAGTTAAAGGACCTGTGTAAAAATGAAATTGAGTTACACCACAGTGACAGGACCAATTCTGTGCCTTGCTCAAGGGCAGCTCCATAGTTTCTGATAGAAGCAAAAGTGTCTGTAGCTCACTGCCATGGAGGTGAGTTAGCTCTCTGTCTCATCCATCCCTGCCCCCCCACACTTGAATTGTGGTACGACAGGAATCACTTCTCATTGTGCTGGTGCCTTTGAGGCCTCAGAGCGAGCACAGTGCTACAGCTCCGAGCTCCGAGCAAGTACCCAGTCAAGTGGAAGTGTTCTCTCCTAACATACAGATCAGACTCATGCCCTCATCAAAGGCTACTTCTCAACACAGTAATGGCTAGTGCAGTGAGCATAGCAATGTAACAAAGCTAATAAGATGATTCATGAGGGGGAGAATGATGACTAAAAGTGCTACAATGCTGAAAAAATAGAGCAGATATTACATGACAAAACCAAAAAAAGGCCACAGAGTTTCACATGTAGATAAATGTAACACTTTTAAACCTCTTAACACGCAATTTACCACTTTTGTTTCTCCTTAAGTAGCTTAGTACAAACAAAAATGAAAGAAGTGACAAAACAACAGCAACTGACAGAAAGCTGTCAGACATATTATCAAAATACATTTTATACTTCTGCCTTTCTTTTACATCTGTTCAATAAAGAGCGAATTTTGAGTATGTTATGTAACAATTATACTGTTTTATTATAGTGAATATTTATCATGACTTTACCAGCTGTCGCTTCCCGGTATGGTTACAGAAGCTCCTGAATGAGAAAACTATGTTGGGGCAGACAGAAGTAAAGCAGGAAGAATATGCAACGCCCAGTGGAAATCTCAACATGCCTGCTAAAAAAGTTCATGGGAAAGAGTTGAAAGGGCCTCCATTCACCAGTAAACCAGACATCATCCTCTTCAAGGTACCTCACTACTGGTTTTGTCAGTGTCACTCCTGAAAAAAATGTTTTTTGTTTAAACTGTCTACTTTTTTTTATAATAACACTGACATTACGGTAAATTATCTGTTTCAGGACTTTGAAGTGGGGAAAATATATAAGAAGAAAATCATCCTGACTAACATCAGCTACATCACTAACCACTGCAAGCTTCTCGGGGTCTCCGCCCATCTGAAGGATTTTATCTCTATCAAGTAAGATTTTTATGGTGTCCGTAGACAGGCGGTGGCAGTGGCCACGGTATAGTGCATGTGGGACAAGAAGTGGGCTAGAAATTAAGGCAAACATAAATAGCATTATTACAAACGTAAACACCATGATCTCTACAGAAACACAGTTATAAGACCTACAGCAACATACCCTGTTGTACACCCCACGTCACATCCACTTAAGTGTGATATTAAAATACTGTATTAGTCTAATATTAACACCAAATAGTAGTCACAACTATCACAACTAACAAGGAAGAAACAAAGTATACCATGTATTGTATCCCCAGCTATGATACAGCTTCTTACATTGGCCAAGATGAAAAAGTTTAAAAGAGCATACAATTTAGCCAGAGATATGCTTGCTCTGAAACAATTCATCTCGACTGATGAAAGTTTGGTCAGAGATTTTGTTGTGTTATGCTCTTAGCGGCGCCAGCGAGTAGAAATGAGGAGAGGGCTACAGACGTCCGCTAAACTCACAACATTCTAAGCCACAAAATGGTTTTTACGACTTGATTCACATATGCAGTATTATTGCCCAAGACCTGTAAAGACACTTGACACTGTGAAATTGGTATTCCCCTTTAATAGGCTGCTCAATTAAGAAGACCTTCAATTCTTCTATTGTTAAATAGAAAAATTAGTTCGGAAATCATCATCAAAAAGTGTCATCTACCTAGTTTGGATGGAGAAGCTGTTTCCCCCTGCCTCCAGGACTTTGTGCTAAGCTAGGCTACATGACCTTGGCCTAACTCTACGCACACAGATTAAATTGTCTAAATTAAATTAAATCTTTTTTTGGCTCTGGGCAAAGCTCACCGCACAAGAACCCAAACTGAATATCATCTGAGGATAATATAGAAATATTCATCTTACAGAGATAAAAGAGACACCAAATTTGGGTTCAAAGACAGAATTCTTAGAGGTGTTTACAACAACAAATGTTAAAGCCCCTATGAACTCACTGAGGGCTCTATCTTGCACTCAGCGCAATTGACTTTGTACACTGGCGCTTGTATAATTCCTATTTTGCACTCGACGCACATTGGAATTTCCCCTCCACCGACGCACATCCTTAAATTAGGGAATGAATTTGCGCTCTGGGGGGCGGTTCAGCGAAAAGAGGAGGCGTGTTCCGGCACAAACGTTCCCTGGTGCTATTTTGCTGTTTCAGAAAACAATTCCGCCACAGACCAGGAAAAACCTAGTCTAAAGTCAGTGGCGCTTATTCAGATGCTATTTTAAGGGCGCAGACTTGAGGGGATGCGCCTGTGAGGCAGCAGCAACATCGCCACCCGGTCAGGACGGGAATTAATACTTTGCCGCATCCCGGACAGCTCCCGCTCCAGCATGTCAAACCCGGTTTGCTGCAGGAACGGGTGGTCCTCCGGCGTGTAGTGGGTCTGGATCCTCTGCACCTTGGTGTTTGCGCTGCTCCCTCCTCAGCTGGCCTTTGCACTGCTCCCGAGGCCAGGGTCTTCTTCCTGCAAAGCTGCGTTACATTGTTTTGATTTATTGTTTGGCTGTGTTACATTTATTTCATGTCAATAATGTCACTTCTCGGTATTTCACGGCCCTGACGAGAACGCCGGTCTCCTCGGCTGTGAACCGCTCCTGGTGTGCGCCTGGCCAATCCGCCGTTATAATAGCAGTACGCCATGGAACAATCGCGCCTGCTTGTAAAGGGAATGTGAGATGATGCTCTGATTGGTTTATTGCACGTTACACCCAAACCACACCTATGACTAATGTAGCTACTTCAGACCAACCCATTTTAGATTTGCGCTGGGCGCAAGAGTCATTTATCCCGCCGGCATAATAGCAACAGCGCCCGAGATCCGCCCACAAAGCTACTTGCGTTTTGCGTTTGATACTTGCGCTTCAGATCGTCAAGATAGGGCCCTATATGTTGAACAGTTTCTGTTACCACATGGAAACATCTGCTCATGTATCACCACTTAGCAATTTAATACAACCACTTCTTGTCATTTTAAAAGACGATGGAGTGGACGTGAAAGCAAAGCCTTTCCTCCCACATATGGATCACCACGCTCACTGCTCCTCTGATGAGGCTCGGCTCAGTGAGTCAGTCTACGGCTCTGCTATCTCCTCTCTCTCAGCCTGCCAGCAGCCCACAGTCCGAGCAGAGAAGCATTGTTCTCCAGGTCACTCACTGTGTATCACTTTCCCATCAGTTCCCCTGTGACTTGATGTGGTTTCTTCGTCTCTCTTCCTTCTGCCTGACTGAGTGAGGAATCTCCCAGGCTAGTGCAGGGTCAGCTGGGAACTACTGATGCTGTTCTTGGGCCTTCGTGCCGGACCACTTGTCTGAACATATCACCTTCTAGTCCCCTGATCTTAACGCACATGTAGCAAACAAGCACTTTCCTACCAAACGGGGGAATGCACACATACCGTAGAGTGGACATTATACCCACTCAGCTCTCCAGCTCCCATCTCTCTTTCATGTTACTGAAACACAGAAGCACACCCAATCTCTCTTCAGATTTTTCATAATTATATATATTTTAAAGGTATGGTATAGATTAAAGGACTAGGTATTTGTATATTTTGTAACAATTGTATGAAAAGTTAAATTCATCAGCTATAAAGCACACTTTAGTCACTTGGTGACTTATTATGGGAAGAATGCTGACAATCTAACTAGGTAATCTTCTTGTGCCTTTTATAAGATAAGGATTTCTTCCACACTCACCCAGTGTGCTAAGTGCTGCCACCGGTGGGCATAAAATATATACAGAAGATACAGTTGTAGTATTAATGTTGTAAAACAACTTCCAGCAACCAGTGGAAGCACTGAGTGCTCAGCTGAGCACCACTCCAGTCAGCAACATTGACATTGTTTCTGTGTTTAGACCTAAAAAGTTAAACCCTAAAAGTCGTTTGGAATGATTACTCACCATCCAGTGACGGTAACAAATTTTATAAGCCACTGACTGACTCAAGTGTCAGGGGTTATGAAGATCCAGCACCATGATACATAGTAGTCCTAGATCAGGGTTGATGGTGGCTAATGTTAAAAACCGTAGATAGATATTGATGTATAACTGAGATTAAAGTAAAGTTAAAAAAAAGTAAATAGACTGTACCCATTCAATTCAACAGGTCATCTTATAATGACGTCTTTAAAACAACTGACTAAATAGATTCTTGGGAAATCAATGTGCCATTATCCTGTACTGTAATTGCTTTTGACTGCAGTGGCCATCGTTTAGCGTATGTTACATAGTCCCCCATTGAATTTTGTCATATTCCAGAAAGAAATACAGCAGATGCTGTCAGGTTGCCCGGATTTTTGCCGTTATATTGGGTTCATCATACAGTCTAGGTCTATTGTTCAAGTTTGTTTTGTTTACTGTATGTACGTACATCCCACTGATTATTCACACTATATTGGAACTAGTCGTGATCAATGTTTGTATGACTCACAAACAACAAACAATAAGTCATTTCTTGCCTCTCTTCACTGGATTCTAAATTTACCCACTATATGCTATATTGACCCACACTGGGTACATTTTTAACTCAGTGATTTGTAGTGTGTTCCCTTGCAACTTTCACAGAACAGAATGCTACTGTAAAGTGGACATATCCAACCATTGTAACTATAACCACAACAGGATAATGGATAGACTAGTATATGAATAATATACACTGAACAAAATTATAAATGCAACACTTTAGTTTTTGCCCCCATTCATCATGAGCTGAACTCAAAGATCTAAGACTTTCTCTATGTACACAAAAGGCATATTTCTCTCAAATATTGTTCACAAATCTGTCAAAATCTGTTAGTGAGCACTTCTCCTTTGCCGAGATAATCCGTCCACCTCACAGGTGTGGCATATCAAGATACTGATCAGACAGCATGGGTATTGCACAGGTGTGCCTTAGGCTGGCCACAATAAAAGGCCACTCGAAAATATGCAGTTCCATCACACAGCACAATGCCAGAGTTTTGAGGGAGCGTGCAATTGGCATGCTGACTGCAGGAATATCCACCAGAGCTGTTGCCCGTAAACTGAATGATCATTTCTCTACCAAAAGCCGTCTCCAAAGGTGTTTCAGAGAATTTGGCAGTACATCCAACCGGCCTCACAACCGCAGACCATGCGTAACCACACCAGCCCAGGACCTCTACATCCAGCATCTTCACCTCCAACATCGTCTGAGACCAGCCACCCGGACAACTGCTGCAACAATCGCTTTGCATAACCAAAGAATTTCTGCACAAAACGAGATCTTGAGGCCCATTGTTGTGCCATTCATCCACGACCATCACCTCATGTTGCAGCATGATAATGCACGGCCCCATGTTGCAAGGATTTGTACACAATTCCTGGAAGCTGAAGACATCCCAGTTCTTGCATGGCCAGCATACTCACCGGACATGTCACCCATTGAGCATGTTTGGGATGCTCTGAATCGGCGTATACGACAGTGTTTTCCAGGTCCTGCCAATATCCAGCAACTTCGCACAGCCATTGAGGAGGAGTGGACCAACATTCCACAGGCCACAATCAACAACCTGATCAACTCTATGCGAAGGTGTCTATTGTAGTAAGAAAAAGAACTGAATTATGCTTACACATGCTGACAGATTCACCTATTTCTGCCACTTTCCATATACACCCTCATTCTACTATTATGTGTCTGTTGTGTGTAAAACATGCAGATTATTCACACATTGATACCTACAATATTGAGATCAGTCGTGACAACTGTAAAGCCTTCATGGCTCACCCAGCTAAAAACATTAGCACAGCAGGAGAGAGAGAAACGTGAACCAGGAACACACTGGGCTTTCTCACACCAGCCCATGGTTCCCTGTACGCCCCCTGAATTTCTAAAAATGGCTTCCCATCCCCCTACACCCCCCCCGCCCAGCGTACATGCATTGTCTATTTGTGCCAGAATGGGTTCTGCTGTATCTTTTCACTGCTGGGACAAAAACCACAACAGCCCAGGCTTGCCAGACTTGGTGAAAAGCCATAGTATAGAAGCTGTGTTTTTACAATTAGTGTCACTTCCTAGCATGTATTGCAAATGACTGGCTGTGAGGAAGACACCCTTCTGTGGTCTGTATGCTCCAGAGCTGAGCTGTGAGATAAAACCTAGGACCATAGTAGAAATGGTGGTACTCGACAAAATCTGAGGGTGCGATCACACCTACAGTTTGTGTAGTTTGGTCCAAATCCAAATGCATTGTTTCATTTTGCATCCTGTAGAAGTTCATCAATGACAAAACTGTTTAGGGAGCATGCAAATTCAAAAAGAAGGAAAAGGAAGTGAACTGAAATTAAACTGGATGTTTTTATCTGCTACAGTGTGTAGTTGTAGACCAAAACAGACCTGTGGTAAAGCTAAACCCAAGGTGCTTTATTTTTCTAAAAAGTGATCTGCTTAGAAAGGGACCCAAAGATAATTAGAACCAATCCAAAATGCGGTCAACCAAAACAGAAAACCCATTTAAATATAGCGAGAACACCAACACTGGCAGCAGCATGATGCGCTACCAATTAACAAGCAGTTCAAAAAGAGTAACAATACATCTCAGCTTCCCTGCACTTTATCTCCTGTGATGATGCAGCAGCACACAATCAGAGCTAATAGCGATACACCTTAGATACACTTGGATGTTTAGCATATCGATACACAGACCCAAGACCTGCAGCAATATAAAACCATATAAAACCATACCTGGACCCAGTCGGGTCCTGTGTCTGGTCTTGGTTACTAGAAATCAAAATGACCTGAGAAGACCTCTACATTACAGATCTGAAATTAAATGGCATTCCCTGTGTTGTCTTTAAAAAAAAAAATACAAGGATCCCAAGGCGATTATATATTTTGCTACTTCCTAAACTATTTTCATGAAGCTGTAGCCGTCACCATACTATAATTGACTAACAGTGACAGTGACTAACATTCAGACAGCACCCTGAAGCTAGAATTATGCTTCTCTGAAGATGCATATAAACAAATTCATTTGAACCTATGCAGAGATGGGTGCTCAGTATGGGTCACAGAGGCTTGCAGAGGAACCAGTGCGCCAGTTGATGTCCACATCACCAAATCTCTACACAGTGCGCTGCTTTGCAACCCCATTGGTTATTTACCTCCTGTAGGGAGATGGGTTTGAAAAAAAGATGAAAACAAATGTAAACAAACTAATCAAAGTATAAAAGCAAAACATCGGCATGTTAATAGGTTCACAATAACAAGGTTAACGTGCTGGTTAGCAGGATATATTAGCCATTTGCTAATTAGCACTAAACAAAATATAAACCTGAGGCTGATTAGTTTTGTAGGTATTTTAGTCATAAAGATTGCATTTGAATACAGCTCAGTTAAGACAAACTACGGTGGCCACGAAACTTGCAAAAAATGCAAAAGAGCCAGTTTGTCTGTTCCGGGCTACTGTAGACCCTCCGTGGAATGGGACACCTTTCTGCCAGTAGATCTTCCTAAATGTTACACCAATGGATCAGTCAAAACCATAGATAGATGTCATATCCTATAAGAGCCAGTGAATTTCTGAGAAGAGATTTTACTTCTGTGAAACAACAGTAATATATATATAGATCATCAGTTTTCATGCTTCACTGAGAAGACATTTCTTCACTAGAAATGGTTATGAGTTTGAAAGTGTTTTAGCTCTGCTGACCTGAATAATGAACTGAGAGTGCTTATTGATTTAGTGTAGGAGAAGGCAATGGGGTGTGGCCAGAATGTACAATAGAACACAGGGCATAGTCACTATTACTGTACAGCCAGTCTCAGCTTCATTACTTCAGTCTACTGCAATGGATATACTGTACGGTATGGCCTCATTTGCAGCACTTTATATAGGGCTCTAGCAGGCTTTTTCAAACACTGCCACACAGCATTTAATCCCAAGTGAACTGTCCTATTTTCTTCACGTGTAGTTTCATACCACCTGGCTTGAAGATAGGAAAGGCGAATGTTACCAGTAATGACATAAATTAGCCAAAGAAAACAAACACCAGCATTACCCAACCAGGAGGAATCCTTTCATACACTTCCAGGTCACAGTGGTGAGCTGGACAGCAGCTTCAGCCAGTCCGCTCCAAGTTCGTCACCTGACAGCTGGACCAATAACTTTAAACAACTGGCTCAAAGCCAAACACAATGGTCCATTGCCTGCTGTTGTTGATGATAGTATGGATAGATTGCTAATTATGTTGTAGTTTTACTGTTTGTCAAGGCTCTTCAGACCATGTTTCAGAAGAGGCTGTTTTTAATTTTGAAAATTCATTGTGGCTATAGAAAACATCTTTGTTTAGTGGGATGTAGGACTGATCATCTCTTTGTATTTTTAACCATCTACTTCATGACCATTTACCAATGAAGTGTTGTGTTGTGTACATTTTTACCTAACTAATGTAGCTACTAACCCATCATGTCCACTGGGTCACGTTGCAGTGGCACAATGGCTCTGTCATGTCTCCATTGCAGTTCTATCTATTGTTTAGCAGATTCAACTAATATGCATTATTTTAAATTTTTCAAAAGAGAATAAAACCATTTTGGACATATGTGTGTAAACAGTGTCAAGTCTTCAGTTGTCAGGGGAGGGGACGTGGTTTCAATCAAACATGCCAGAGTGGGAAAAATAAATAAAAGTTCAATTTCTTCTGATTGAGTTCTTAGGAAAAAAATCATTTCATTTTCACTTAGACTGCCTAATTATGCTCATTGTTGCATGTTTGTAACTTTTTGTTTATCCGTTGAATTCTGAGTCTCTTCCCTGTGTCTCTGGCTGGCTGCCTGCTGTATTCATATTGATTGGCCCTCTTCTTGTGTCTCTGGAAGGGCAGCACGTTATCAAGCTCCTCAGGGCAGTAGTGGGGTTGGTGTGAACATGTGCTCGGAGATACACATGTTGCTTTGAAATAGCTCACAGTCTTCATGTTTCTTTTCCCATCTGTAAATAAACCTTTGATTTCTGCTATAGTTTACAGTGCGATATGATACAATTTGACTGTGAAATAGTTTCCGAGCATTCTGTTCCACGCTGCAGTGTTTTCATATATAACAATAACTCTTTCTCTTCTTTCTTTTCTGTGCCATGCTAACTGAGCATCAGGTTGACTTTTGGCCACAGCCATGTCTTCTGCTTATCTACTCTGCTCTCACGAGATTCATCATACTATTCCAGCATTTCATCTAGAGCTGCTAATCTTTTGTTGAATACAGCATATTTCCTACTGTGTTGCTTTAAAACCAAAATACTGGATGTACAAACACAAACACTGGTTTTACATAGTATGGCTCATCAGCAATATGTCTATTAAATATTTTACATTGAGCAGCTAAATAACCATAGGAACAGCACTCTGTGTTCCATATGCGGTAATGCATTTTAAAATGAATTCTTCTTACATAATTCTTACTCATAACTCATTGTGATTTGTGTTTCAGCTTTGAGCCTCCTGGTTCTTTATCTACTGGGATGTCTTGTGACATGCAGGCAGTTTTTCAACCTATGGTTAGTATTATCAGCCCTCTTTTTAGACATCTACAATGCAGTAGTCTCAGATCTGCTAAAAAAGAAGAAGGTGGTTTTAACTACTTTTGAGTCTGAATGTAACAATTTAGAATGAAGTGTGATACAGACTTTTGTCTCTGTACTTCCGTCATGCTCATTAATATTATTCTACAATTCATATAAATTTACGTGTAGGAATTACATCAAACATTTATTCTGAGTTAGGTGTGCGATAGCCAGCGCTGTTATGAAGCATTACATTGTAGCATTATGTAATCCTTGCAGATCAACGAGGACCTGGAAGGAGAGGTCCAGTTTGCATCAGCAGTGGGTCCCTTCTCTGTGCCCGTCAGATGCACCATAAAGAAATGTGATGTGAGTTGTGAAAAAAGTTTTGAAAGGACAGTTTTTTTCTTGCTATTCATACATGTTGTTGGTAACATATAAGTATACACCAATCAGCGATGATAATGTTATGGCTGACTGGTAACAAACATAACAACATGGATTTTGTTGGCCTACATAGTTGTAGCTTTAGGTTGCTAATATTCTAGTAATAATGACATTAGACTAACAGGAACAATAATTATTGAATAAATATATAATTGATCACACTACAGAAGAACAACACTGACTGGTTATCTATCCCAGCATAACAATCTAATTAAACTTTATATCTTATTTAATCAATTCATGTATGTATTAATGTAGGTATTAATGTATGTAAAACTATGTACTCAAGCTGGCAGCTCTCCGCTGCTGATGCTAATTACTGTTTGTCAATGTATCCTATTTCTAGCTGGAGGTTGACAGCCAGTTCCTCGACTTTGGTTTGCATGTAGTAGGCCAGACTATTTCACGGACTATGACCTTGACCAACAAGGGTGCACTGGCCACCCACTTCAGCTTGGACACCTCCACATGTCTCAGTCCAGAAACTAGCCAGGTCCAGATGCCATCCCAAGTCTTTGTCAACACATACCAGGTCAGACTGCAGTAGATTTTCTGTGTTGGATGTTGAATTTACAGCATACATGTAGTCAATTCACTTTAGTTGGTCTAAAGACAGTCATGTGAATAAACTATCTTGTATAAAGTCAAACTAATATGTTGTTGGCTGACAGCAGATAAGCGGTCAAAACACAACATGTGACAACCAGAGGAGCTCTGCATCCATGGGCACGGATGAACCAAAGCAAGAGAGTCAGGAGCTCTTTGAGGCATTGCAGCAAGAGCAACCAGGTAAAGCTATTATATATACATATATATATGCACACACGCACCAACTGATTATATAATTATTTAATAAATAACATGTTTAAATATGTTTTTAAATAACATTATTAATTTAAAACATGTACTTGCATCTTTAAGACTGAGACAGATTTGGTAGTGTCCTTTCCGTTTTCCAACTGGCCATAGTATACCTGCTGTATACAGACGACTGGCACAGGCACAGTCACAGTGAATACCTGAGGTCTGGCAGTAGGGCTGCATGATATGGAAAAAACATCACACATTTAATTTTCACTGAAGAAAAACTATTAAAATCATGATAATGTGAAACTCTTGGGGTTCTGTAGCAAACACGTGTTTTTCTTAAATCTGAAGAACAAGATTTCTAGGCCAGGGCATCTCTTCAGAACTACAGTATGTCAGTATAATGCTCTATAAACAGATCCATTATTCTGCTTTAGCTGCAAGAAGCAAATATTGTAGGACAAAAATGAAATACACTGACAGTGAATATTTTTTATAAACATTTTGCTGTCATGTTACTATACTAAACATATTAGCAGTGCAGATTACTTGTATTTGAACTTGATTTGTAGGAGACAGCGTTGCCCTCTGAAATACAGCAAGTGAGGGCTGACAAAAACTCCCCACTGTGGACGATTGTTCTCATCTTTGAATTCCTGTTAGGACATTTGGTCCTTGTAAGAACAAAAATAAAAGAACACACACAGAAAGCGAAGGATTCACCTTGCTCTTACAGCTGGGGACAAGGAGGTATCTTTTCTTTGATGTTCTGTCAGATCTGAAGTCTTCATCGCTGCACTCAGCATTTTCCTCCACTGATGTTTCGATAAGCTGTTCAGTCTTTTGCCTCTGCTCTGCTGGCTTTGGAAAAGACTGAGTCCATTTTTTTCTTATTCACTATTGTTGGAAAACGCTGGGCCACATTTTTAGGCTGCTGACAGTAGTTTATATTTTGTGCCTGTGTTTGTTTTTTATATCAACAGTGTCTCTTGAACTGGTGTCAAAGAAGAAGAAGTGCTGCTTTGCATGGGGTTCCGATGAGCTACTGTATCTGCATATCCCTTACTCATATGTACAGGACACTATTTGAAGTGCACATTCATACTCCCAGTAGGATTAGCCAATTTTAGTGATCCTCCTGAGCTTTACCTTAGAGCCACCCTAGAGCGACACATTTTGCCTTATAAAATAATGGGGTTCACAGTGTTTTCTTAGGGTTGTATTTGGTGGATTCTCAACTTGTCAGGTCAGGTTGCCCGCTCAACCGCTCAACAGTTAAAATGAAGAGTTTTGCTTTTTGTCTGTGTGGCAGTGTCAGAGGCTTCAGCTACAGGTCCAGAAGCTCTTCCCGAGGCATGTGTCTCCACTGATGTGGATGCCCAGACGGACCAGGGCCACTCAGACCCCGGGGACATAAGGCTAGGAAATGTAAGTGTTAGCTCATATTGCAAATACTCAGTTACGTATGTCTTACAGGAGCACAATTACTCATCTACCGTCATCACCAGGGCAAAATTATTATTTGTCTGCTGGTGTGGCTATAAACTGATGAAGACAACATGTAAGGGATCACCAAAATCATTTAGGATCAGCATCCCCACCCCGTTTCTAGCTGTTGATATGAAAATGGTCATATTTAAAGATAGCACAACTAACTGCTTTTGATAGCTCTGAACCAAAAATATCAATATCAGCCCATGAAACTGGAGTAGCAGAGAGATACTTTTCTGTTTCTGAAGAGACTATTATATCTGTCTGGAGAACACTCTCTGCCTCTCTGTCTTGTTTTTAGCACTGATGCTGTGTGTGCCTTGTGGCCCATGTGAAGTTCTGGAGTTGTTCAGGGTTCATTACGTCTCTCTGGTGGGGGGCTAATGGTGCATTGCCTCTCCCTCTGTGCTTCTTATGGCTGTGTGTATTGCATGCGCCTGCATGCCCGCGGCTCGATTATTGTCATTTTGACTGATACTTTCACATTGTGTGGTTGAAGGCTGGTGTCTTAAATGGCAGATTATCCATCAAGCTATTGTGGTCCCACAATATTGAGTCGGTTGCAGCATGAATGGCTTACTCCTCTCTTTTGTTTTTTATTATTGCTCTCACCGCTTTTCACTCTACTTTGATTGCATGCCATTTGAAGTTACACATCTGAGATTTCAGCTTCCCCAGCATGGATGGAAATGGTTATTTGTAATGAGGTAAAAAGGTTAAACTCAAGAAGCTCAGTGAAAATATGTAGAGGTTACACACTGATTTTACATTTAGTGGGAGCACCTGATGTTCATTTTTAAAGTTCATTTTACATTTCTTTTGTAGAATTCTTTCTCCTTAAAGATCCAGGACTATCAAAAATATATTAAAAAATCAAATGTTTGCTTGTCCTGTTTGACGTACCTTCCTTCAGTTTAGAGAGGGGGAGATTGGACCTTTTCAAAGCATCAAACTGGAAGTTTTATTCACTCCAACCATTCCAGGAGAGGCCGAACTGGACTTCCACATCAAATTCTCAGACTTAACCAGCAAACCAGTAAGATATAACATGTTTACTATCTTTTGGATGTTATAAGTAACAAACAAGATAAGGAAAGTAGTCCTAAAAGTATACAGAGATTAGTTAGTTTTATTCATGTCAGTGTTATTTCATGTTAACCATTCCTGATTAAAGGCATGTTGATACAAACAGATACCCATCCAGGTGAGGGCTGTGGCAGTCAGCATCCCTGTATGGGTGGTCCAGCCCAGCCTTGACCTGAAGATCTGCATGTTTGACCGCCTCTATCAAGACAGTATCATGGTCCAAAGCAGGTGGGTCCAAAAGATGGCTGACAGCTTTGTTATATATGTAAACCTGCTCTGGATACAGAAATGTTCTTGAGTACCTGCACTCTGGCACTAAAAATTTAATTTAGGCTCACAATCGAATGTAATACACAAGAGAGGGACCTAAGTGAATCCACACAGCAACACACTGATTGTGTCACTGATTTAAGTTTGTACTAACTACTTACAAACCCTCCTATTTGTTAATGAAGGAAAACAAGAAATCCCTACAGTACATACCCTACAGTCATAAATAACAAATTTGTCAAATAAAAGATGAATTTTTTGTCTTGAAGTAAATTAAGATGCAATAAAACACAAGCAAGCAAACAGTTAACCGCCATCCTTGTTAGCTTTCTGTCTTGCCAACAGTAACTCAATGGAGTAATACACCAGAGATACTTAAACAATCCCTCTGTCTCTATAATTGAATAAAACTAGTTTTCCAACTACCTTGTTTGAACAGGCAACACATCAAATTAAGGGATGTGAGATGTCACTTATTACCATATTAGAGTCACAAATCAACATTGGTTCAAGGACAAAAATGGAGTGCCAAGATACTGTATAACACCTTATTTGATTAGATTTCAAGGTGATGTGCATGTTGCAATTAAAAACACTAGGTGTCTTTAATGTGAAAGGACACTTCACACCGAACACAAGAACCCTTCATTTTACAGGTCCCTTGGTTCCCTAATAATTAATCAAAATGTCTTTGTTACTTGGATCTTTCTAATTATAAAGAAACTGGAATTGGTACACTTGAGTGCCACCTAATTTATTTCAGTTTGTAAAAATGGAACCGGGGATATAGTAGTTACATTATGAAAGTGAACAGTTTGATCGAGTTTTGATTTTTATTTCAAATCAAACTTTATATTTTTCATGTTTATCTGTTACATACAAGTACTAAGAAATGACAACTATATACTGTCTAGGAAATTATTAGGAAACTAATGTTCCCATGAAATAAAGTTATCTTTGCAATCAATTCAGTGTTTGTAATCATGCAAAAGGTGAGTCATGTTAACCTGCATGAACAATGACCACAAGCAACAGAATGTTGGGAGTGGTCTCGTTTCAGGGTGAACTGTGTTTTTCATGTACAGTTTGAGCAGATTGTCCACAACCACACACATATAAATAAATTCCTTTCCCCAAAGGAAACAGCACAGTATTCACAAGCATTTCATTTGTCCAGGACTAGTTTCAGCTTTTACAGGACAATTTACTTACATTTGTCTTTACAGGTCAACACTGTATAAGAATAACTGACATGACAGATTCAGACTACTCAGGTAGTCTCAGTTAACAGTGTCATTATGACAATAATGATGGCAATCAATGATGGCTTTTAAAAAGACAAAATAGCTGCTGTATGATTTTGTGGAAGAATCTTGTCACAAACAAATGTGTGCCTGCATATGCCAAACAAACAAATTGTATTGGCAAAGGGGAAAAGCAGTCACAAATCCAAGCTTAGAAGAGAAAAAGAAGCAAAAATAACTGCGGTCTCTCCGTTGTTTTAGCTAACAAGTCTTGAACCAACACATCTCGGGGTGATGTGCTTGTATCTGGTGCGTTGTATTTTTTAGTCAACAGATGTAAACGTCTTCTATCCCCATAGTAATAGCAACAGTTCTGAGGTTGTTCAAAGGCAAAAGATCTTAAGGTCTTAATAGTCATATATTGTTGAATGTTGTGATTTTGTCCCTTATGACTTTGATTCTACCCCAATTTATGATGTCAAAGTACCTCTTGGGGCCTCTCTGTTCCCTCCCTAACCCTAAAATAAATAAATAAATAAAAACATTACAGGCACAGACCAGCTTAAGCAGTGAGTGTAATAAATATTTTAGGCAACACCTTCACTATTAAGTCATGTTGAAAACAATGTTGAAAAGTCAGAACCTGTAGGCAAACTAAAAGCATGACACATGACACGTTAAACAAACTTTCGGTCTGTGTAACACACATTATGAACCAATCTCATAGTCAGTTATGCAGCATGTGCATATTTAGCAGTCTATTATAAAGTCATTGTGAATCTTAATGCACACCTGGTACAAAGGTGCTTAGGAGAGTCAAGTCATGCAAAAGAAGAAAGTGAACCCCCACACACTGTCAGCACTTTTCAGAAGTTTACTGATAAAGTAGTGCTTCAGTCATAGACCTTTACCCAGGCATTCAACTCACAATGTGAAACAATCTTTCTACTCAAGCTGCAACAACCAATCAAGGGTCAGTATTTACTGAGAGGGGCATTAAAATGAACTAAAATTGTAGTATTTAAGAGGTTGTATAAAACCCCTCAGCCCAAGTGATTGGTGCATGTAATATTTCCATTTTATTCGTTGTCATGCTCAGAAACATCCTTGGAAAAGAGTTTAGAAAGTGGCATGGACTGCTGATGTAGCGTGCTGGCTTATCTGCTGAATGCAATACTAAAACTCCGTTCCATACTCAGTCTCTGCCAGAACGGGCATTTTCACAGAAAAACGGCTCATGGAAATCCCTTAAAATTGACAGGGCCAGCTTACTTTTCAGCTGGTCCAACAAAAAACTCTCCGCCTAACCACGCTCAGAGCCCAGAGCACGCGGACGTGATAAAATAGAGACGTATTAGCTGATAAATGTTCCCTAAACAAAGGATGATGTAAGGGACCAAGCGGTAAGCTCACATGCCCACAATCCTCTTTGGTCCATACAATTGCACGGAATAAAAGTAAATCCTTTATGATTATGGATGTGATACATTATGATGCACACACAAGGTTAAGAATACACAGGGGGCAGTAACGTCTGCAGGCGTGTGGTCCACCACCTAGCCAGTCACTGTGTCACATCATGTGGGGGAGGGAGTGCATATGTGGGGGTGGGGGATTTGTGACAACTGCCATCTGGTGCGCTGACACACCAGCACATGTGACAACGTGACGATGACAGCATCAGTGTGAACGGCAGTAAAAAAGAAAATGTTAACACTTGCACCAGCAAACCATGCAATATGTCACTCTTGCCTCCAAGACAGTAATTTGAAACACAAAATAGCTTGGCAGGCTTTTTGGGGAAACAATAAGAGAGCTGCTGCTTTCATCATGCAATTTGTCACTTTTTCCTTTGAGTAGATGAGTAGATATCCCACAAGTCCTCCTTAGTTTGTGACAGATTTTTTAAAGAGAACAGCACAAAGCATAATTGAATATGTCTCTCTTGTCTGTGAGCCAGTGATTTGAATATTACTCCTACTAATTGAAAGAATTTTTAGGAGGCTTTAAAATGTGCAGTGTTTGACTTTTGCTTGTGAGCCAGTCATTGGAGTATTGTGCAGACAGTTGGCAGAGTTTTTCTTTTTAGGAACAGTTTTTTTTATTTTATTTTTTTCAAACACTCAGCCTGGACTTTCAAATCCTCTCCACTGTCACCTGCTGGGGAGCTGAGCATTCCGCCCAAACTCAGGACATAAAAAACACACAAACAACCTGCCTTTTTTTCCTTCACAAAGCTTTGCAATGTACTGTAATATGCCTACTATACCTCGTCTTAGTCCAACCTGGGTACCTTACTGTTTGGCCGGTTCCTGTTTTTATTCTAGGGGAATAGAAACATAGAAACCTGTTATTTCAGCTGGTTATTTTGAAATATGTTATATGGTATAAACCAGATAGTGCTGCATTATGGGGACAGTTGCCTAGAACCCTTGCCATGAAGGCTTGGTATCCCATGAGGCTTTGCAGTTCATGTGGAGAAGGCAAGCGCAGCCACCTGGCCCTTTCAAGAAAGGGCAGAGGCACTGCTGTAGCTGTGGGCACTCAGAGTCCAGGCACTCAGTGATTCCGCTCTGCTTGTAGAACCAGCATGAGCCACTTCTCTCCAACATGACCCAACACACTTGCCACCTCAATGATTATTGGGTGTGTCATTATCAATGTTGCTCATTTACCTAACTTTTTGAGAAATAGTTTTTTCTCCCAAAGATTTTTTTGTGGCATTTTGCCTTTATGTGGCAGTCGACAGTGTAGAGACAGATAGGAAACATGGGGAAAGAAAAGGGTGAGATATGCAGCAAAGGTTGCCATCTAGATGAATGTGTGTCGCAGTAAACTGCCTCAAACTAGCTGGGTAAAGCAATCACATCAATCTCAAGTTCTAGTGATATTTTATTTTAAACGAACAATATTGATAAATAAATACGGTGTAATCATGGCGTGGACGTTAGTTAAACCAGCAGCACACGGACAAGTGAGACATGTGTGAATTGTATAGTCCACAAAAATTTAACCGAACCCACTTATTGTCTTATTCATATCTTTTTTAAGAGACTACATGGCAGAAATTACACCCAAATATTTGTAATTGTTAGGGCTGTCAACAAGAAGCTAGTCTTGTTGAAAACAGGGAATAAATAACTTCCAACTCACACTTACAAATTAACTCGACTACAAACTTGCTCCTTTTCCTCTTTTTCATGCCTCTTCTGTCCGTGCCTGAACCCGCCGTGTCTTTATCCCCAGAGTCATAGTCCTGGTTTGAGCCACTATGGCCATTACATGCTCTCCTCTGCTCGGGTTTTGTCGCTCGGCCCCACTCCTTGGCAGTATTCCCCGCTGGGTAACCCCTCTCCTACATGTGTTTAAACTCCCCCTGTCCTTTGAGCTCCCATTCTGGGTAACGTCAGCTAATAGGAGCACCGGTAAGTGACTGTGTGTTATAAGAGAAAAGGTCCGTGCTGCAACAATCCCCTGACACTTCCGTCGTGGTGACAAGGCGCAGCTCCCGAGCAGAGTTTAACGTTGTTGTCATTTTCTGCTACTATCAGACTAATGAAAGTGCATCGACTAATATTCTTCATATCGACTAAGTCGACTATTAGGGGGCAGCCCTGGTAATAATGTAATTGTTGAACATCCCATTCTGAAACCATAAGCATTAATCCCCTGCTACAACAGCCTCCACTCTTCTGAGAGTGCTATCCACAAGATTTTGGAGCCTGACTGCAGTTATTTGCTACCCATTTCTTCTGTGTTAAAATCCGCTTTTATGTTGACCCATCCACACTCCACCCTACAGGGACTTTGTTGCGCTACAATAATGTCACCTGACTTTTCTTTGCTTAGAATGACAGCATATAAAGTCTAAGAAAATCTTCTTATTGAGCCATTTTAGAATTTAACTTGAACAAGGAATTGACAAAGAAATTGTTTTGAAAATTCCCTGAATTACAGAACTCAGCATTTATATTGTAAATCTACAACCAAGTGAAACAAATATATTAGTTTGATGTGAAGGTTACACAATCAGTATTACAATGTTCTTCACCCAAAGGAAGCAAATTATGTGAATTGCTGTAAACTTACCTTTAAATCATTAAACATAAATAAACTGGTCACATGTTGCCAGTAACAAAAGACAGGATGAGCTAAATGCCCCTGTTAATTAAAATGCCTAATTACCCTAAATGATCATGTATCCATGAATATTCCTCTGAGAGTGATTTGAAGGTTATCATTTGGCCGGAATTAAGATAGAGACTTAATATCCCCCAAGTGTCCCTGAGAGTCCTTGCCTCGGGGAAACAACCATCTGGTTGACCTCGCTTTTTAAAGTGGGTCACTTCGTTTGAGACGGGAATCGAAAAATGAAGGGTCCCTCAGTCTATTTGGCCACAGCTCGCCTATTACTCACCTTTGTATCTTTGAGGATGAAAGCAGACATAACTAAAATATTATCACTGTATATGCATATCACCTCTAGCACACAGTTTTTTTTCAGCGTGTTTGTACTGTCATCATTTTATGAAGGTGTGTGAGTGTGGGCTGTGGTTGAATGTGTTTGAGAATTCCCAAGGTGAAGAGCCATTTATATCACAAGCCTCAGTTATAACTGCCTCAGCTATAACTGAGGCTTGTTGCCACAGGCACAACCATCTGTTGGAGCTCCTGGAAATTAGGTCACCTAAAAGATATGGACTTGGGGTACATCACTCCATACAAGCCCGTTTCTGTAGGTGTCACTCAAACAAAAATCGTTTCTCTGTCCTTGCTGAGTCCTTGAGGCGTGAGAGATATGCCGTGCGGGGTCCACTGGACATAGCACCTGGAATATATATTTTTAGTTGTTGATGTCATAAAATTAACATGTTTACCTAATTGCTATTGCTGTGTTGTCTTTGTGTATTTCATGATATCTGAAAAATTACACCTGTAAATGTCAACCTACAGGCGTAGCCATGCTACTGATGGATTCAAGTTATTGTATTGCATGACAGGGATTTTGTATAGAAGACGGTATAAGCAAACCCAAATCCAAAAACTACATGTCATCAAATTACCCTTGCACTTAACACATTATACGGCCTGCTCCAAAGAATGCCATCACTCTGATTGGCCCAACCCCGTATCCAAAAATACTGCAGCACACGATTCACGTCAAACATCAGTAATGCAGGAAGAAGGGTGCCCTGTGGGGATAGGGATGTGGAGTATTAAACTTTAATGCCAGAGACTGGAGTTTGTGCCCCTATCCCTAACCTTGACTAAACCTAACTGATTTTAACCACAATTTGCCACAACCCAAATAGAACCCAGGTTCTACAACCAACATCTGCACAACCCCTGTGTGTCAAAATTTTGCTTTGCAGAATTGCCCTGTATCAATAGCAATAGGCTTGGATTAAACAAAGGGGGTTTGTTATTTTCACATAACTGCACAGCTGTTGAGTATCCTCATCACAGCTTTAAATTAACTCACACATTACAATTTTAATTCTGTTGAAACTAATGGCTATTGCATTGCAGCAGCTTTATCCACTTGTAGGAAAGTTAACCCAACGCTGATGTGCCATAACAATTTCAAACAATAATTATACAGCGTTGACCTCTTTAGCCAGTGAACATGGCATTAAATTTGGTAATCCAATTGCAGTTCCACATGGTGACACCTGTAAAGGCAGATTTTCCTTCATGGGGATTCTTCCTGTGCATTATTGCCTGTGCAATACTGTCTGTGCATTATTTTTCAATAACAGAACAGATCCCCCATTGTTAGAATAATGCACTATTATGCTAATGAAACCATATTTTTTTTCCTGACAGGGCCAGCACAGCCTTGAAGCTGACCTTTGAGGTGTGCCTGGAAATGAGGAAACACATGGAGATCGTACCAAAGACAGGCTTCATACAGGCTCAGTCAAGCTTTAATGCCCAACTCAAGTTCCTTCCGAGGTAAGGAAGGACACACAGAGGATGCAATTATAATGGAATCACTGGAGCATTCATAATCTTATTTTAGACTGTAAGCTTGTTAAGATCCTATCAACCTTCTATAAAAGTGAAAACTATTTCACTCCATAGGAGATTTGTCATATGTATTGATTCAGGCTTGCAGGTTTGTGACTTCCCAGAACTCTGCTTCTTCAACAAAGGAGAAACCTACAGTTTTCTTGTTGGACAGGAATATACTATAGATTGTATACAATGCACACAGAAATATCTTGTTTAAGGGCTCTTGGAAATAGATTGAAGTGTTAGAAGTATACAATAAACCAGTGTACCAGTACACCAGGACCGACTTTAAAGGATTCTGGTTCATTACAATCTGAGTTTAGCCATTTTTGCCGTTGTTTCTATCAGTGATAATATCATTGTACTCAACTAGTTAATTGATGTTACCTGGAAATGCAGAAGCATTTCTTAAAAAGAAGTCAAACAGGGCAAGAAACACAAGCAGTCATAGGATCAGACAGGTTTACTTTATCTGGGAAAGAAGACAAACGCAAAAGGTAAACACACCAACTTACAACTATGAGCTCTTGGTGCGCTTTGGTTTTACCTTGAAAAAAATTGATTTAACTAATCTGGCTCGTCGTCTGACACTTAACATTTTGTCACTACATGTCAGTGTGTTCCCAGATCTCAGCAATTACTTTTGTGAATACAGTAAAAAAATGGCCCAAGTTATAAAAACACAGAATTTTCCCTTAAAGGTAGCAGGAGGGGTCTTCACACACTATCCAATTTTTGATAAAAGAACTGTATAATATTTTATAAAATCTGTTATGCTACAAAGCCTGTATGAGCTTCCCTTATTGTTATAGGCAAGCTGTGGAGTCTTACTGGGGTACAAATGGAAACAATCTATAGCCAGTCAACACTCAGCGGGTATAAAAGAGTTGCTCAACACACCTGCACTCTGAGCGCAATGGTAATGGTTTCTAATGACTTTGAAGGACGTGCTAATTCTTTCTACAACAATACACACTCTATATTTAGATGGAGAGGCAGGAGTTGAACTGCGATTTGAATGCCAGGAGAGCGGACAGGGGACCCCCAGGGCAAATATGAGAGGCGTTCAGTATGTAAAAACTTAGTGTGGGCGCTAGTATTCTTCTGCCCACCCTCCTTTTTTTCCTTCACACTCCAACGGCTTTGTGTACTGCTAACTGAGAGAATATTGATGGAAAATAATAATAACAGGACGATATTATTTGTCACACACAAGAAAGGTTTGGGGCATGCACCGGTCATCGTTCAGCCAGGGGGCAGAAGGGGGAAGTGGGAAAATGTCAGTAATCTGCCTTAGTGAATCAGCAGAGGTTTTAATGCGAGGATTAGAGTACAGCATTACTCGTGCTGCTGCTGAGATGGTGCAGCATTCACAAGCACTAACACAGCTACAGCCACCACCCCCTCCTTACTCCCTATGTATCACACTTTTCTCTCTGTCTCTCTCTTTCGCTTCTGTGCTGTCTTCTCCCACTCTCTCACACATACTTCTCTTTTTCTTGGCCTCTCACCTCTGTGCTTAACTATACTTCTCTCTCTTTGGCTCTCTCAATCTCTGCAGTCCTATATCTCTGTGCTCCTTCACTTCCCCTCTAACTCTACATCTATTCTGCCTCTCTCTGTTATTCTCAAACTCCCTCTATGTATTCACCATCCACCACTGCTTATATGCTGGCCTTGATTCTGCTTACATAACCTTTGGCACCAGACCCAGTTCCCTGTGCTCTCAATGACATCGCTGTTGTTCTTAAAGGATAATTCCAGTTTAATACAACTTGGATCTTACTTAGCAATCAGCTCTATCGATTATGATAACATTAAACTCACCAAGTGAATTGCTGGGATCTGAGACATCACCAAAAATCAGTGCAGCAGTAGCCTGATGAACTGAATTGCCATTCCATTTCACTTCATTATTTAGTCTGACATTGTGTTCATATGAGCCAATCAATTTTTGTTTGGGAGGGGATTGTTTTTTTTTTTGTCCTAACAATGTAATGTATCTGTTCCGCCAGCTTTAGCAGTAGCTTGAAGCATTTACCGAAGAGACAAAGAAATATGACTGCAAGGGGAATTGAAAGGAATATGCCTGTAAATGACTTCTAAAAGCCCTATTTATCCTAACTTTAACATTGTTACTAGTGGCACGTTTTTATGTAATGATACTACTTCCTTTGAACGTCTTCACAACCTCTTCAGGCTATACGAGGGGACTGGTCTCTGAGTGATGCTCTCTTCTGCTAAAATTAATGTGTGTACTTCTCGTCAACTGACAAACTTATACATTTCAAACTTAATAAAACTTAATAAACATAATGTTTATTTACCTCCCAAACAAGCTTTCTAGTGAAACTTACTTCACCTACTCTTTTTTATTTAAATTACTACTGGTACTGTCGGCAGTGTGCTGGCATTACTTGGTTTTAGAGCTACTCTGTTTGATTTATTACATAAACAAATACTTTGTCACCTGAAATTATTGCTATTGATTGATGATTCTTCTTTGGCATTAGTAGTAATAGTAATAGTTCTTGCCCCATTGGACTTGTGCCTGTGATATATTATTGCTCATTCGAGTCATGTTTCATGTTTTTCTGAAAGATTAATCCCTGAGTTGTTTTTAAAAAATCCAAACCAACACCTATCTTGATGATATTTCCTGAATTTTGAAAGACTCCTCTAACCATTTGGGAGAAAACACATTCCACAAGCTGCACAGTAAAAGTAATTGATATAGACAAATATAACTTATGATGAAACTTCATAAATTTGCTTCACATCCTATAAATCAAGCAAAGATGCTTTGCCAGTTTGGGCTACCATCTTTGTTTGGATTAGGGAATGGAGTCGCAACTTGGGAAATGGCTTAGGAAAGGCTTTTATTGTGCAGGGGATGGAACATTTCATTATCCAGATGGTTTGAAGAGTCTCTGAGGATTGTGGAAATACCTTCAAAACAGCTGTAAGTATTTTTGAACAACCTGCATTTTTTAAAAGGGATTTATTTCTCAGAAAAACGAATGCTTTGCTCTGCGACTCGGATGTAATGATAATACGGAGAGACACCATCTGGGGCTAGTGAATACAGTGTTATCATAACCAATAGAAATAATGCCCAAAGCTTCAAAAATGAGATCGGAATTATCCTTTAAGATGCCCTAAGGCCCCAAAGAGTGTCCTCCATCCGCACCGGAAATTCACAGAAATCATACTGGGAATAAGAAAGCTGTATGTCTTATCTCTGCCATGGTTGGATCTCGCCTGTTGATTTTTGGTAGGTTTGCTTTTATTTTATGCAGTGGCGGTGTGTCATTTAAAACGGCACTGCCAAGTCTTCCTAGGCAGAGCCCGTGATTGGATTTCCAAATGCTCATTAGCAGACCTGCTTTCACTCACTGTCTCATCCACACACACTCATACACTGTTAAATCTGGATTCTAAAATGACTCATAGCTTTCATTCTTTACACAGGTGTTTGCTTCTTGCTTTCCCTCTTCGGGCTTTTGGGAGAGGGTGAGCACATTCTTGCTTCCTGCTCTGAAGGATTGCGCTCAACCTGCCCACATCCTTCACCGTCTTTCCTTTGCTTCATCCCTCTCTGCCTGTCTTCCTCCACTTTTATTTGTCACCATCCAACCCACATGTTTTTTTCACATATCCAGAGCATTGTTCCATGCATACTACATAATCCCCTCTCTACAATATCAAGGCCAATGGTTCACATATTTGCGATCCTGTTCAGCAAAGAGGAATGCTGCTCTTTTACATTCAGCCTGATAAGTGAAGTGGGTAAATTGACATTTCGTTTAACAAATTAATTTAGCTTGTGTCCATGTAAGCCAATTTATGTTTGGGAGAGGGTTATTATGTTATTTTATTATTTTCAGCCGACACAGAAGCTGGGGTGGTAACATTTTTCAAACTAATCAAGGAAGTATGCTGAAGAGTTAAGTAAAGAGTTGTTATTTCTAGAAATCAACTTGCAACAATGCCAGATGTCGCCATTTTGGTCACATTTTCTTCATGCTTATATAGAAATATCCACACTTTAAATTGCTGAACAAATCACATTTATCTATTTAACATGTATTAGTTTTAAAAAACAATAATAAGTCAAATATTCAGCATGTAGCAAATTTCAATCCAACACATTTCGACAAGACCGGAAGAACATTTAAACCCGATAACAAGATCATTATAATAGAATAGCTTGAATGAATGGTTGTGTAATCTCTGAAGAGCGAGGCAATGTGTCCACCCCAGCAATTCCGGCTGATAAAAGGGAGATTACAAGGATGATTTACTACAGATTACACCAAACAGCTCTACCAGTGCTTTCACTGCTAGTTTGCAGCTCATACCAGGATCAGAAACTTTAAAGATGCCATCAGTTGCAAGAAAACAAACTAACAAAATAACCTGTTTGAAAAAAATCTTACAATTTTCATTTTAACCAGTCATTTACAATATTATTTTGCTCATCCATTTCCCTATGGTAAAAAAATCCCTAAGCCTCTTAAACCGTTTTTTAATCCTTTTTATAATCACTTTTTTTAATGGTCGAGTGAAAACTAAGCAGTAGTCTATATTGAAGAGGAATGAACAGTTTATGTTTTTGTTTTAAAAGGAAGCACTAAAGCAGCTTCCCAAATATATTAAAAGAAAACTTTGCAGATTTTCAACCAGCTGTTTATCTTCCCTCCATGTTGCCAGCACCAAGAGCTGCCCGTTCATTCGCAGATGACTTGTTTCTCACCAATCTGATTCTCTGTAGAGGCGGGCATACAAAAAGTTCATTCTGTAGTTCAAACAGCCCTAGAGCCACGGACAGTCGGATTGAGAGAGGCTGGGTGCAGGCAACATGGAGAGAAGTTAAACATTGTTAATTTTAGGTGATCCTCATAATTATCACTTCTTATCAGGTTTTTTAGGTATGGACATGTAGATAAGGTAGATTACATTTTGCCCACTTATTTGAGTAGTTCTAGGAGAGATCCTGTGGACATATGCACTGCAGCTCTTTTAGCAGAACCACAAAGTTAGAACAACTATATCAGTTTTACTGTGTCCTCTACTAATCTCAGAAGTATCATTAAAGACTATGGAGGAGAATTTCTTTTGGACGAGGCTGTGGATAATCTGGCTACAGAGAAGAAACGCACACAAGAAAATCTGTGCAGGACACTGACAAATCTGAAACCCCATCAAAATTCTCCCGAGCATATGGGCCTGGCGACGTCCCACCATGCTTTTCCACTCTGCCCTGCCAAGCTAATTCAAGAGTGACTCTCCAGCAGCGATTCTATTTGCAGGCAGAACAAGAGTGCTTCCTTAAATACACCCTCTGCGCTCATTGGTCAAGCTATGAAGGAAGAAAATTACTCTTTTTTTTTTTCATTACTCCCCTTTGTAAATGCAGAGATTTAATTTTGATGCGTGAGGAAGGGACATTTCAATAGCTTTGAGTCATGAAGGGTGCTGTAGTAGAACAACATGCTTACAGCAATTGCATGCAGCAGCGAGACCTGGGAAATATGGAACACAAACCTGTCCTCGAACCTGAAGCTGACAGATTGGTTGAAGGCAAGGCTTGGTTTTAGCGCTTTGAAAACACACTGACATCTGGAGAGCCTTAAAACCACTGACATTTACAGCATTAGCTCTCAAACCTTCAACAAGCATTAAAAGCGTAAAGAGCGAAAGACAGAGAAGACAGTTGATAGGAGAGAAACAGAGGAGGGGAAAGCAAGGAATAGCAGGGAAAAAGGATGTTGGGGGAAGGAAAGTGAAAGTGAGAGGTGGGGGGGAATCTGAGCCACAACCTGGATTTGACATTTGACCACTGTTTACATGATATTGAACTACACATACATACATATATACAGTATATATACTGTATATGTTATATTGAGGGACTGGCGTTTTACATAAGCCTGTGCATGACTACTGGGCCTCTTTGAATCATACTTACGTCTCCCATCACCATGGCTACAACCTACAGTAGTGTGGAGGCGCGCTCTACATCTCTCTCCTGCTTTCCCTGGCGAGCCGATCCTACAGTCGTGGGTTAACGTGAAGTAATGGGTCTTCAGGGTCTGAATCTTTATCTTTCTTTGAGAAGCTCGACAGGGGCTTGTGGCTTTTGACTGTTGTGTATGTGACTGAGAAAAACCTTGAAAATCCCTGTTGCAGTCGTGTTTCTTATCAACCCCTAATTGGTGTCTTTGCACTTCTCTGTTTATGAACATGATGTAAAAATTAACCGTTTTACAAGAAAGTGCCAGTCTGTGTATTCTCTCACTATAACTGCTTTTTTTTTTTGCTCTCTCATAGATGCTCTTTATCTAAAGATGCCAAGACATTTTTTGACAGGGATACAGGAGTCCTGGAAGTCCCAATGACAGTGCAAGTAGCAGGGCAGGTTTGTATTATATTATACACTGGAAAAATCCAGTATATATTACAGGATAGCTCTGTGGGATCCTAAGAACAGTGTACTTGTCGTGCATTACAGGGCTTGTGTCCTACTTTGTCCCCAACCGAAGCAGAGCTGCTGAAGGTTGTAACCTATTTTGCTGATAACAAGCTAAAATTATCTCCCACCCCCAAGGCCCAGTTACTCCATGGGCGTTAATAAGCCAAGCATAAAGGTTATCCCATATTGTTTAACTGAAGATTACTCCAGAAGCTCAAAATGGGAACACAGAAAGCTATGTGTTCTCTTCTTATTCAGTGGTGTACATATTATGTGCTAGCATACATTTTGTGTTTATTTATTAGTGTAATTATTTAATTAACATAGATACATATAATATGTATGTTAATATATAATGTACGATATATTCTCTTCACATACTTCATGGATAACACATAACATACATGTACACAGTCAATATGAATATCAATATGTAACACAGAAAACATGGATACATTTACATACATAAGACATAAATATACATTCACGTGTGTGTGTGTGTGTGTGTGTGTGTGTGTTGCAAAGTGGGAACAGTTACTATATCTCAGGTGCCTATGGTTCCCAGGAATAAAAGTCCAGCATTTGCAGCACAGATGATGTTCGATGACAGTCGAAGCACTTCCGCAACTTATGAGCCACTGTGTTCTAAAATATCTAGGGTATAAGCCTATGTGCATGCATAAATGGAAAGTTAACTACAGCTCCCATGGTGCATTTTGGCATTCTGTTACCAGCATAAGTGCAGGATGACACCTTTTGGAAAACATAAACGTAAAAAAAACACAATTTGCAGCTTAAATGAATTTTCTTTAGGATTCTGCATTCATTTGGCAACTATGGCACCATGTTTTATTCCCAACTGCAACCACAAAGTGATTAGAATTTGCTGCAACTCTTGCTGCTGGATTATTTAGAGCAATTCACCATGCCATTCTCAAAGTGCAGTTATTCTTTTGACAATAAATGTTCCTCAACATAGACACACAGGAGGCTCCTGGATGTTTTAACTTTACTATAGCTTTCTGTTATGTTATTTTAATCACTTCAACCTCAGTTTGGCATGGTAGATGGCTCTAAATGCTACGAAACCCATGAGCTTCAGCCGCCATTGCTATAGAGAAGAAGATATTATAATATGACTTTATTACACTTGCACATTTTTACCAAGATATTATATTTCCATACCATGACTAGTATGTACTGGTATTACATATATGTCCTGTATATTGACTTCAGAGTGGTCCACATTATAGATTAGTTGTTGTATTGTAGCTCTGGTTGTGTACAGTGCAACAAACACTGATAAGCAGACTTTTCAGTGTCAAGCAAAAGCTCCTCTCAAAATGCACAAATCTAAATATCCTCTTCTCAAGGTCCAACTTGAATTTAGAAATATATAAACAATCAATTCAGAAGCCCTTGAAGTGGAAAATAAAGTGCTTACAGCATCTGAATTCCTTCAACTTGTCAGCAGCAGTTTTTATTAAAAAACACAGAGCAGCTGCTTAGACATTCGTGTTGCACTGATGCCAGTACTCTTTCTCAGTAAATCTAAATCTGGTCGGTCCCCTTGCCAAATCATCACCTTCCTCTCCCCCATCCAGCCCCTATTCCCCGTCTCTACCATGACAAGGACAGGGGAGCAGAGCTCTGACATGGAGCCAAAGACTGGGCCAGGATGCTCCTGTGGAGCACCAAAGCTGTTGCCCTCCCAGCCCCAGGCTCTGAGCTCCTGGCATCAAACCATTCACACACACACACACACACACACACACACACACACACACACACACACACACACACACACACTCTCTCACACACACGCTGTTGTATGGCCACCAGACACCACAGCAGCCAGGAAAGCAATGGTGCAGAGACCAATAAACAAGGTCATCTGCTGCGCACTGACATGATTCAAGAAGACATTATCTTGAGAATGAGAAAAAAACACTGCTCACAAGATTACTTCGTTTTCTCATCGAGGACTAATATAGACAAAATGGACCTAAAGTAGTGTTAATGGGTAAGGCTAGTGATACTCTCATTATTGCTAGTAAATCCCATAAAATGACCAAAACCTACAGTTGATTTATCCTATTCCTCTGTGACATAGGCCTCAATTGTTTTCTAGTGAAAAGCACAGCAATCTCATATACACTGTCTGCTGGCGTAAATACTAATCCGCTGCTTAAAATAGTCCCCAGCCAATGCACTGTTTACTTCACTTTGAGTAGTGTTTGCTGAAATCTGCAATGCCCATCTGTTTTTGGACTTTTTAGGGAAGTTGGAAAGTATAGACAAGGACTTGTGTATTGTTGGTTTTAGTCATTTCATTAGACTTTATTGACAATAAGTAAAATGAAGAATATCACCAGCCTTGCATAATTAGCACACACCATAATACTTCTCTGGGAGTGGTGAGGTCACTGACAGCTACTTGGTTTGTTGCAGATATTTCAATTTCTAAAACTTACTTTGATCCTACACTCAGTTTTGGAATGCCTGTACACAAACACACACACACACACACACACACACACACGTCTTGCATCTCTGCTGCTCAGTGATGAATGACGACTATATGCATAAAAGCATTGCTTCATTTCAGCTTGGAAGACTAAAGTGGCCATGCCTTTACCATGAATTCGATTCATTAGATACTTCAAGTGCATATATTAATATTTGTGAAATCACAGACTTAAAAAAGCTTATTTTTTAAAGAAAATAAACATCCATCCATACTAGTCCCATGCTAATGGTGCTGTCTTTGTATTTTTTCTTCAATCTGAATATGAAAATGTATAATTAAGATTTTAAAAGTGATACCAGCGCAGAGCGTTTTTCAGGACAGCCACTGGAACCCTTTTTATTACATAAATCAAACCATCCGGATGTTTTACATAACATTACAACATTATTATGATATTAATGATGACATTAGAAATAGTTTTTGTTTTTTGTTTCTGTTGATTCTTCATTGTTGTTGATAAAAAAAATGTTCACTCAAAGAAAAAAAGGTCTCTAATTATGCTTTGTGTGTTCAGGTGAAGCCTGTTCATTTCACTGTCCAAGCAGTTGTGACCACCTCAGATCTGGAGTTTGACCGGACTGAGGTGGACTTTGGCTACTGTTCCATTTACCAGTCAGTGAAGAGCAGCGTTCGGCTCACCAACCTGTCCCTGCTGCCTCAGGACTTTGGCTTCTTGGGTGTTCCGGAGGTATTGCACGAGTAACAAGAACGTCTGTGATTTTAGTTTGGAGTGAATACTTTATCTTCTGTTACATGTTGCTGTATTTGTGAAGTACGGTTGCCAGGATCCCAATCCAAGCAGAGACAAACCCAGATACTATTAGTCACTGAAAACAATGTTTTTATCAGTGCTGTATTTGAAGGTGGTGTCAGCTGTGTATGTAGTCATTAAGATAGGACTTTCACTTTCAGGAATTCTGCTTCACCCTTTGTTTCACAGGTTCCCCAATTTTGAGATTTGCTGTTTTTGTTCAGTCCTTAAGATTCCAGTTTTGGTTGATTTGGTGATACCTGTGGTTACCGTGGCAACAGCAAATGCAGTTCAACACCACAGCAAACCCTCGTGATTAACTAATTTGGCAGAAATGCAACAGACGAGCAACTGGTGTATCTGTTGTACAGTGCAGCCAATCACACTTGCAATGTTTTGTTAAAGAAGTCATTCAATAATAATTGATGGGGCGCACGGCAAAAGCATAAAAGCTGTGTTTTGGATGAATATTACATTAGCACAACTTGTGTTGTGACCTCATATTGTTATAAGCACATAATAAAACATTAATACTACATTCTGTACCAGTAAGATGACCAGCTGATCCTGTTGCAGTGTGGGCGGGGAACTGATCTAATTAGCGGTCAGTGTTTGTCAGACTGCTGTAGAGGAAAGTCTCATTTTATTCCAGCTTTGGCGGTTCTTTACAATGTGCTGTACGTTCTATCATAAATGTAGGCACAAGCAGCAAAAGTAAATCCACACAATATGACACATTCCCACTTCAAGTGAAAATAACGGAGTTGGGGCACCCCTTGTTGCTGAAACGCATAAGTTATAGAGAGATAATTACTGAATGTACATACATTGAATGGCTATTGCAGGGAAACTGACTATGAATAATGTCTAAATTGGGTTTTGCTATCATGAAAATGATTAGATTAGAACAAAATTTTACATTCAAACATTGTGTTGTTTGTGTTCTCTCACACTACAGTTTATTGAGGTCCAGCCTAATGATGGCTTTGGCACTCTGCTCCCACAAGAGACCCTGCAGATTGATCTGATTTTCAGTGCCAACAAGGCTAAAGAGTACAGTTTCCAGCTCAGCTGCAAATCTGGAATTAACAGGTGAACTTTTAGTCTTGCACTGTGTATAAATGAAATGTCATATATATGGTTTTGTTGATTTATGGGACCAATATATCCCTGAATATAATGATGGGATCTGGTTGATCAGTGTCATTATGTCTGATATGATGGATATAATTCAGTTACGTCCCATATTTATTCATATAAAACTGAACAATTTCTTTTTCTTTGTCACCAGAGATTTCCGTCTGTCTTGCCGAGCGGTGGGTGTCCGCCCTCCACTGGAGCTGTCCCATTCTCTGGTCCAGTTTGGGGCCACGGCAGTAGGTGACCACTCCACTGCCATACTTTACCTGATCAACCATCAAACCAACCATATCCAGTCCAAACAACCAATCCCTCCACTGGTCAAGGACGCCGTGGTTCCTGTAGCACCCAGGCTGTTCTCCTTCACCCTGCCCAAGGATTCAGACATCAGCATCACTCCTTCAGCGGGTGGCCTGCTGCCCGGAGAGGTGGAGTAGCACACCTCTTGTTGTTTACACTGATATGAAAGGGGCACACAAGATTTTTTTGATACTCATGCTACTGGTGCATTGTGGGAGATATAGGACGGGAAAGAACCTGTACAAGGAGCTAAAAGTCATGATATGTTGATTTTATTTTGATGCATTCATTCTGACCATTGTTTTTTTAATGTGTCTCTTATGATTCCCCCAACGCTATGGAAGTGCATTACTACATTGCCGGAGTGGCCCTTTAATATGGACTGTCAGAACCTGTTTAAACCAAGCATGTCACTAGCACTATTGGTGCAGCTGAACCCCCCCACCACCCGCTGTTAGTCAGCCTGATCTCCTGAGGTTGTGTTTCTTATTTTACGCATGGCCAAAATCTTAGTCTAACATAATTAAAGGTCTACATATGATCATAGTGTTACCCGTAGCTCTGAGTTTAAATTTAATCAGAATTGTTTGAGTTAAGCTTGTAAATGTAACCTTTAATTTTACTATGTAGGAAAACTAAACCTGGCACGTGGAAGTACATTTGTATTTATTGTTATTTTGACAATTTGCATCGAAGACATACTTGTCGTTAATGGTTATCAGAGTAAAATCTTCCAGCCTCAATTCAACTCAATACAGTTATACAGAATTACAGTGAGACAACCATTTACCATTGGCACACAGCAGATGCCTTTATAGCGTAATGATGCACTCTACTGGATACCTGATGGAAGTGAATGAGTGCTTTTTATTTTGCACTGTCTATGTTGCACTAACAGTGAGTACAGAATATACAAAAAACAGTGAATGTTAATTAAATATTCACTGGATGCAGCATCATTTCACAGTATATGTATTTTAAAATACATCGCAGCCCATTGTTATGGGGTGTGACAGTTGAATTTGAATCCTATTTTCTGTCAGTTGAAGTGGAAGACTTTCCTCCAGACTCTGTTTAGAAATATAATTAATCCATGGCATTATTTTTTTTCCTACTGCATAACAGAGGACCAGTGGGAGAAATTCAGTAAATAGTATGCAATTGGAAAACAGGGGGATTATCATCCTCAGTCCACTTGAATGGGTCCACATTACAAAAACCCCAGAACAGAAGACTGCCCAAAACTAATTTAAACCTCCACTTTGCAATATGAAGTGGATGGCCAAATTAAAAATCACCAGTGAGGAAGAACACTGGAATCTGAATGCCATTTTAAAGTTTCTTGAAAATGTGTTATTATACACACAATACTACCCAGTGTTTCTGCTGTATGCTCTAAATCAGAATAATTCCTGACATGTTACCATCTTGACTCTCCCTTAGAGATGTCTGGTCCAGGTGAAATTCAGACCCAGACTGTTGGAGCAGGAGATCAAAGAGGAGGCGCTGCGTCTCCTCCACCGAGCCAAGTTGCTCCGTGAGAAGGAGTTGGAGAGGAACAGACACGCTGAGCAGGAGGTACGACTATACACACACCCACCCCGGTAACCTGCTGCTAGCGTGAGGGTCAGTCCGAGCTGCCACAAGGGTTTTAAATCTGAGTACGTCTTCACCAGCCCACTTTTTCACCTCGATAAACATGAATATAGACGTCCGAACCCATCAATCATGTTTGTGTGTGTGTGTGTGTGTTGTAAGAATAAAAAGGAGGTCCCAGTGGAAACCGGTAAAGGAAAGAAGGCGCCTGTGGTTCCAAAGAACAGCAATGTGTCAGACGGCCCACAGACAGAACAACCAACTGAATCACCAAATCCTGCCGACATACAACCGGGGTATGAGCTTTTCATTTCTACAATTAGATTTTTTTCATTGATGTCAACAATCTTATTGCTTGCATAGTATCACAAATTACTTTGGAAAACACATACGGGTTTGCTGAACTGAAATACCAGTAAGGCAAATTAATAATATTAATAAATATTCTATAACCAAATATCAAAGAGTAGAACTGCAAAAACTGAATAAATTATTCTTTAGGAAACATCTTTTACATTCACCCTGAAAGCGTCTTGTATCTCTAAACCCAATTAATAATAACTTGGACAGTGTGTGAGGAGAGTTTGTTGAGTTGTTTAATAGTGTTTTCCTTCAAGGTCAGAGCAGTATGAGGAGGCCCGGGCCTCTCTGCTGTACTCCTTCACACAACGCTACAGCGAGTTCACCATTCCCTGCTTTGTGTCGGACGGAAACCCTCCAGAGGAAGACCGACAGGCGCAGCCAGCATGGAGGTAACACTGAGTCAGCTCCCATACAGCTCTGTGCAGCACACTGTTGTCGTTAGTGCTGGGCGATATACCGGAGAGAAATATATATATACACATACAAACCAGCAGAATCTGTAAAAAATAAAAATAAAAATGCAGAATCTTTAAAAAATACCATGATACAAAGTTATAGATTTTGTAGTCCTAAAACCTGAATGTGAGCCAAGCCTTTTAAACCATGGCCTCCTTATCCAGACTTCCACTGCTGTGATAAGATTACCACTTGATTAAAATAGTTCTTTATTTGGTATAACCTTTGGAAATTATTTAAGCAGATCCAGTTTTACATGTCAGTTGCAAAAAGTGTGCTAACTTTCTTTATTACAGTTCAGTAGCTTGGCCTCTGTTGAAAACAATGTTTTAAAACAATCAGAGGAAAAAGTTTAGTCAGCGTCCAATTGTTTTGGTCACTATCTATTTCTTGTAGTTATAATGTTGGGTTTTATCCAGTGGCTCTAAATAGTGTCTCTCTTGTATGTAATATAGGCTCACTAAAGTATTTTTCGAAGAACTATTGTTGTAATGGTTATAAACTCAACTCAAATCAACACAAGAAAAGATTGTATGACCAAATGCAAAAGCACTGTTTAAACCTCAAAGACACAGAAATCAGACTGGTAGTTGCAGACGGAATATAAACTACACGCTTTTCCTCTCTGCAATTTTCATTCTCTTTTAAAATGTGGATTATAGTGGATCGGGCATTTGTTCTAGGGACCCCATTACAATATCAGCAGAGCCTTGTTTTACACTGCCTCAGGCTAGACTATTTGTGGTGCAAAGGTCCACAAAAGTATTTAATTAAGAGAGATTATTAAAGTTGATGTGTAGTATTGCGGGGAATGTCAGATGAATAATCAGGATACAATCACATTGATAAGCATTTAATCAATTTATTACTAAACACAAGTAGTTGTTTTGAAAACTGATGAGTCAGAATATAAATACATATTATGTTATTTTCCATTATTCTACTGACTTAAAAAGCTATAAAGAAAAACAAAGAGTGGAAGCTTTTACACATACTCATACACATACACATACTTATTTCATAGCTTGTCATGTCCAATATCTCCACAGTCCCTTCAATACTCTTTACTTGAAGCTGCAGTGTCCTGCTGTACAGCCCCCTCTAGTGGTAATATCCAACAATGGACACAATATCATAGACTTCCATCAGGTGGCAGTGGGTGAGTGATGTTTATGTTGCTTGATGGTTCTTTACATAGTGTAAATATCCACTTGTGCATAGCTTGTTTTGTAATTATCTAATATGTTGTATTTGTGTCTTCGTTTAGGAGAAAAAGTGATCAAGAGATTAACAGTTCAAAACATATCGAAGGAATCTTTGGATGTATCCTTTCTCCAGCAAATACTGATTAGCTAAGTCAAAACACATAAAACAAAATGCATAACTATAGAGTCCTGTTTTAAACTGCTAATGCAAAGAGATTTTCTATAGTTACAAAACCATGCTTGATGGTATCTGTGTTCTATACACACTTCTGAAGATATCTGTACAAGTGTTAAAAATGCTTTATGAAAAATGTCTAACGTGTAAATGTATTACTTACATCTTGTACTACAGGTTCACTCTACTTGCAGTACTTTGAGTTGTTGCGTTAAATGAATTAATATAATTAGCATGTAAATATCTTTCTACAGATACCCTAGCGTGCCCTCTTTATTGGTAACTGTATATTAAATCATTTTGTATTAAAGGGTCAGTTCATGTACATGTTTTCCTCAGTCATCTCTCGAAGTATTTAGTGTCCCAGATAAATTGGATTTTATTTGCCCAGGTCTTGAAGTGTCAGTTTCTGAGATTTCTGCCTCCACCCCAATACAATACAGTAGAATTATATTTGTGGTGCTCACAGCTGTGAAAAATTCTAGAAATAAATTTTGTGCATTTTCCACCTTTTATATGAGAGCAGACAGTAGAGCGATGCCAGGAAATTAATAGAGAGAGATGGGGAATGACATGCAACAAGGGGTCTCTGGTCATGGCCAGCGCCTTAACCCCTCAGCCTCTAGGACATTACACTGTAAACAGTTTTTATATGGACTTCTGCTGAAAGGATTTCTAAAGAAAGGGAAGGATTATACAGAGCAATAAGCCACTTTGTTGCTTTTGAGAATTTTTAAATGAAAAATTTTAACACTGTGAGTGCCATAAATTAAATTCTGTTCACCCTCATTGTACTGAGATGGAGGCAGGAAAAGCAAAGACGGGCGCCCATTGTACACCTATGACGTTAATCCAGGCAAATAGTAATCCTCAATAGGTTTACCTCATTTTATATTGGATACAATTCATAACAAAAATGGCATCTCTTTTTAACAGTTACTTTCATGTCCAGATATTAAATACTAATTAAGTGTTGCATGTGTTAATTGTAAATCGCCACTGCTACTATTACTATGAAAGACAGTGAGAATACAAATAAAAATAATATCAGCTGTTCATGGCTTTTCTTTGACCATTTCCAAGCTGACGTCATCGGTGCTGGATACACATGGTCCCTTTTCCATTCTGAATGCTCTCAGATGCATAAGACCTGGAGAGAATCACACTCTGGTACTGGCCTTCAGTCCATCTCTGGAGAAAAAGGTGGGTTAACTGTGTAGAATTAAGAACTAATGGATGACCCATAAGTCTCAGAGTGAAGATGAATTATCCAAAATGATTGTTATCCCTTCATTCGTCTTTACCAGAATTAGCGATTGTACCCCTCAAATCACATAAGAGATTGTTTTAGTAACATGATGAATATTATGAAGTATATTACCTTCCACCCACCCTCCACTGTTCTCTAGTACTGTGAGACTCTGGAGGTACGAAGCCAGAAGATGACCCTGGAGATGACTCTGTGTGGGGAGGGTGTGGTCCCTGCTGTCACCTGCTCCCACCCGGGAGGTCTCCTTGACTTTGGCTATGTGTTGGAGAAGGAGAGCTCCTCACAGGTCCTGAAGGTCAGTCAAACGTTTGTTGATGACAAAAGGACAAGAAAGAGTAGCACGAGAGTGAGATCTTGTTGGTTTTGAACACATTTCCTGTTTTTCCATGTCTAATTCAGGTCCACTCTTTAAATGATGAAATCCATAACTGAGCGAGTGTGTTGACTGTTGATATGTACTGATTACCTTGATGCTTTTGAGGAGGTGGCAGCCTTGGAACTGACATTAAACCCTTTTTTGCTTGCAGCTGCAGAATAGCTCAGCGGTGGCAGTGGGTTTCAGGGCCCTTCTGGCCAGCCTCTCTCCTTCCAGGCCTCAGGGTGGAGCTGACAAGTTGGCCTTCCTGCTGGGCCATTACACAGACTCTCAGGTCCAGCCTACTGTGGGTAAGATGTAATTAACACTGCAGTGACTCACCAGGAAACCTGACAACTTTGACTTCGTAGACCTCCAAAAATACAAATGTCCTTTCAACACCAAGCATTTAATACAGCAACGCCTGTATGTTATAATGTGTGTGTGTGTGTGTGATAGGACAAACCAAACAATATAGAACAAAATAAGTGAGTGGAGAAACAACAAACTCCTCCAAGACACAAGGGCTCACTGAATGGTTTGATGAATGTGAAAAGGACTGGAATGATATGCTGTGGGCTGCATAGTCACCAGTTCTTGGAGAATTTAGGACAATGAGCACTAAAGCTGCTCTGGAGGCTTGTGATGTCCCAACATTTTCCTACGTGTGTATATTGGTTTCTACAACATAAACCTTTTTTGTGCATTCAGTACAAGTGTCAGATCAATGAGTGCAGTTTGAAGAATGTTAAAAGAATGTTGTAGGTTCTCTACCGCTAGCTTATCGGTAAAAACTTAAAATGACTACCACCCAAGATCGCTGACTGCAGCCGACCAGACCAGTAATTGAGAAACCATGCACAAGCACTAGAACTAAAACCAACTTCACTTAAGATATGTTAAAGCAAAGAGTGGTCAACCGTGTCAAATGCCTTGAAGAGGTCCACAAAGATGGCAGCACAATGTTTTCTTTCATATGTGAGAAGTTAACAGTGTATGAGTGAGTCTAGGATTTTAATGGGATGTCATGAGCAGTTTTCCGAACTCTGGGAACAGCAATTATAGAACTAGACAGGTTGAAAATGTGTGTTATTTGCTCAGCAATCAGACAAAGAAAAATAGGATCCAGACTGTCTTCACTAGAATTTTTTGGGATCAGTAGTTTGAAGAGCATCAGTAACTGTGTTGAGAGAGACAGGGGCCCATGCTGTTCAAATAATTAAAGATTTATGAGGGATGTGGGCTGTGCACAAGAGGCTGCAAGTCGATTATGCAGTTTTTGTAGTTGAAGGGTATTTGTGTAGTATAGTTTCAGACTCATTCAGGTCATAGTGCTTTGTAGTGCAGTTAAAGGACCAGTGTGTAGGATTCAGAGGCATTTAGCAGTGAAGCTGCAGTATGCAACCAACTGAATACAGCTCAGCCTTCCAAGCGTGTAGGAGAAGAAACAGTGGCCACAAAAACGTGAAAGGCCCTATCTAAAGGCAGTGTTTAGTTTTTTTCAATAACAAAAAAATGTCTGGAAGGTTTACATGATTACCAACCAATAAGTTGCCATGCCAGTATACTGGCTGATATCACATTAGTGCAGATATACATGTATCTATCAGCCAATAAGTAAAAAGAAATTGTAGTACAGAAATGCAACAGTAGATTTGACGTAAACAAATGACGTTGTAAACCATTACGTAGCTGGTAGACCAGAGAGCAGTAAAAATAATATGCCTTATTCATACAGTCATCAATGTAGTATAAGTATGTGTAATATGGTGGCTATCATCATGGACATAATATGGCATCTGACAGCTGACATATTTTTAACAGCAGTACTAGTAGCAAAAGTAACAGTAGGAGACATGGTAATAGCAGGATGTCTTTTGTATCATGTACAGGAACCCAGAACTACAGTGGGCTGAGTGTGTTCAGTGCTGTGCCAGTAGAGGGCAGCATTGCTCCAGGACAAAGCCAGGACATCACTGTTACCTTTCAGCCTGACCACCAGTCTGTCAACTATTCTGACAGACTAACCATAGAGCTCATGAATAAGGTCAGCAAAGCACCTCACACACACACACACACACACACACACACACACACACACGCCTTGAAAACATTTCTTCACTCAGCCTGACCTTGGCCTCATGGTAGGCAGGCAAAATGGTGCCCTCTCAATGCACTCTTATTATCCAAATGTACTTAAAGCACCCTCTGTTCACTCTGGTCATATAACAACCTTAACCCTGTGCCATTTCTGTCTCTCAGAGTAAAGTGTGTGTGATGGATCTGAAGGGCGCGGCTTCTTCACACAACATGTATCTATATGGAGGAGACCTGCTGACAGTGCCAATCGAATCCCTCCTCCCTGCACTGATAACCAGTCAACCTCCACTCACAGGTATCAACGACTTCATCAGGGTCATCCACTTCCAGTATGATGGATGTAGTGTTGTGGAATACATAGTCAGTGTGGAACAGATAAATACTACATTGGTTATCTATGTTGATTATCCATGGAAATTGAAGTTCATATCATCTAAGATACCAAAAGCTGAGGAAATAAATAAATATGACTAGACACATTCCATAATTTGTGTGAGCAAGGGCAGGGTGTGTGATGTAGTAATGTATGTTAATCAGAGCATGCTGGCAGCCCATGTGCTTGTCACCAGCACTTACTGTAAATGTGACTAAATCAAAGAGGTGTTGGTGCATTAAAAATAACATCAGCAGTTGGATAAGAGCCTGAGCTTTGTTATAACTGTGTCAAAGAAACAGCACTCCTGTGGGAAAAGAGACGTTTCAGTAAAAAAAATACAAATGTCAGCCTCATGGTGGAACTAGAGGAAAAGTCAGGGGCTTACCACAGTCAGTAGGGTTAATCCTCTGGGCCCAGTATTTCAAAACCTTTAATATAGATCAGAAATATCCAGATGGGATTAAATCTCCAAATGAGGTATTTCAAAGCAGGAGATGTGATCCTGATCCGACAAAATTGGGATATGGGTTTGATAATCCATTTCTACCCAGAATCCAGATGTAATGTTGTTTTTGGGTATTTTAAAACTCTTAAGGATATTTTTTATTTGATGCAAGGGTGGATCCAGCATGGATGTAGAGACCAAGGTTATTGTAGTTAACTAAAATTAAACTTAAAACTAAAACTAGGCATGGAAAACCATTTTAGTTAACTGAAATAGCAATAAAAACTAGAAAAACTAGCTGAAACAATATTGTGTAGTTATACAACTAACTAAAATAATCAGGTTTTGGCAATTTGATCACATTGGTCAAAACAACAAGCATGAGGAGACATTAGTGCATATATTTACTCAGGCAGTGTTGTATTGTAATACCTGTTCTGAACTTCTTAAATGTTGCCACTGACAACTATCCCCCATATTATAATAAAAAAAAACCTAATAGTGAAACTAATAAATATTAAACTAAAACTAAACATATTTAAACCAATGCTGATAAATGAGTATCAGTAATATGCTTACTTCCCAACATTTTCACATCTTTACTAATGAAATGTTTAATGAAGTGTTGTCTTACTTTGACCAACAGACAGAGGCCTGTCCAGAGGCTGCAAATCTAGATTCTATAATCCCAATCTTGTGCTATCTGGATCAGGATGATCCTTTCAGACATTCTTTGAAAAACCAGGACAAGACGTACAAGATCAGTTTTAAATGGGATAGCTAAAAGGGGATTACACAGTCTGGATAATTCTGATCTAGATTAAAGATTTTGAAGTACTGGGCCCTGGGGACCATGAATATCTGTACAAAATGACATCCAATTCCCATCCACGTGTGTCCTTCCCTCGAGCCACTATCATTGCTACAATTGTATTTAGATTTCTAAATCACTGCAACAGTTTTTGTAAAACGTTTAGCTAGGATACAAACTTTTTTCAGCAAATTCCATTGACAGTCTAGTGGGCATTAAAATGGAGAGAAATGAAAGTATGTATGATTTATAGTAAATAGGCTAAAACCTGCAAGACCGACCATAGGATCGTCTGTATTAGCAGAGTCTGAGGTGATGGAGAAGCCCACCATCCCTGTGCTGGTGACTCTGCGGGCCTGCTACAGCGCAGGAGCCATCACACCTGCAGTGAGGGAGCTGCAGGTGGGCTGCATCCGCTCCATACAGCCCAGTAAGAAGGTACAGTAATGTCCTCAGATACTGACAGCCCAAATATCCTAAACAACAGAGAAGCTTCACTCTGACTACTGCAGCTGTCTGCTGCCACATGTTTCATTAATGTGCACTGTGAGGCATCATAAGAGAGTTTATAACCATATTATTATTATTATTATTATTATTATTATGCCGTACATTTACATACAAGGTTATTTAATTGTAATTTTACAGCACAGGGTTGTACAATGAAAACATAGTTTGTTATAGAGCTACCCTGTAAAAGATTTAAATCCATGTGGTATTGAATTATGCTGTCAATATGAACATTGATCAGATGATCGGACTCCTCCATCTGTGCCCTTTTTAAGTCTCTAAAAACCAGAAAGTATAAATAAATAACCAGCTAACATCAGTTTTAATTGTTAAAATGTCCTTTAAACATGCTTCTTAAAATGCTGCTGCCATGTTTTTCCCCCTTTTCCAGCAAACACGTTGAACCATAAATATCCAATAGCTTTATATACTCCCAACCATGATTTAATTTAAGGATTGGTGAAAAACAATGATTTTGTCTTGAATCTCTGTTTGGACAAATCCCCTTTTCTCCAGAGCGGAGAGTTTCAGTGGGACAACGTGGCGTCCTTACAGCAGCAAGGCTTCAGTGTGGAGCCCAGCAAAGGCACTGTGGAGGCAGGCCACAAACGCACCATCAATGTCACGTGGAATCCCCACTGTGGATACAAGGTGAAAAAGTCAAAGTATCTTTAGGTAAAAGGACTGTTACAGCATCTGTCAAGAGTTTTAGTATTCTGATGTTTAAAATTAGTTTAAGCTTTTCTCAGCCAAGGATTAAATCCAGGTGCAAACACTGAATCCTGCTCCTTTTAGTATAGAAGTAGTTGAATTTTAAGGTAATAAACATTGAAAAAGCTTACATCAGCAGCTTTACAGTAATAGTAACACCATCAACGTGTGTGTGTGTGTGTGTGTGTGTGTGTGTGTGTGTGTGTGTGTGTGTGTGTGTGTGTGTGTGTGTGTGTGTGTTTGTTTGTCTGTTTCAGCCCTATGAGGTGGTGCAGACATGTGTGCCTCTTACCTTGAAGTGGGATGAGACGAATGTTTACAGAGTCACCCTGATGGCTTTGGTCTCCGCCACTGCTGACTGACCTCTGCGGTATCTGGATGCCGGCCAATGGGAAATCTGCTCACACGCACACTGACACGATACACAAAGACATGTGATATACTCTATATTTATGTGGCCAACATTAACAAATAAATAAATCATTTATGACTTTGATGAAGTTTTGTTCAAGGATGTGATTTGAACCATTTCTACTGTGACTGTAAAGCTTTCATGAACCCTGCAAGTTATGTCTTATACACAAACAGGCCCAAACGTGGTTTAAATGTCTGAGCGTCTGATCGACCCATTAAATGACTCATGACTGATCATTACCATAAATGAATACTAATAAATGCACATTATTATTTTAATGGGTTTTTTCACAGTTTGAAGAGCCAGCAGGTATCCTCTACAAGTCAGACACAAGACGCCTCCTGGTTGTGGGTTCGATCCCCGGCTCCTGGTGCCACATGTTGAAGTATCCTTGAGCAAGATACTGAACCCCAAATTGTTCCCGATTCCGTGCATTGGTGTGTGAATGTGTATGAATGTTAGTTTCTGTTCGATGGACTTTGCCATCATCTATATGAATGTGTGTGAAAGGGTGAATGTGGCACGTAGTGTAAAAGCGCTTTGAGTGGTCGGAAGACTAGAAAGGCGCTATACAAGTACAGGTCCACTTACCATTTACCTTCTTCTTCATGACTTCAACTTTAAGGATTTTTACACAACTGCAAGTCACGTTTATTTTACATTAACTTTGCCTGAGTTTTCACAATATGAAAAAGCTCTTCAACATTAAATGGTATTCTCTTTATTTTGGGCTCAGAATCTCATATAGCATGCACAATGAAAACACGTGTAACATCTCATCAATCATTGAATTTTAACTTGAAAATTTAAAAATTTTAAATTAAATGGTCTTTAATAGGAGATATTATTCACAGAATATACTGTATAGCTGTAACTATATATATAATATGATAAACAATCTGACTTTACACTGAGGTAAATACTATTTATAAAAGTCAAAATAATGATTGCGGCTATCTTTTTGCCTGTTTTCTGTTCCATTTGTGGTTCTATATCAGGACACAAACATTAGAAAGTTGCAGTTTAAATTTAAAAGGCAGAACACACATTTACAGCGATGCTGGAAACCATAGTTGACACTGCTGCAACAGAAACTCATCACATTACAACATTTTGATAGAAAACAGAAGAACAACAAGGAACCGTAGTCGTGGTCACCTGGGTAATGTATACAAAATAAGAACATTTTGCAAACATGTATAGTAATATGCTTTTGATCTTGTACTCATACAAGGTGGCATTATTCCGAGGACTAAGCATGTTATTTAGTGTTAAGCCCAACAGTTTATGTTCAAAAGTAAGAATTTATAGTTTTTTGCATAATAAAAATTGAGCCAAAGGATTGTTAAATGCTGTATTACTTCAGCTCTTATAGCTAGAATTATGTTGCTTCCAGAGCAGAGGAAGAGTAACAACAAAAGTCCTCATATTAAAAGTAACTGTGCCTTTTCACTACTAACACACCTTTGTTTAAAAAAACAACAAACAACTTGTCATCCCTGTGTCTCATTTATTGATGCATATGATTGACTGTAGAACCTAATTCCACCACCAGGGGGCGTGTGTAATGCCCAGTAAGCAGCTGTGTTATATCATGGTTATGGGTGTGTCAGCTGATGTAAGCCAGCAGATGTATACAGTACATACTGTAGCACTGCTGGTACTGTACCTATGAAGTGCAAGGAGTTCACACTGAGGCCAAACAAGTTTCAGTCTGTGAAATATGAAACAATATGAGTGGAGAGATATTAACACAGATAAATAATGCAATACAGTAGTTTGATATAAAAGCCTCTCATATGAAATGATAGCCTATTGATAAGGCATAGACAGATGTATTGGTCTAGTATAGTATTAATAGCAGTAGTTGGAGCTGTAGGCTTAATCGCTGTAACAGATAGTATCAATAATGTAGTGATACTTTATTATATCAGCTATTGGCAGCTTCAGTCCAAAAATACTGGTGCTGGTGTCACCTTCCAAAAACCCAGAGGTGATTGGTTTAACTCTGGTACTTTGGATATCCACCGAATAAGTAGGTACTTGTGCTGTGTAGCACTGTTAAATTTAGCTTTTATCTTTTCAAAGTTAGGCTTAAATGGATTTCAAAATCAACAGAATTCGATCAAAGAGTGTTACTCCACTTCTGTTTAAGTTGCCTATTTTTACCAATACAATACAGCATGTTATGACAAGTGTTTTACAATTCTGAGTAAGATGATTTCATTCTCCAAACCAAGGAAATGATGAAATGAAGTATTCATCATGTTGCCCCATAATTTTGACCCTACATGATGAAAGAGTTAGTGAAAGAGCTTGTAGACCATCATAGAACATTAAAAGTGTCCACTGACACCAGTGAGCTGGATTAGCAGCAGCACTGAAGGGTTTTACTAACGCTGTCTTAAACACCATGGACAAAACTTACTGGCTGATATCTGGTTGTTAATGAAAGATCAAAACAGATTTCACCTGATTTTGAACATTATGGAGATCACTGTAGTCTGTCCCCAAGTGATCAGTCCCACCCAGAAGGCCTGTGGACTGGGCCCAGCACTGTACCTGCAAGAACCTGCCACTAGGAGCCCTCCAGAGATATGGAATTCCTGGAATGTCATGGAATTTAAAGTGTAGTGGATTTAAAATGGTAACAGTTGGAGTATCTGACCTCTATTATGAACAGGTTGCATTAATAAAGAACTTGTTTTCTAACTAATTGATTTATCTTCACATCTATAAAGTCTCTGCAGCTGCTAGGTAACAATCTACACAAAAGATGACAAAATACTGTATTTTATACGAAATGGACGTAAAAAGCTTTGGCAATTAAATACAATGATTACTCGCAATGGGTTAAAAAAAGTTTACAAGAAAAATATAAATAACCACAAATAAATGATACAACAATACAACCACATTTTCAAAATACAATATAATTTATTTTAAGTAAAGGGGACATTTTTCAATATAAAATTTCTGAACAGCTCACTGGATAACTAAACAGGAATTATATGGACTTAAAGGAGGTGTGTGTTGAGTATCTGACATCTGTTAGGTGTCTCTTAGGTGTTTCTAGATTTTCTTTACGTTTCTTTCTCTATGTTTTAAATTATTCATTCATTTCCTTTGGGTGTTTTCTCTGGATCGTTTATAAAAAAAAAAAAAACAAGTGAACAAGTTTGACTTAGATATGAAAAGCATAAGCTACTCCCTTGTATTGCATTTAGACTATGCAACAAAAAGAGAATATACCAAAATACCCTGGACCAATGTACAAGTCCTTGGAATTTATTTAAAGTAAACTCAAGTCATGTAATCGCTCCACATACATAACTGTGTAGTGAAACAATTACAATGGCATTATGTGGAGTGTGAGCATCATCAGCATTGTAGGACATATAGGAAAACATTTGATTACATTATTTGATATTAGCAATATCAGTCCTGACAACAGTGCCAATGGACAAACTCTCAGATCATTTACAGCATCTCTCAGTCACATTTAAATTGTTTCCAACTCCTATCGGTGTCCAACTCTCTGAAGTGAAGTAGGCCCTGTGCATGTGAACAGCAGATGTCAGTAATGCCTCAGAACGGACCAATAGGATCTGACCTCTCTCAGAGATACATGCTGTAAGCATTTATCAGAGATTGTAGGAGATTATGCTAAATCAGATTACTGTACCCCAACCTGCCTATAAAAAGCAAGGTCATTATGAGCTTAGCCTCGTGTAATGTCACTCGTTTTATGAAATGTATGAGATCATATTAGGCAATATTTGTGTTGCCATTTTGCCTCTTTTTCTAATCTGATTTCTCCTCTGATCTCTCGCTAATACTGCGAGATAGTGCTACTTACTGTCCCTGCTCTGCCGACGGGAGGTGTATGGGTGTGTTTGTGAATCTCTGTATGCCTGTCTTTCTCTCTGTACGTGAATACAACCTATCAGGTTAGTAAATGTGACTTTATAAAATAGTGGAGAGTGTAAATGCTAAGAAAGGTTTCTTGAAGGCCCACATAAAGTACTCAATGTATAAACAATTAGCTTAACACACACAGACGGCTGATTTGTCATCATTATATAGTATGGGATATTACAAAAAAAATAAACTAAAGTTCCACTGGGAAAAAAAGAACACGTTTAATAATGGTTTCCCTCATTACGATCATCATACTTGTCCTCACCGTTTGTCATAGTTGGACTACTTTTTATTGATCACAGCTAAATCAGAGCTTACACGGAAAACACATTGAGGTGTGGATTGTCTTGTTTCCTCTCTTCCCATCAAAGGGCTGAATGCAGACAATAAGCTTTCTCCCCTGGGTGGTCCAGAGCGCTGCTAAAGAAGCTTCACAACACATGTGAAGCAGACAGGCAGGGGTGTATCCAGGGGCAACTAAATCTCACCAGCATTAACCTGGGCAGATGAGTCCCAGAGGAAACCCACACCCAGAACACCGCCTGATACACACACACACACACACACACAGGGGCATTGTTTGCAACTCACCCTGTGTATCTACCACTGTTTGCAGGCAGTGAATAAATAAAATGAATGCTGAATCAGGGTCTCTCCTCCTCCACCAATATAAAATATTTCATTAATGTACACCTAAAAATGTGAATGAATGAGTTTTGGTGGGTTTTGACTTTCACGCGCAAGCATGTGTGCCAACGCCCGTCCATACAGTACAGTAGTGTACAGTCACTATGGGGAAGGCATCCCTTGTAGGTGCACTAATGTGTGGTTACAGAGCTGACCATCCCATTGCAGAGGATTGTTCATACGTGGATAGCAGGCCAGTTTCCTCCCACAGGTTTGAGGTTTACAGAACTGGCAGGAAATGCACACAAACAAACAAACAAACAAACAATCGGGTGGAAATTCAAAATAATGAGACAGAGTATATACTGATGGGTAAATTTCATCTACATTGTTTGTTTTTTTTTACTTTTTACACGAATGATAAAAATATACGTCCATATTTCAAGTTCAGTATGATACATGCTGGCTTTTACCCATTTAATATAAACTAAGCCACAACAGTGACTGTCCGTGTAAAATGTGAATGCAAAGAAACAACAGCAAAACAGATCTGGCACAAACAGTACATCCCTAATGCTGGGCTACAGTAGACAGAACAGCACACACTCTCTCAGGAGCGTTCTTCATCCAAACCATAGCTGATGATGCTTTTGTTTTTTCCCCCATCGGACCAAGGCAATACACACTTTGTGGTCCCGCAGGACCACAAAGTGTTCCATGTCTCCAAGAAACGCCTTAACCCACTGGGCATTAACCCGTCCTCTGAGCACTCTACCTAGACTACTGGTGATAATGATCAAGTCATCTCTGTGCTGCAGTGATGGTCCATCCACAAGCACTCAGCACATGAAGTAAATCCCCATTGATTCCTTAGCTTGAACTAGAGCACATCAACATCAGTTCATAAACCATAACGTATGGCAAAGTTAATGTCGTCGACAAAAACCTTCATTGCCAACTTATATTGACCACATTTCTGGGACTCATAACTGTTAAGTTGCACTAATAGATCAGTATAAATGTACAAATATAATACAAATATAAATTTGACCATCAAGCTACTACTGTGTAGGGAACGTTCTACCAGTGTGATTTAGCATTTGCTCTCCTTTAGATTAATTTCTATCACTTATATCTTTTTTTGTCTTTATAATAAAACTACAAGATCAAATTTAGATTCTAAAAGTGTTAAATATATTGACTGCAGATTCAGTGAAGATGTGTTTTGGATGCTGGCAGGGATGTAGATGCTCTGCTGTAGTAAAATTTGTGGCACAGCCTGTTTTGTTTTGCAAATGAGACCGTGTTATTAGCTTGAAGTAGCAGTTGTACTGACATGAAAGTCTAATATTATTCAGGAGTCCTCACACATGTTCATTTCAGAGTAACAGAAAAACTCTTTTGGCCATACAGTCACTTTAGCAAGGTCTCATGTAGACACAATTATTTGGGATTTTAGTGGATAAACTGTGTATGGAGAGATAATATTTGTAAAACACATTAGCATACTTCCTATATTCCTAAATATTTGAATTCATTTTTCATGATAAATTATAGTTTAAGTGTCCCCAAGAACCTGTAGAGCTATATTGGCCACAGTTTCAAAACCACTGGCATAAACAGGGCTTGGTGTGTAGAAAGGCTGTTGTTCTAACCTACTTTGGCGTGGAAAAGTCTCATTCTCTGGTCACATTTGTTCTTAACTCTTCAAATTAACAAAGTTGTACAATTAAAAATAGTGTTTTGGAAGGTAAATGTAATCTAGGTGTGTTGGTGTTACCAAAAATGGCAGTATTTCCTGATCTGTTGGAGTGGTCGCCGACCCTTCGCCGTACGTTGTGACGCTGCCGTAACGTGGGGTTTCCCAGACCTGAGTGCAGGGTTACCGCGCCCATCTCTGCTGTTTGATGGCCGGAGGAAGAAGCGACTGAGATCCTGGCGTGAAGGAAGAAAAAAGAGGGACGACGACGGTGGGAAAGACAAGAAGGGATTTTTGCTTTGAGTTGGAATTTGCGTTGAAACGGAAGAACGCCTAAACGGGACTCTGACACGTCTATCTGGGTGAACACCGCCTTGTCTCTGCGCCTCTGTGCCGGTGTGTCTCCCCCCTCGGCGGGTCAAAAACTGGGTTCGGGGAGTGCCGCTCCTCGGTAGCTAAACTAGCTAAATCTGAGCGCCTGGGCGGAGAGAGGAGAGACAAGATTTAGCTGTTTCCAGTCAATGTGATATAAACAACGGATACCCTCGACTGAAAGCGGGTAAGGGTGTGTATTGTTATTTGAAATTGCGCTTCAGGAAATGCATTAAGTGTATGTGCAGTTGGCTAGCCTGTCGAGCAGGGAAGATGAACGAAAGGGGTTAAACTGGGTTGAGTGGCTTCTCCGTTAGAGTTAGCTGCCGTTAGCTTGCTGCTAGCTAGTCGTTGCTGCCAATAGAGTGGGTGGGGGGTCACTGTTGGAGAAACTTAACGCACTGCGTTGACCCAGGTGTCAACTGACCACAACAATATTCAACTGCTTATATATCTGATGCTTTTACCCAGCAAGCTGGTCGTTAATGGCCAGTGCTAATGTTAACTAGAAGGTTAGTTGGTGACAGCTCGGCAGGTTAGCCAGCACCCCTCTCCAACAACGTCCGGGTATCTTTCTCCCTCTCTCAAGAAATAAGCGATCTAGCTTCAACTGTGTCAGCTTTGCTTTAGTATCCATTTTACCCGAGCAATACTTCAATATGGGTTCAGCCAAGACGTAATATTGCTCCCAATCATCACCAACACTTTGGCTCGGCCCACATTTATTCACATCTTTGCTCTATAGATAGCTAGTGATTACCTGGTAAGCTAATTGGTGGCACATTTGCTACTCTGTTTATTGTTGACTAACCCTAGGCGAGCTGTTTGAGATGATGATTACGTAGTTGCAACTTATTACACTTGCATAACTCAAACCAACGCGAGCAGAGTTTGGATTTACTTCCACTCTTGTTGAAAATTTGTGGCATCATGCAATTGACAACGAAGGGAGTCTAAAAATGGCTACTTCACCAACAGAATCACCACCACCACCACCACCCCCACTATTCTGTAGCCAGTCCATACAAGTTAGCCAGCAGTGGCCACAGCCTACGTTTTCAGCCTGGTATGGCTGATCTGGGTGTGTATGTCCCGAACATGGCAGCCAGAACAATTTGCCTGTATCCTTAGTGAATATGAACAGTGTTGTTGTTGAGTGCAGCTTTTTTTTTTTAAATGTAAAACTCGTGTGTTGAAGCGTTAATATTAGCCTTGCAAAAAATTAAATATTTACGTAATGCTGAATCTCCCATCTGTGGGCACTTATTTGCCAGGCTGTGTTTAAACGGGCTCGTTGAACTAACAGTGTTTAATTCAGTGAATCGAAACCAAACCATCATGGATTATAGCTACTGTATGCCACAGCTATATGTTCACATTCCCACGTTTAGGCTGCAGTCAGCCATCCAGTCATTCACTGATTGTGCCGAAAGGGAAATGGCTAATTCGTTAGCGACACTCTTCTGTAAAGTGCACTAAAACGCTAGAAATGTGCATCTGTTACCAAATAAGATCGCATGGGAAAATGACAATAAGCGCCGCTGTGGACCTGGTAGTGGCAATAGCCATTTTAGCTCCATGAGTGGTAAACCAGCTTCAGTCTTCCAACACACGGTTCGGCCTCAATTTGAGCTACTTCTTTTAATGATGTGAAAACGAGATTATCTAAGTGGATTTTGACAATCTGTTTATCTCGATCACGGGTAGGTTGCAGGGCAAGTTGTTAGCAGCTACAGTAACCATGCCCCACCGGGCCGCGCTGCTCTGTAGTATTTCAAGCTGTAACATGTAAAACGGGTACGCTTGATCCACGGTGAAGCATCAAATCCTAGTCAGCACACCGGCATAAGGTGTTAAAGTTGACGAGAGGAGATCGGAGATTTTTATTTGGTGGTAAATATTTCGAAAGATGGTTTAGCAACTAGTCAGACGGGCTGTCGCAGGAAGCCGAGCTGAGCGCCTCCTCCAGCGCCGAGGCAAGATACATGTAGCCTACCGCTTTGACGAAGTTATTGACCAGCAGTGTCAAGAAATTGCATGTAAAGATTACACTGCTGAAAATAGCCGACTTCTAGTCGTTTTATTAAATTTTCGGTGTTTCTTAAAAGAGCTATTTGTATTAACCGGTTCACAAAGATGAATTCATTTTGCCAGTATGCCCCCTCCCTCCGCCTCCTCGAATGAATGGGTTCCTGTATTCAGGGCCCAAGCAGCTGCAATGAACAAGATGGCGTTCAAAGCCTTTTTCATCACCGCTTTTTCTCAGACTGAGAGAGACAGCTGCCGAGCATCGGATGGGACCAGGCTTGGCAGACTAGATTTCTTTGATTTCCCCATCGTAAAAATGTACAGAATGTATTTGTATTAAAAAGGTTTTAAAGCCAATGGGATTCCTGGCCAGATGAATCCAATATGTGCACCTCAGATACAGGACAACATGGTGGGGAAGGGGTGTTGTACATCTTGATTGTGAACCTGAATACCAGGGAACATGGCAACTATGATAAATATTTGGTAATAATAATATATTTATAATATATGGTTTGTAAGAAATAAAAATAAAATTTACATATTTTTATGTCAGATTTGAAACATCTGTAACCACACCTCAGGGAAATGGGACATATTTTTCTCAGTCCTGACTAGAACTCACAGTTAAATGTAACTGAATAGCTTAACAAAATAATCTCTAAATAAAAAAATATAGAGAGATTATGCTCTGGATTTAAGTGCAGTGATTTTTTTCCCCCACATTTTTTCTTCTGTCAAAACAAATATATTTATTCAACTTTTTATTTGTAAAAACTTCACCTGTTCTGTGACGGCCACATGTCTTTTTGCCCGAGTTCATGTGAACTCCACTATGTAAGTAGGTATTTTTATTTCATTTGTTTGGCTATGTAGTTTATCAGTTTCAGGTAGGATTGAAATTGTGCAAATTTACAATGCCGCTAACTTTCCTGATTACGTTTACTTCTCAAGCATTGACCCAAAGCTCTCAATCTATTTTTCAGATAATTTTTTTTTCTGTCAATCACAGATTGGTAACACCATACCAGAGACAGCTCTGTAACTGCTGCCTCAGGTATGTCTCTCAGCTTCACTGGAATTTAAGATTTTGCTGCTGTGATTTATTAGATTGTTTCTTTGTGAATTAACCAGCCCAGGACTTGAGGCTTTTATCCTAACTGCTCTCACTGTTTAATCCACTGCAGATAAAAGACAAAGCATATACAAAGCACTGGGCAGAGTATGTTTAAGTTTTTATCAATAGTAGTTTTAGTTTGAGAACAACCTGTACGCACATCAAAGAGCACCCATTCAAATCAAACTAAGCGTAAAACATTGTTCCATTTAATGTTAATCAGCTTTCGTGACCTGGATGTGACCCACAATGTACTGAAACCCAGAATGTATTTGATGTTCTGTCCAGTGGCCCTGGTGGACAGTGATGGCATGATCAGCAGGCATTTCTGAAAAATTGTGTTGATACAAGTGGTGTGAGACAAGCCTGTCTGAAAGCCTACATGGCAGTAATGTGTGTCTGAAGGACATTTGTTCCTGGGTTTGTACACATCAGAGCTTGTCAGTAGGGTGAGTGTCACCACAACATAAGGACCATGTGTTTTAAAACCTGAATCATTAGCCTTTTGCACCAGGAGGGGGGTCTTTTGTTTTTAAATAAGGATTTTCATCCAGTTGATCTGTATTTTTTTTAATCTGCAAGTGCAGGATATGAATGGGATTAAATTCTTAGTCTGTGGATTTCGCTGTCTGGGATTATCAGGCTTTGGTCAGTGATAGTGCTGATTTTTCTTCATCTCTGATATGATCCTGCTTTTAACTGTATGTCCACTAGGCTTCTTTAAAAGACAGAAAAGTATTGAGACAAGCACCTGAAAAATATGGACAGACTGTTGGTAAAATGACCCAAGGTTTTCTATTGAGTAGCCAGTTCTGTGCTACCACAGAGAAATTTATAGATATGAAAACCATTCACAAGCAGTATAAATACTGGTGTTACCCAACTTTTTAATCCAGTGACAAGGTGGAAAGTTAGCAACAGCCACCAGCCAAAAGCTGGTAAAATGTGAAAGTGGTTGGTAGATGTCGGGCACAAAAATTAATTACTACTGAGTGGCTGCTGAATTAGAATGTTTATCCTATAGGTAGATGTGATTGTTTGCATTTTAAAAAGTTAATTTACCACACCAATATACTAGCTTGTACAGTGTACACTATACACATAGTAAGGTTTAGTAATAGCTACCCTAATGTAGCTCCCATTTAGCAGTGTGAAGATGCTCTAATGTCATCCAGTTTGCTTAGAAACCCTAACTGGTCCCACAGAACAGCGAGTTGTCACCATGTCTTGGCCATAAAAATAAAACTGATATGAATGTTACAGTTTGTTTCTCTGAACACCTCGCTGCTTGTTCCACTGGATGGGTCTAATTGCTGGTATTAAGAGACACTTTGTTTTTTGTGTTAACAATATACATCACCACCAGTCTGTTTTGTGTCAGACTTTAAGTACCCCAGTCCTGTTTAGGATGGTCTTGTCGAATGTGTGACTAAATGTGCTGTAGGTAGCCTATGACTGGTTAGAAATATCTTTATGTGTGATAGAATCGGTTGTAGTACATTCTCCAGCACTGTCAGTTATCAATGGTATATCGAATGTTTCTACCATGATCGGTGGTGCTGTTGTTAGAATTGCCGAGCCTATTAGTAGCACTGGGAAAAAAATTATTGTTGTGGAATAAAGCCTTAACTAGGGTATACATTGTCTAGCCAATGCGCTCTTTAAATTGTAGTAATAATTTTGTTGTTTTACTGTAATTTTTTTGCGGTAGTACACAATGATATCGTTCAGCCTTATATGCTCCTGTGCAGTGAAGTGTGGTATTGATGAGCCCAGTGCCTGTCTGAAAACTTTAAACTTAAATGTATAATAATTATTTATTTAATAAAGTGTTCAGAGGTGGTAACACAGAATGTTCTAAAAAAGGATGATGGGGATCAGAGGTCTTGCAATTATCTTAATAATGACTTTTGAGAGGCGTCGAGGATAGCATTTTATGATAAGGTGCCCCAACACTCAGTTTTCTGTCAAACATCTATTTTCCTTCCTTCTTATTCCATCATTATAGTGTAACAGTTGGGGTAAAAACACCCATGACAACATGTCTTCTAATACATGGGCCTTTGCTTATCCATTGTTCTTTGCTCTCCAAGGCGTAGCTCTCTTCATCATTCAAGTTTATTCTTGTATCTTAATTTAAATGGGCCATTAGTGGTGGCCAATGCATTATGGCTTCCATTACTTTGCTCCTAGGTCTGATGCATTGTGGTCGAGCAATTTAAATCCTTTTTCCTCTTCACCCACGAAGCTTCCTACTATACCCAACTGAAACAGTTTCATCAGGGTGTGTTGCGCTTCTATAGGCAAATGTCGGGCGGAAGGTTTTGTAATTGCAGCTCTCTGTTGCTCTGTCGCCTTTTTAACAAAACCTTGGTCAGAAGCTCCAAGGACAGAGTTTGTCTACTGGCAGCCGAGTATACAGTGGTACTGATGGTCAGTTTAGCTGTATTAGTTATGCGCACCATACACACCACACATCTTTTTGACACACACAGTTACCACTAGTTCCAGGTCTGTGTTATTTTCAACCCTAAGTGCCGGATGACATAGAGTTAAACACTATTTTCAAAATAAAGTTTTGCATATTCTCAAAGGTTGTCGAATATGGGCAGTGGGTGCAAATGCCAGTGTACTCACAACAACAGGTCTGTCCCTCTACACAAGGACAATGTAGAATTTGCGGGTTTCAGTGAAAAGGATGATGCTGATAATAATTCCAACACTGAAAAACAAAATCAGTCAGCATAGGCTTTGATTGCATTGAAAGTCGCATCTAATAATACAGGAGGAAGAGGCTCCTAGCTCTTTCCAACCACAGGAACCATGGAACCTTTTTAGGAACTTTAGGGACTTTACTTGCATATCAACTGGCGGAACCTAGGTCTAAATTTAGTACCTGTGCCACTGTTCTTGTCTTACAAAAAGTCCCTGCTCCAGAGGTAGTACTTTCTAATGGCTCAGGAGCTAATATGTTTGCAGTACTGAGTTTTGCTGATTGGTCAAATACAAACCCAGAAGCTACTACAACTTGTGTACAGCATCCATTAGCCAAGTTTACTGAAAGCCATCACCAGATGCAGAGAGCGTCAGAACAGCCGACCGTGTGGAGTCCTGCTTTGCACTGTCCAACATGGCGCTGCCCTCCGTTTCTATCAAGCTTCTTTGCTTCCATCACAGTTTGCTAGATTGTGGTCATTTTGTGACTGTATAAAGTTTATAGCCTGCTGTGCTGTTACTCCTGCATTCTTCTGTGTGTAATGACGCAGCTAAAAAACAAAAGTGCATTGATTCGACTGGCAAAATGCGAGTCGACTCTGGCCGGGGTCTTCTCAGCTTTAAGGGGCCAGCCCTAATTGCATGACGAATGTATTTCGGACACTATAGAGTGTATTCTGCATTTCCCATCTGGGCCATGAATCCGAATATGACCGTTGGAGGTTTCTGTACATGCTGGTTACCTCACTTCTGCGCTACTGGTCAAGCACCACTGCTGACTGGGTACTTTCAGTTATTCTTCTTCAATTAATCTGTGCATGTAGAGGTACTAAGGTAATCTCTGTGATAAGTGTCCCAATCTCTATTTACCTGCAAGACGCACAGGTGCTAATAAACATTATCTGCAGAGTTTTTCTTGACTCTTCTAGCACTGATTAATCCTGTCATATGTCCACATCTAGCTAATTTTAATATAATCGATAAATCTGCAGGTTAATCGGAAATGTGCACACATGCAACTAATCACATGACCCATTGCAATTGTACATTGGCAAGGTGAATGCCTGTGTGAAAGTTCTGACTAGAGGCCTAAGACCAATGCAGTTTTTGTTTTTAATTGCAAACCTGCATTTCTGTCTGTGAGAACAGGGCAGTTTTCATTATGAGTGTAGTATACTGCTGGCCTTTCTGTGGACACTAGCTCGCTGTTGAGCCAACCACACCAACACCACTACTACCTTGAAGTGGCTGACACCAGGAGGTCCAACTTTATTTGAACACAAACAATCAAATCTTCAACACAAATTATTGTTAGCGCAGACAACATGTGATCAGCCACGTGTGCACTTACTCGTCCCATGTCAAGGTTTGTAAGGCAAAATACAGACAGTGTGTTTCTTTACCTTGACTCTAGAACAGAGGGCACATCAGAGGAGGACACTGGGTAGTTATTACACATTGCACTTAGTTTTCCAGTGCACATGCTTCAAATATCTTTGAGTATAAAAAATAGCTTTTCATTTAGGTGTGATTTCTCTCTCATACCATACCATTCCGATCCATACAGTGTTGCGCGGTAAACGTCTGTATTTGAATGGGTCGACACAAACCATGTCCCAACAGTTCTCCCAGCCAGGTTTGAAGGAGGGTGTGACTCAGGTCAGCTTTTTCCTTAATGGGATCCTCAACACAGGTTTCCATCTAGTAACCTAAATGGTTGTAATGTGATGTAACCGTCGCTCCAAATATAACAAATGGGTATTTAATGATACTGACTTTAGTCTGTTAAATAACAGACTCTCCAAAATGAAACAGAAAATGAGGATATGTTGGCCAGTGTATTCTAAAAATTTGACTTAAGTTTTACACTGTGCTGCTAAGCTTGCCCGTTTGTTTTGTTTTTTTCTCTCCAAGCTAACCCAGGGTCCACATTACAAAAAAAATTCTACCCAAGTTTAAGATTTGCTTGTAGTTTGACTGTAGGTGCTGTTATGGATACATAGCTTGTCACCACTGGCCAAAAGGTCTTTGCCACTGCTTTGAATAGTCAAAGTAAGTGGCACCAGGGCCGCTTAGTGACCCACACACAAGCCTGTCAGCACTCAGACACTGTGTAACCCTGCCGAAAGCCCATCACAATCCCCAGTATTGCTTTGCATATGCACCTCAGTGCCTGCTCTGCTTTGAATAGAAGACAGTTTCTCTGCCTATTTACATTCTAGCCCTTACATTTGAGTGCCACAGGGAAAATGTGACCAAACCTGAATCCCAAGATGACGGGGAAAGACAGCCAGTATTGGTGAGTTTTCTTCCTCTTTAAAGCAAGAAAGGCCATAGTCACTTGAGCAAAGGAGTGGGCTAGCTGTCATGTGACTTTTCACACACGCTTGTTCCTCTCTTGGAAGCTTGGAGAAAAAGCACGGGGGGAGGGGTACGATTATTAATGCAATCAAAGGAGAGTATTTTATGTTTTAAATAAAGTCATGCTTTTGGCTTTGGGCAAGCCTGACCTTCCTTTCCTTTTTTAAATTTAACTCGTTCATTTATCTCTATGAAAAGCTAGTTGTGCGGCTGTCCAAGCACAAAACATACCTTTGTTAATGTATGTGACTGTTTTTTAGTTTTCTTTTCAACATCATCAACAATTTTCTTAATTGTTTTCATACCATCCCATGAAGAAAATCGGCTTGAATCTTGAATCTGTTTGCCTTGAGCTTTGTGCTTTTTCAGTGTTGTGATGGTCAGGATTGTATTACACACCAGCTTTTAGTGAATTATGTTGTATTATATTTGTAGTTTTCATTTAGCTAGTTTTGCCTGTTAGGGGTCACTTATTCTACAATAGCCAATGCCTGCGATTTCTACCAACAATGCATCCTGTCTAGTAAGAGCACACCGCATCATGGAATGTTTCACTAATCAATCAATTAAACTCCACTGTCACTCCCATTGATGTTATGTCCCCTATCATCAGACATTACCCACAGCAGACTGCCACATTGAGGGAGGGCACATATAAAATTGTGCCCAGTTAAAGGGACAGTTAACACAAATTCCACATCTTGTGTCAACAATATTTGCAGGTAGGCCCAAGACTATTTCAAGTCATAGTGGAACATCTTTCACTTTCATTTCGTGTATTTTTAGAGTTTAAGTGTGTCTCATTACCTTTATTTTCTGAATAGAAATGTGAACTGTAAAGTTTTTTATTTAACAAAGTTGTAATTTCATTTTATTTAAAGTCAAATTACAATTATAACAATTGATTATTCAACTACGGATGTCCTGAGCTGATAAGCATGACAAGAAATGATCCAAGTTTTAATTTGGTATTATCTTTTTGAACCCCAATCTATTTCTGAAAAGAGGGACTCTTACCACAATATTGCAGGGTCTGCTGGCAATGTTGTGAGCAAGTAAATAAGTGCACAGCAGGCAGCAGCTTCAATTATCACATGTCAGTGTGTGTCAGCAAGCAATGTGACAGGACCTGCATTGGGTTTTAAAAAAACATGGTCAGTGTGCCTCTAAATAGAGGTTTGATACCCTGACCTAGATTCAGGTAGAGTTTAAAAACAGTTAAAATATACAGGTTTGCATTAAAATATGTTAGTTTGTATCTATGTGTACAACAAAGTGCAGTAAGATACAAGGAAAGCCACAAGAAATAATGGGCAGGATCACTATCAATTAAAAACTCTTTTTGCACCTGAGCCTTTTCAGAGCTTGTTTTAATGAAGCTTTGACCTAAATCGTAAAACAACATGACATAAAAAGCAGCAACATTGAAATCCAGTCATTTCAGGCCATAAAACACCTAGACACATAAAACCTGTATTCATCCATCCATTTTCTGTACCCGTAACCTGTGCAGGATCATAACGGGGTGGCCCCTATCTCAGCTCACATTGGGCAGTAAACAGATTGTCAGTCTGTCACATGACTGACACATGTACAGCCATTCACAATTACTCTCAGTTACATTCACTTCTGTCTGTAGGCGAGTTACAGCGACCAATACACCTAACCTTGAGTCTGTTTAAAAATACATAAAGATGGAAACAAAGTGGCTTTAGAACTGCATTGATTAGCATACTTTCAGTAACAGAAACTAGATAACTGCATTTTGTCATTAAGAGTACAGTTTCTTAAGATTTTGGGTAGTGTGACTGTTCAGGAAATGCAAGGATCTCACCATACACTTGCCCCCGGCTCCAAGTCTACTGATGTGGAAAGGTTTTTGTGTCACACATGCAGCTCCAATGTGTCCCGTAAATTTTTTTTTTTTTAAGCCAGCCCTTCACTGCTCCTGAAATATGAGGCTTCAATGGACTTAATATCACATAGGAATTGAAAGCATATAAAGCCAATATGCGTCAGGTGTTTTGTTAATGCACGTGTCATTCTTCTGAGCCCATGTTTGTCCTGTATGGATGTGTTAGTGGCCAAATGTTGACATGACACAAATACCATCCTTCTGGAACGATTCCACTCGAAGTTTACATCAGAATGGAAGGTGAAAGTGGTGCCGAAAACTGTTCGGGGAAAAGGTACAAGCAGCCTCTTCAAGTTAGAAAATTGCTGTACTGTACTGTTTCATTTTTCTGTTAGATAAATTGTGCGCCTAAACTGACATCCTGATCAGAACTGTGTCAGCTTATGCATACACATTTGTAGCCCCAAGATTTTGCTCTACTTTCAATGGCGCAAAATGGGTTATGTGGCCTGAGGCCACTCATTTTCTGTTCAGCCATTCTTCTTGAGACCCATAAGGATGCGAAATGCACCTACTCCTCAGAGCAGTAATTAAAGGAATAATCCACAGTTTGTCAGTACATGGCACATTGCTCATCATCTCACAGCTTCATTTCCAGGGCAGCCACTAAGACATCCCAAATTGCTTTTACCATAAACAAATAAAAACACTACACCCAGTCTCCTCTTTGCCACTAGGGTCAAAGCCAGGCTTGGCTGTCCTGTTAAGTGTAGCTACTCAAGTATTCCACTCACTTTGCCTCTGCAAATTTATTTCAGAGTGTGTTTATATTACACCTTAAAATTTCCACCATTTTAACACCTTGTGTTTTTGTGAATTTTGGCATACTATATTAAATCAAAAAGATATTAGAAGTTATATTCAGCCAATTACATTTCCAAATTGTTTTTGGTATTGTTATTTTCTGACTCCGAAATTTAAACATTTCATAACATATTCATTCATACTGATGCTAGCCAGACAGGGAGAGTACGGATCATCCTTCTCCTCCATGGTGCCTTATCGTTGCCTGTTTGGTCGAAAAACACCAAGCGAATAGAGAGTGTGTGTTGGAAAGAATGACTAAGTGAGTGAGATTGGATGGGGCTTTTAAGAAATGTCCTGGAGCAATCCCCTTCTGTCTTCTTTTACTGCATCATCAGCCCCCTTGTTCCTGCCTTCTTTGTGACCTGGTTGTGTTTCAGCTACATTTACCATGCATCACTTCCCCACAGCACTTAGACGGACCCTCACCCACTAACCAGACAAAAAAAAAAATGAAACACGACCCATGCACTTACCATATCATTCCACCTCTGATTTACACTCGTAAAAAGTATGTAAATGTTGAAGATTAAGTCTGACATTAAGTAATAGTTATCAGGAATTTTCTGATCATGTTTATTACCTCAGAATGCAATCAGACATGTTTTATATCGAGTAACTGCCCATACTGAGTATGATATGACTGTCTATGACTATCTTTCTACATCACCCAGCTTCACAGTGCACAATTAGCCTAAACTAGGGCAACTACTAAAACAAGGTGATGTGGCAGTAGGTTTTGAACATTATCTCTACTTTGCCACTATGAAGTTCCAGTACATTTTTGAAACCAAAAGCAAAAATGTAAAGGTGTTTTCCACCTCAGAAAACTTGGGAATGGATCAAGTATTAAGCCAACACAATCCATCAGAAATGCCTGAACATTTGGATCAGAGTAGGTCTCTGTTATAAACTGCTAGCCATTTGAAATTACTTTGACTAATCAAAATGTTGCATGTTTGCTGGTTAGAGAAAGTCAATGCCGTGGTTAAGCTGTCACTACTGGTTATACCTGAGATACTGAGCACAATATATGAGGTTTGCCAAAGTCAAAGTGAGAAAGCTCAGGGGTGGGAGAATGCTTTTAAATATTGCAGAGGGTTTTCTTCCACTAGATGGATGGATGGAGAGAAGAAGAAGAAATGATGTGGCTTCTCTCCAGACAGAGTGCTTTTCTAAAAGCCATTCCAGTTGCATCAAGACCTGAAAGTGCAGTCCCACTGTAAGCCAGGAATAGGGGTTTTAGAACTATCTGCCATTTCACCATTCTGGCTTTGACAAAGTACAATCTGTACAACCATCTAAATGAAAACTGACATTTTAAAACAGCACACTGATTTTCATGGCTTGTTAAAGTTAAAATGCAGTCTGGTAACCTTGTTTGCTTTTGAGCTCTCTGTGCATATTCAAACCATGGATGTTGAAGGATGACATTTGTTTTACTTTCAGATTTAGTTTTGTTTTTACACACCTTGCACCATAACCATAGGCTTTCACACTAGTTGCAGTATCCAAACCACGTTGGGTGAAACCAGGCATATACGGTGATGCAGATCAGATCACTGTCAATAGGTTATCTGTTTGAAGTTGTATGTTTGTTCATGCATTGCAAATACCTTATGTGACTATTGTGACATAAAGTCACCACTGAAAAAAGATCAAATATTGTAAATATATTTCAAGTCTCCGTAGCTTCAGGCTCTGCAATGAACACAGACGGTGCAGAACCACAGCATAAATCCAACTAGATACTTTTTTACTTTTTAAGTATCTGGCCTGGGTTTAAAGTGAGAGGCATATGTCTAATTTGTAAACCCCTGGATAACATTACATTGTATACAAAGGCTGTTAAAATAATGACATCAGGATCAGTCCACAGGCTACCAAGCTGAGATGACACACCCAAAATGACCACATGGATAAAACAAAAATTAAATAAATGTAGCTGGTTCCAATTGTGTGGAAAACCAATTTCAAAGCAAAGATGATAAATGTAAAACATTTCTAATAGTGTTGAATCATTTTCCAAGTTCATAATGTATTTAACAATGAGTCTCTTCTTTGCACTTGTAATATTATAATTTGAGCATTCATCAACAAATCTGTACAAAAGAAATTATAATACCTATCCTAGGTATCGGTTAGTCGTGGTTACTGCTGCATACCTCTTGGTTCCCTCTTTCATTTAGGAATGTACTCCTAGTAGCTTAACAAAATGACTCGTCTCATGGCATCTCCACTCAGTGTACTTGGCATCTTACATTCAGTCTGTTTTGATTATTTGTTTAGCAGCATGGGCTAGGCCTAATCTAAGTCAGACTGACCTAATTTTGTGTGAAGTGCTAGCCTATCCCCCTCTGTTGCAGCACCACACACAGCGCCTCCTGCTGATCCTCCACCCTTCTCTCTGATTTTATCCCTACGTTTGTCTGTTAGCATAAGCCTCTCTGTCAGGATGTCCTGTGTGACCTGTTATTGTAATGTAGCTGATTGCATAGCCTGGTTCAAAGCCTGGATGGACACTGGCAAGTGCAATGGTAGTAGCAGAAACCACAGAGCAAGTGTATTTGTAAAGCGTGTGCGCTGTCGCCACATCCGCTCAATGTTTTGACAAAGGGAAGAGAGACGAGCATAGCTAGGGAAACACCCTTAAAAAGGAAACGCCTGCTTAGAGAGGCTATGCACTCGTATTAAGGTGGAGGCAGCGTGTTGACACAGATGATCAGTAGTCGAGGCACTGCCACAGCTAGCTACCGACTGACTTGCAACAAAAACGGGTCCCATCCATATCCTGTTGTACTTCCATACTGTATCTAGGAGCAGAATATCAACCACAACCTAAATGGCACTCTGAAGCACTAGCAGGAACAATCAGATGGGGGAGACGGGATGCATCCCTCACAAATGCAAGGGGTGGGGCAGCTGGTATCCTAGCATGAGGGCGTAAATTATTAAGCCTACCATCTCTACCCCACCTTTCGAACACTACTTTCTGCTTAATACATAGCTGTGTGTCTATGTCTCACAGCTGGGCAATATGTAAAAAAATATGTATCACAATGGTTGATGCTGTAAATATTGCTATAGCTGATTACATAGTGCTATACATTATCCCTTTTACATCTTACACAACCACTCAAACTCCCAATGTACAAGATATTTTCTGCTTTGTTCATTTGCTTAAGTTGTGAAGAAGCTTGGTACAGTTTGGGCAACTTCCAACATAGAATTAATAGCACAATATTTCAGCGTCAAGATTAGCATGTTAGTTTCACTAACTTCAAGTTTTATCATGAAAGGGATTTTACATGAGTGTACTATTGGTTGGGACAGTGGTCAGGACTAGTATGAAAAACTAGAGTGGAAAAAAACACATTATATACTCCAAGGCAAAATGCAAGTGAAAACCCCATAACTGACAGAATGTGTTTATCATTTGATTTTGTTTGCTGTGCTTGCCAAACACGTCACATAGATGATCATTTGTTATTTTGACCCTTTTTGCATACATAATGAGAATGACAATTAGAACCTAACAGTGTAATGTAACGACAGCTAGTCGAACCCCTGATTATACATTTCGCAAAGACAGTTGTGTATTGCAGGCTTATTGTACTGGATTGCTTTATGTTGTGTAGCTTTTTGTGTGCTGACCCCCTGTACAGCATGTACAGTGCTTCATCCTGTATATACACATTTGCGCAGTGCATTTGGCAGAAAACCAGATGAGAAAAGATATATTTTGAGAAGACCAAGGAACCCACAGAGAAGTAAGTGTAGGCCTCCTCTGCTCAGTCTTTAATGCTGGGAAGCTTACCAAGCCTTGCTCCCCTTCACCAAGGGGTTAATTAGCAGCTCCTCTCCCAATTGTCCTCTGCTTGTTCACTCTCATTAGTTTAATCTGGCTCTGTCCTCCAGCTTGCCTCTCTTGCCTCTATCCTCTTGTGCACCAGAACATCTCACTGCCTGTCCCACTCCTTATGTCATCAGGGTGGAGCCTTTCATCTAACCCAAAAATCTACCAAACCCCACTGGACCATCCTGTGATTTATATCCCTTCATACCTGCTCCCCTATTGCGTTATGAAGCTTTTTTTAATGTTTATTTTTCATTAGCTTATCCTTCTCAAGTCTTTTGATTTAAAAGAATATGATTCTAATGTTAGGGATTGAAAGTGCCCTGAGCCTAGTTATTAGAGTTCCATTTTTGATTATTTGTGATAGGTTGGGTGATGAGATTGACATTTTATCTGTATAAAATAAGTTTTGTTGTCCTTATTCCTTTATGGTGTAGGAACTATGAGAGAATTTGTTCAAATTAAACACAAGTTATTATTTAAAAGGGTCAAACAACCTTTAAAATTGGCTTTTTGAAATCCACAAATGTGCTGCTCTTAATCCTTCTCTCAGTCCTTTCTTTGAAATAAATATTTGTAGAGAAGAAGTCCTCTTACATGATTTTGTTTCTCACCCTGTATAAAGCAACATCCACAGTAATGTTCTCTGATTAAGAAGCTCATCTAGGCCACTTATAAATCTGTATGGTGTGAAAATGAATGGTGCATGATCATTGCTATATGGGAAGGAGAAATACCAATGAAGTGTGTTTGTGTGTGTGGAGTCAAATTACACTTCCTCTCTCCTTGTCACTGTGTTGTGCTCGAGATGTCGGAGCTGATAGGAGTGGCTGGAAAATGTGAAGTCTGCTTCCCTCCTCCTCTTTCTCCTCCTCCTCCCCCACCACCTCTCTAAAAATAGCTGGCAGAAAGAGAAGGCAGCGCAGTCGAGGCTCTATCTGTTGGGCTGCCAGTGGTTTCAACACTCCCACCACCAGCACAAGGGAAAAAGAGTCCTCTGAATCACACCTCTAATACTAATTGCCAGTAAAGAGTACTGCCATATTATATATTTTGTCAGTAGGATTTCTTTTACATTTCATGAATTCAAAATTAACCTCCTGCTTGAATATTTGCATTTTAAGAAGCCAGTGTAATTTTGAGCACAGAGATCATTGAGTAAAACAAAAATGATTTGTAATCAGTTCATACGCAGCAGTCTTAAATTGTCAGTTTTAGGACCTTTTTTTTAAGGACCAGACCGTGGAATGTTCTTGACAGGCTGCGTTGATCACCTGACCTCAGCCCAACTGAGCATGTGTTTCACTTGTTTAAGCCAAGACGAAAGCCCCTAAAATAAGAAAGAAGTTAAGATGGCTGCAGTACATTCCTGGCAGAGCATGGAAAGATAGCAAGCCTTTGCTCATGTGAATAGATTGTAGACTTCTGGTGGGTTTTGATTGGAGGGGTTTTACAACCAAATATATGTGAAAAATTGTGTGGAGGCCTTAAGAATATAGATGTTTGAATCACATTTTAGACTTTTTGCACGGTCCATAACTAAGTGGAGTTTATACCTGGCTTTCTTTTGTTTTTTTTAACATCGTCCACATCCACCCTTATTATTGATCTAGGTTATGTGATATATTTAAGAGTGACTAATGGCCACCTGAATCAAATACCTAGTAAATATGATGTGATATCGTATAATATTGCACGTATTCCCAGACATATTTACCAGGATTCCCTGAACGCTTCATTAAACAAGCCACTAGCCTACGAAGGGGCTGCAAAGGGTATACCGATTGCGTCCTCTGTTGCATAGTCACGTAAAGCCAGGACAACCAGTGCTTACTTGTACACAGAATGGATGCTGCATGTTGTAGCAGCCACAAGGTTTGGGGGACCAGTCAACAACCTTTAGCACTGCAGACTCCACCCCCATAGTTCCTGGGCCATGGGGAAGCACTACCTTAGTCAGGAGCAAGCATGTTTTTGGGAGTCGGATATGTGACCCTTTGCATTGTTCCTCTACAGAGTTGGGCATACATATCAGAAGGACAACAGGGTGTTCCTAAATAACGCTATAGGACAATTATAGAATGTTAATTGGGTATTGTAAAACAAAAATTCAACAGAAGTGCCCAAAAATCAACATGATATTAGATAAAGATTCAGAAAATGAAAACAAACTTTTTAGATTGTAATACAAGGTCTTAAGGGCAAGGTTACTTTAGCTGTGCAGTCTGTAATAAATTTGACAAAATTGTCAGCAGTAGAAGTGTGGTCGTTGAGTTATTTATACACTGCAGTGTGTGTGAATCACCTGAACCTAGACTTCATCAACCAATGGAACATATCCTTGGCCTAATACACTTTATTTTTTTAAACTAATGTTCAGGTTTTACAGTTCGATATGTTTTCAGCTTCCAAAATCTTTTGACTGCTGATAGCCCTGGTATAGGCCACCGGCAGGTTACATTACCTCTTACACTGAGGGCTATTAAAGAGAAGACAAGAATTAGCCAGTGATATTACCACGAGGCGTTTTTATCACCAAGATTACGGGTTAAGGCGCCTTGCTTAGATGCAGACCCATTTAGCAGCACTGGCCAATCAGGTGACAGGTAGCTACTGAGTTGTCAGGCGTTTGAAGGATAAGGTGTTCATTCAGAAGGTCTCGACACTCCCCAGGACAAAGGACCTATATCGAGACCCAGAGAAACAGGGAGGTAAGGTGTGTTTGCAGTACGAAATGGTACTGTACTTAGTTTGTATTTGATAGATGGGCGGTGATTTTATTACAGTATTTCCTTTTAAGCAAATGTAGTTTTTTTTCTTTGAATTGTGACGGTAATGGTCCTTGGAATGGTTGAAAGGGTCAAAGGAAGACATCATTTGCTTAGCTGAATGTGGTCAGTGAAATGATAAATTATCCCGGAGTGTGGACAGCTGTTTTGGAAAGTTTTGTCTGCTGACTTGCTATGACTCTTACAGGCTCTTAAAGTAGTAATGATTGTACCACTCACAATGTGTCTTGCATCAGTGTCCAACGTGCCTGTAAGCCAGAGTTCACAATTCTTACAATAGTATTTTTTCTTTTTAGTAGAATTTGTGTTTCTTTCTATGGAGAGTGAAAGTGTCAGTGCTAAGAGCGTCAACCAGAGGATTGGGGTCAGCGGGATAGCCACTGCTTTTAGGATCATCAGCAGGTTTTGTCTTAACCGGATTTGGCTGGAGGAGCTGAATCAACTGTGTCCCAGGATTACAGGGATGACATTGGAGGGGAGTTTAGAGTCCAGAGGCCAGAGCATGGACAGCTTTACCAAACCCCTGCCCGTCATCTGAGCACCTTGGGGTTCCAGTAGTGCAACGAAACCCAAGCTGGTCTCTTGGTCTGCCTCTGCTTTCTTGATATCTGGACTCTTAATCTTGCTTCATTTTGACATTCCAGTAGGGGTACGTTTATGGTCCCTTACGGCTGAGTTTTTTTTTTTGTTTTTTTTGTTTTTTAAAGTATTTTTTGCTTTGGCTGTTGAGGAATTGTTATCAACTACTCTGTAAGGCCAAATGTTTGCCCAAGGGTTTACTATTGTTCGGAAGGGAGAGAGAACAAATTCAACATCATCCTCAAAATTGTTATCTTAAGCCTAAAGTAGCTGCCGAGTGCTTGTTGCTAGGTAACAGTTTCAAGCTGGCAAGGACAAGTCTTGAGCTGTCTAGAAAGTGTTGGGCTGTTGTGATTCCCTGCGACTTTGTCTGGGCCTTACAGATTGGATTTAACAGACACTATGTGATCCTCAGCTGCATTTTGTTGCAGTAACCATGTCCTTAAATTCATTACAAAACAGAAAGCACATAATGTCTTTACACTTTGCCCCAGGTCTTGCATGTAATTTGCTGCACAGGCATTCAGAGTCAAAAGTATAAATTACTTAATTGTACATTTTGTATATTAAAACCAACATTAAATGAGCAGTATGTGGTATGTTTGTTGAGTCTCTCATTTCTTGTCTCCTCCAGATCAGCAAGAGTCTAGGCGGCGGAGCGAAGCACACCATTAGCAGAGGAAAATGAGTGAACTGGATCAGCTACGCCAGGAGGCTGAGCAGCTCAAGAACCAGATCAGAGTAAGTCCTTCAGTGTCCTCAAGTCTACCCGTTTTCATTTTTTTCTTGGTTTACAAATCCAGGTTGACAATTTGTCAGTCAATTCATGTGCTCCATGAGACTGATATCTCAAACTAGTGTTGATGAAAGCAGACTTTCCATTGAGAAGCTACCTATTTTGATGCTTCTCCGTTAATGATGACATTATAAAGATATAGCACAAAGGATGCCCTTTTTCAGAGTTAGCCTGCTGGATAAAGGTCTGGTCTTGGTTAAGTGTTTGGAGAAAGCTTTTATAGCCCATGACAGTATGTTATATTGTCGTTGGCTCAAATGATCAAATTCAGCGTAACTTTGCCAATGATGTAAATCAGCCACTACGACAGAAGTGGGATGACAAAATTCCATCATGAGCCACTGTACTACATTTCACCCATTAGTGTTGCAGATGATTTCTGTGTTAAAGTTAAAACTGTCTGCTAGGCATCATTGCTAGCATAATTGTAGTGATATGCAACTGAATGAGAATCCACTTTAATTGTTATGATGCAGAATTTTTTACTTGTATTGCTCCATTAGTGCATGATGACATTTATTTTATTATTAAAATGCTTAGTATGATTGCCACAATGCAGTTAAGTGGAGATCATGTAATTATCTTTATTGTTTTTGAGATTGTCATAGCGCTTTGATTTAATGGTAAGTGAGCCCCACAGTAAAAGACACTGGGGTACATATAAGGCAAACCCCGCTGGCTTTTGAACTGAAACATGTCGGTTTGTGACAGACACTTACACATGGTGTATTATTTTTGAAGGTGTATCACAGTTATGAATATATGAATGTCATTATCAGTAGCTATACTTTTTCAGTACAGTTTGTGCAATAAACACATTTGAGTTTATGGGATGGTATACAAAAGTATTGAGGTTAGCGACGCAGTCCTATTGATACACTGGTGTTACACTAATGATGAAGTGTTAGCGGACTGAAACATATTTGACCGAGTTGTTGTGTTTCAGGATGCCAGGAAAGCGTGTGCGGATGCTACCCTGTCTCAGGTAAAGAAATATGTTCATACCATGATCTTCACTCACCATTATTTATTATTTAACAATGGTAAAATATGTTTAAAAAAATACTAAAATCAGCTTCGCTGTTGGGTGGGTGTTGGGGTGGGTGGTGATTACAGTGAGTGCATGATTTGAAGACTGCATTCTTTTTATGTTTTTGTTAGTCATATCTTTATTTGTGCCTTTTACTTCTTTACCAAATACAAATGCCACTGCACTATGCCACATTACTTGAAGCTTGAGTGTAAACATCAGAATAAAATATAGTGGCATTAAAGTGACTGTTTCTCTCATCTTGATCTTGTTTAGATCACAGCTAACATCGACCCTGTTGGCCGAATTCAGATGCGTACTAGACGGACACTGAGGGGGCATCTGGCTAAAATCTATGCCATGCACTGGGGCACTGACTCGAGGTAATCTCATTCAACTCCATTCTGTCCATTGACTAAATATTTCATCCCATCAGCCCAGCCCCCTTCCCCTAAATGCAGGAAATGGACATAAAAGCTAGCTTGACTGTCTTTGTGCTAGTTACTTCTCCTGAGGGTCCTTGTCAAATCATGACACTCTACAATAGCTCCCTTATGCATCCAAAAGCAGGTCTTTTTTCTTTACATCTGTGCAAAGTGATCTATCAGATTAACATATACTCAGTGTTCCAACAATTCAACAGTAGGATACGTACGCACATGCACAATAGGTAATGCATTTTTGTTGAATGCACATTGAGCACGCATCAGTCACTCTATGTTTGAGTGTGTCTACTGTGTTGTGTGTTTGTGTGCGTTGGGGGTGGGGTATGTGGGTAGGGAAAATACTCAAAATGGAGTCAGCCTTTGTTGGAGCTGTGTTGAGGCTAGATAGCTGAGGCAGATGAAGCAACACTCCTCACTTTACATACAGCCTTTTCCCTGGAGTTGTACACACCTCTCACCTCAGCAACCAACAAGTTAATCACTGTGGTGCTGGTGTGCGTCAGTCCACAGAGAGACCATTGCAAACTGCCATGTCACCTCATCATCTTTCCAGTCATAAACCCAAGACAAAAAATCTACCACTGTTTACCCACCGTCAGCTCTTCCTGTTTATTTGTTTCATCTGTTAATGTTTCACCTCCCGGAGGAGTTGGGGTATTTATTAGACTACCTGCTGAGATTCAGCCACCCAGAAAGAAGGTCACATGAAGATGTTTTGACCCAGAGTCGAGGCTAAGTCTGGTATTTGGAGACAGTCATGGAGACACTACTTGAATTCAGTCTTGGGTGGGTTTCTAACAGTTTTAGAAAGAAACCCATCACTCATTTACAGGTAGTTCCCGTCATTAGCCAATAATATATCGGGTTAAATGTTCAGGGTGTAGTCATCTGTGAACCATACATCTACACAAAGGTTTATCTTATAAAATGTAAAATGCCTGTAAGATACAAAGGTTTGTAATATTACTATGATTAAACATGAGATATCTAACATTTCAGTCACCATAAAACATTGTTTTCTAGTAGAAAAAAGTGAGTTTTATTTTTAAAAACTAAAAAATCAGTGAGTCATAATTCATGTCACACATGAAAAGATTTGTTCATAACCACAGTTGACCCAATAGTTGTTTGGTTTTTGTTGTTGTTTTTATGGCTCTACTGATAACAAGCCGGCTCTTGTTACAGTTGAGTTTTGGTTATAAGGTTATGAATTAAGATGATTTTTCAAATTAATGTTGATTTCTTAAGAATTAAGTATTGAGTGATTTTATTATATAACCATTGCAACATCTGAAATACCTTGTCTGCACTGAATATAATAGACAGAAATGATTCAAGCAATATCAGATAGTTATCATTGGAAAAAAATGTTGTGCACCATTTTTATTAGGCAGTTAATTTTTGTTTCTCTCATAATCTTTCACTCATCATGGACTCCAGCCTCCAAAATTGTTCTCTCTAAACCTAACCTAACTCATCACACAACTATACACTCTATGTAAATGAGTCCTTGGTACCTGAGTGCATTTGGTTTCACATGAATGCTGTTTACATTAGCTGAAAGTCATACGAAAGAATGGCAAACATTAGAAGAAACTGAAAGTTTGGCTTCATCTTGCGCTTTTCTTTCTTCCTTTGCTGCTATTCACTTGAGCTGAACAACACTTCAGACAAACACACTTTCTCCTTGTGTTTGACTTTATCACAGTTAGCCAAACAGACCTGATGAATGATGAGCAAACTGAATTTGTGTTTGCTCAAAATCAGGTTTTTGTTCAGTTTTAAGTGATTCAGAGAAAAGCAGAGCAATAAATACAATGAACATGGTTGATGTCAGAGCTCTATTCTGACTAGAAAGTGAGCACATCAAAGCATTGCATCATCATCTCCCAGCTGACATGCACACACCCGCACACAAATACACACTATCACATTTCACTGGAAGTTAATATTGGGCCTAATCTGAAGTTGTTACATTTTCCTGCTTTTGACATCATCCTAGGCTTTGATTATTTGAGTTTAATATGTTCATTTGAAGGTTGGAAAGCCGATGCTTCATTTTCTTTTTGACTAAAATTCCCAGCACAGACTTTTCTGTCCCTGGCTTATTATGTGCTGGAGTGTGCACATGTGAGTGTGTTCCCGCCAGCCCGGTAGTTAAGATTTGCATAGTCCCAGCAGGCCTTGGTGTGTTCACTCCTTTTCCTGTTCCTATGTGCATTGGGGCCATCACTGTGGTTACTCTTGTTAGGTTCACCCAGATAGCAGAACACAGCCACACAGGTCATGTGGCCTGGATTGCTTGCTATCTGTTGTCAGATATGCACTCATAGACAAACACATTGTCCTGGATGTTTTGTCCTCTATTACAATTACATTTAATATCCATAATTAATGCACATAAAGGTACTGCACACTATATAATATTCGGTGCAGTCTGTAAGTGTTTGGATATCGACACATTTTATATTTTGTTGTCCTTGCACTTCAGCACGTTGGATTTTAAATGAAACAATACATTTGAGGTTAAAGTGTTGACTTTATGTGCAGGTTAACAGTGTGGGAATTTTAGCCTTTTTTTAATACATATTCCAATTGTTGTCTCAAATAAAAGTGAAAGTGAGCACAACAAAAGGTGCATCACTGGCCAAACACTTTCACTTAATGCAACATGTTCAAATATTCACAGAATTAATGAAAACATTTAAACAAAAATAAATTGTGTGTCACTTACTATTATTTGTGTTTGTGAAGATTACAAATGACAGGAACTGAGTACCAATATATTACAAATGTATACAGAAACAACACCACACATTGGATAAGGTAGATGCAATTATTTCTGTGCATATCTAAAATGCGTGTTAACTGTATCTGCATGTTGTCATTGTTCTAGCTGGGTTTTTTTTACCAGCTGTTTTTCTCTGCTGGTTGAAACTCACATAAAACCTTTGTCTCAGGTTTGTAGGGACTGGTCATTTTAAATTGTTCTGTCGTTTGATCTGATCTTTCTTTTCATCAGGCTTTTGGTCAGTGCCTCCCAGGACGGCAAACTCATTATTTGGGACAGCTACACCACGAACAAGGTAAAACCACCATATTCCAAAGAACTGAAACGATCTCAATGGCCTGTAATTCTTGTTTTTCTTTTTCTTTTGGTGAATCTGTGAACAGTAATAATTCCAAGTTATATTGTTACGGCAATGAAACAATAAGAGCAAAGGTCATCATCAAAATATTAAAATAAGATAATAAGATGACATTATAGAATATCTGTCGGTCAGCATGCCTAAAGGCAATTGGATCTCAAACCAACAAGTCAAAAGGGAAACTTTGGCTTATGAGGAAGTCTAAACATAAAGAAATTATATGGTTGACTTTCACCAGATATCCAAATGGTTTTGCAACTGGTTGTCAGGTGAACCATTGTCGGTATTTGTTCATCAAAACACAAGTCTGCAATAATCATTACTACCCCCATTTCTGGCAGATAGTTTGGTTTTGATTGACAAAGTGCTGAGTTCATTATAAAACAATTCAACTGTTTGAGGGTGCCAAGTAATGCTATTTATATTGTGCCCTTGAAAGGTTAAGTTAATATTGCAGACAGACTTTGTCACATGTCCTCCCCTCTCTCTCCCATCTGTCACTGCATACTATCTAATATTAAATCTTCCTCCCCTCTTCCAGGTCCATGCTATCCCGTTGCGCTCCTCCTGGGTGATGACGTGCGCCTATGCCCCTTCTGGGAACTATGTTGCCTGTGGAGGTCTGGACAACATCTGCTCCATCTACAACCTGAAGACCCGCGAGGGAAATGTGCGTGTCAGCCGTGAGCTGGCCGGACACACAGGTAAGCTGGAAACATCAACATTTACCCATCAATCCCAAGATTTTTGATAGTCAGATTTATCTGCCAATATATTGTATTTGTACAGATACTCAGTGTCTACTATTTAATGTAGATATTATTCTGCAATAGGAAAATATTCTGTAGGCTATGGGACAACAAACATTGTCTCTGGAACCCAGACTGACATAGTTTGGTGTAATTGATGCCTCTGTGCTGACCTCTACCATTTATCTGTGTGAATGACAATGAATAGAGAAACAGCTTAGTTCCCTTAAAGCTGCATCTCTCTACCACCCAGGTGGACACACAAGAACACATTTTATCAGCAAGCATGATAATCGAACTTGAGTTGTAGCTACCAAACATCAGGTAGCAGTAGTCAGTTTTCTGGCATCACAGACTAGAGAGAAAGGCCTTGGACCAGTCCTGCTTTTAGGAATACTGAATTCTCAAGATTGGTCCCTCATTAGCGTTCAATAGTCCCTGCAGATATTAAGTCACACTATGTTTAGCAGTAATACTACAGATAACTCTTGGATTTTAATGAATTCATGCTAAATGTACTCTAAGATCTGCACACATTAGCTTACCGAAATGGCGGCGAGAAGTAATTGGAACATGAAACATCAATAGACAACACGTGGCATGATCATGTTCACCCAGCCTCTGTGTGCTGCTTTCTACAAAGGGGCACCTAAAGGACAAGAGAGGTCCAAAATGTCAAATTGTCATAATGTTATCTTAACAGAACTCTGTCACTGCATTTTTAAAGACAGTTTCACACTCAAGTTGAATTTGTCTCTTTATTTGGGTCATACCCATTTCTAATCATTTTGTAAATTGGGTGAATCTAGTTGATATCAGGTAACAAGGATGGGACCTTTTGACTGATGAATGTATTGTTTAAATGTCTGCCTCCCACAGCAACCAGTCAAATATAAGCCATTTTATTATTTGCTGTATGCCCCCCCCCCATGTCAGCCTCATCTGCTGGTGTAAGCCGAATTATTCTCACATCCGAAAGATGCCAGTCACATGGTGTGTCTTTCTTCATAAATGTAGGAGCTGGTCTAGCTGTATCCTAGCTCAAGCCAATGAAAGTGTTGAGCTCTTAGGCGAGGAGCATTCATCTGATCAGTGTCACATGATGCAGGAAGTGTGTCAGCATTTTAGTTCTAGTTCCCTCACTATAGGGAGGGGTATGTACACTCTGCCAGCTAGTAAAGGATGAATTATGGAAGCAAGTCATGAACCAGGGGGTACTCTACAGCCTTTTTTCTGTTTCTGGTAGTGAATTAGTCAATTCATCTCCCCCACATCCAGCACAGCATTTTGCACTCAGACAATTTGGAATAGAATTTCTTCCTCTGTGCAGAAATGAAGCCTCTCCTACTATAGAAGAGCCTGTCCATCATAAATGAGTTATTCAATCAATGTGTTTGATTTCTGACAGGTTACCTGTCCTGCTGTCGCTTCCTGGATGACAACCAGATTGTCACCAGCTCTGGAGACACCACCTGGTGAGTTGTGGCACTGCACCCAATGCAATCCAATAGAGCACCCTTCCACAAACTACGACCTCACCATAGGGTTAACTCAACACCTATCTTAACAGAATTTAATCAGAAATAGAGCATTATAAACTTCAAACATAGCATTAGTTGCAGGGCTATCGTATTTGTTTGCATTGTATTGTAAGGTGTTCCTACATGTAGTCCTAATGGTTAAGATTTCTCTTTCAACAATATCTATTGAAACAGTTATAGCCATATCAGTTTTCCAGATCAATATTGAGATTCACTCGCAACTGTTGACATTGTATCCAGCATGGCAACAGTAAAAGCCAAGTCAACCATAAGCTTCAAGTGCTTGGGCTAGTTTGATTTCATACAGCCACCAGCATCACATCATAGCTTAATCAGATTCCTTCTCGAATAAAACATACACATTTTCCAATGCGCTTTACATGTTGTTTTGCTGCTGTAATTTGACAGCGTTCTTTCTGTTTTTGCAGTGCTCTGTGGGACATTGAGACTGGTCAGCAGACAACTACATTTGCTGGTCACACCGGTGATGTCATGAGTCTCTCTCTGGCGCCCGACACCAGGCTGTTTGTCTCTGGAGCCTGCGATGCCTCGGCCAAGCTCTGGGACATCAGAGAAGGAATGTGCCGACAGACCTTCACTGGCCACGAGTCGGACATCAACGCTATCTGCGTAAGGCCACACACAGACACCCACACACACACTTACATGTTATATACAATTCATATCTGGGTGTCTAGTCTCAAGTCATTCAAGGCATGTCCATGTCAAGTCAGAGCAAGTCTTAAGTAAAGTTTATAAGCATATTGCAAGTCAAGCTGTATATCATTCAGGTCTGTGGATGCTGACCATTACAAAAAGACTGCATTTAAATTAGGCTGTGTTAATAGTGTGTTGGTCACATATCTGAGACCTAGTCCTTTCAGTTTGTGTGAATGAAATGCTTAGAACTTCCTGGGAGTTCATAGTTGTGCATACTCGATAATTATTACTGAAATAACAATCCATACACTTCATAGATGTCTAACAGACTACAAAAAGTTAAATGATTTGTACATTTTTAAGTGACCAATTGCACAAAAAAGATGCAGCTAGATACTGTTGCACAACTGAAGGACAATAACAAACATAATCACAATGACTAAATAAAGAATGTATGTGAAAAAGCTGAAATAAAAAACACTGAAAAATCTCCCTTGGCCTTTGCTGCAGTTCTTCCCCAATGGCAACGCCTTTGCCACGGGCTCAGACGACGCTACCTGCCGGCTGTTTGACCTGCGTGCTGACCAGGAGCTGATGGTTTACTCACATGACAACATCATCTGCGGCATCACCTCCGTGGCATTCTCCAAGAGTGGCCGCTTACTGCTGGCTGGCTACGATGATTTCAATTGCAACGTCTGGGACACTTTGAAGGCCGACCGTGCAGGTAAGCAAAGGATTGGAGCTAGACGATTATGTTGTTGTTGTTGTTGTTGAAGTAGTTCCACATTAATTGGGGAAATTATTCTGGAGGCCATTTGGCCAAATATGTCATGAAGTCAATATTTCCAGGTCTGCTCCATTACAGTGCTAGCACTTTCAGCTGTGTCGCTAACCTGCAGTAAATGAGAGTTCAGTGTCAACCCCATTCACAAATGTGGGGTGGAGAAGGGGAGCATATCTGCCGCCGCCTTCGTTCAGAACTCCAGGTGTCAGTTGCCTTCCACCACAGTCTCCTCTTCTTCTGCATTCACTGCAGTTCAGTAGTGAACAAACAGAATAGAGGATGTAAAAACAGGAGGAATGTGGAGAACATAATCTGCCGCATGCTATGAGATCTCAGTTTTTACACCTCTACACACCTGGCCAGTTGCTGCAAAAAGCGGGCGTGGCTCTTACTTGGTTGATTTTAGGACTTTAGACATATTGAGTGAACCACACTAAACCACCAACCCCCTCTGAAAGGAGTTTTTCACTGTTTTCAGACTGATGTACTGGAATATACTGTATCTTTACTCCTCGCAAAATAACATAATACAAGAATGTTCTGAGGTTTGTTGTTAGGCTAGTAGTAAAACCACTAACTGAAGGAGAAGTACCTGAAGCATGTTGAGGGAAAGTGTGTGTACCAAAAGGTACATTTCAGATGTTTATGACAGAATCAACCGATTCAGAACTGTAAGATCATCTAGGTGTGGGTATTTGTTTAGGTGAGGCAGGTTTTAGAGTGAACAAACAAAACATACAAATTACTTTGCCATTGAGCCATTATGAATCTCATTAAAATGCCATGTACCAATCCCATTTGGACTGTTAATTGCAAATACTAAACAGATCCTATGTTTTATTAAACATTTCAGACTGATACCAGTTTGGATAATATGACAAAAAGGAATGTTTATTAATTCCCTGTTGTATAAAGGTATCAACCTGATATATGTGTAATTATGATAGTATTATAGTAATTGTAAAATGTTTAGTTTATTCCAATGTATCTTGTGTGATACAGTGCCTAACCTTAGACTTTGTCATGATGTGACTAGATTTTTGATTTCTGTATCTACATCTTGATTGTTAAACAGCTGGTTAGTCAATTTCCTGTTAAAAGCTACACCATAAGGCAACAGAACATTTCCAAACAAAGTTGTGAAAAGTTTACTGAGTAGTACCAGTCAGGGAAAAGATACAAGAAATCTTTGAAGCCACAGAGTACAGCCAGCCACCAAGACGGGTACGGACGCTCTGAAGGAGCTGCAGGGCTCCATGGCTGCAATGGGAGAAACTGTCATACAACAACTCTTGCCTGGTGCACAACTTGCAGCTTTATGCTTGTTGAAAAAAAACTCACATGACATCTGGACTAGTGTTTGCCAGAAGGCAACTCTGGAACACTGAGAAATAAAGTGGAGGAAAATGTAGTGGTATGATCAGACAAACGTTAGCTTTTTGGCCATCACGCTAAATGCTATATTTAGTTAGTCTGAGTTAACATCATGTATCAGTAGAAACAAATAGGCCCTGCAAGGTTTGTGAAGGTAGTGTAACATGAATGCAGCAAAATAGAGAAAAATCCTGGAGAACCTGCTGAAAGCAAGACAATGGCACAAAACATAAAGCCAAAGCTACGCAGGAATGGCAAAGTCAGAGGGTGAAGTCTCATGACATCACCAGTGTGTCAGTCAAGTCAGAGGCCTTAGTCAGTACTGAATATGTGAAAGAACTTAAAAATTCCTGTTTACTCACACTCCCCATAAAACATGACAGAATTTAAGCAGTTTTCCAAATAAGTAGGGGGTGAAGATGTAATGGCTACATGTGCAAATCTGATACAGACCTGTCCACATACAATCAAGGCTGTCATTGCTGCCATATGTTTTCCCAATATATATACTTGAATGGCCCAAATACTTGTGCATGCAATCTATTACTTTGTTTTTTAAATGTGTAATTCATTAAGGTGAATTTGTAGAGATGGTTTTCCTTTTGAATTCCAAGTATTTTTTCCGGTGTTCAGTGTGTTAGCAATGCTTTTTGTTTTTAGTTTTAGTGTCATACATTTAATACCCTTTAAAGTTTGATGTTCAAATGAGACAAACATTACCTCCAAGAAATTGTCACGTGTCATCTGTTAAAGAATAAGAATAACTATGCTTTTGCAATTACAGTATTCATTAATTAAAGCTAGTCTCCTAACAAGGTTTAGTTCTGTCAGACTGTTGATTGCTTAGAACAGAGTAGAGGACAAACCACAAGGCGAAAAACAAAAACTCATCGACTTACATGGCATGCTTTTTCTATTCAGTGCATATTGCAGGAAGCGACCAGAGTCTAATATTGACATGAGTAGTTTTACATTGATAATGCGTCCGTATATGAAGAAGATTCATTGTTGTGTGTATAAAAGACATTAATGTACATCTGGGAGAGCAGCAAGTGTCACCTGCTCCAGCAGTGGAGAGCCCCTATGGGGGCATGAATACTTTACAGCTATTGACTGCATAGTGGGATAGGGATCAGAGGAGGCCCACATCTGAGCAGGCTATTTCAAGTATACAAACACACAGGTATTTGCTCCATTGGTGGGTAAAATATTGATTATCAACATATTGAGTCAGTATAAGCCTTTAATAATTGTCTAAAAGCTCAGCAAGTGGCATTTGGAGGTCTTTGTGGTTTGAACCAAAGAACCAAAACACATTAGGCAGGCAGGCAGGTATCAAGACCCCAAATGCCCTGAAGCAGATTGTGTCACCTTGTCCTTTTTTCACCTTTTTTCACCTTTTTTTTTTTTCATGTTTCACATTTTACGAATCAAACCAGGTTACCACAATGTCCAATTTAAAATTCTGGCTTTACTTACCTACCTAGCATGTGGTATCCATGAGACAGAGCAGATTTGTTGCTGTATCTTAGCCTCTGGTGTCTCCGCAGGTGTCTTGGCTGGTCATGATAACCGGGTGAGCTGCTTGGGTGTGACCGACGACGGCATGGCAGTGGCAACAGGGTCCTGGGACAGCTTCCTCAAGATCTGGAACTAGAGTCTGAAGGTAAATGATGAACTGAGAGGAACTTGCTGTCAGAGCAATGGTTTATTAACAGCATCAGCCACATGGGACCTCATCTAGAATTTGTATTTACTGCCACCTGGTGGCTGGCAAGGAAGGCACAACATATGAAACATAATGTGAAACAAACATCAAACATTATATCACATCAGCACACATAGTGGAATTATTATACCTGAGGGCCCCAGTGTTAAATTTCACTGGATTTCAAATGTTTTTCATCCAGTTAAATGTTGTTTTTTTTACTGTGCAGTGACAATTTCTGCCTGATCTATCATGTTTTGTTCTCATAGCTTCAGAAAGTAACGTGATATTGAGATTGGACTAGAAATATTTAGCATATAAAATGTATAATATAATTTTATATTTATAAAATAAATGTGTGAGCAGTTTTTGTCTGCAGTTTGTGAATAATTGTGAGTGCTAATCAAACTTGGAGGAAGTGATACGCACATATGATCAACTTTGATTGAATAATTTTACTGTTGACTTTACTGAAGATAATAATGATGATTCTTTTGTTTGTTTTCCAGATGGCATCTGGACTCCGAAGTTGAGTGGAAGACCATTCCAACATCACAATGTTCAATTTTATTGCATATCCAATCTTTTCAAAAACACCATGATACTGACTCCAAACACCCCAAAAAACTATCAAGGGCAAAAATTCTCTCTCTCTCTCTCTCCTTCTCATTTAAAAGAGCACAATTGTCTGTCACTCATTCAGCTACCAAAAAAAAAACGAAAAAAAAGGAAAAAAAAAGCTTGAGGAATTTAGTGGTTTCAAAATGGAACGGAGGGGGAAATTGTGCATTCCTCCCATGACCATGGTCTGGTATTCTAGTAAGTGAAAATACAAACACCCCACCGCCGCTGCCGCCACCACCAAGCAAACATGTCCTGCGTCCTCATTATACACAGGTCTGAGTGAAGGTTATTACATGACAGTGATCTAACTCTTATTAGCTTTTTGGCCATGTTTATTTTTGTTTCTTTGTTGTTTTCATTATTTTTATTTTTGTTTTGTTAAAGAGAAGTAGATCAGTGAACTGTCAGTTAATGTTTAAAATGAGGAACAAAGCTTTGTTTTATTTCCTAGTCTTTACACATTTTAGAAAATGTTTTTAAGTTGGAAACTAAAAGAACCTCCAGATCACGTCATTTTAAATCCAGCTTTATCCCACTGGAGAACAAAGCGAGAGAATTGAGCTTCAACAGGGAGTCCTCAAGCCACTTCTGGTCCTTCTGTATATTTAGTCCCATGATACTTTTACTGTTTCTTTTTTTCCAGTGTAGTCCACAAATCTTTGTTTGCACAAAAATTAAACTTTGCATATATAGAATAATGTCTAAAGAAAAAAAAAGTTAAACTAACCAAGCACATGCTGTTTATGATAATGAATGCTCGTTTTTAAAACGAAAAACAACAAAAAAAAAACAAACCATTTTAACCATTCTTACACCTTTTTGTCTGGCGACAGTGTAGAATAATTAAATGAAGATTAACCCATCAGATCATAATCCACCCCTCCCCCCTTTTTTATTCTTTTTTTTTTTCTCCTTTAATTTAGTTTTGTTTTCCCTGGTTTCTGTTGCCCGTGGTTGGGACCGGTGATGTGAATTGGTTGGGTAGGGAGTACCTCCACTTTAGCCCGGTTACAATCCGGACGTTTCTCTTTTAACAGAGGTGCCCATTCCGTGCTTGGAAATGCAGTTACTACTCTGTGAATGACATGTTGTATAAATCAATGTTTGAAAATAATGATATTGAAACTTTTTAAGTTAAAAACGAAAAAAAAAAAGATTTTGGTTGTCTGCCATGGGTGGGTTATCTCTTAGAATCGCATGCTGTAGAATTGCTTAAAAAGGTGCATATGGAATTAAGTCCTTTTGATGTTTTTCTTTAAGAAAATAACCTGTTGAATATATCAATACAATGGTATTTATATTTTTTCTTTTTCTTTTTTTTTTTTTTTTCTTTTTTTTTTCTTCTTTTTGTTTTTGGCTACTCCGTGCATACATGATTCAACTCTAATGTCAAAGCTATGCACTTGAGAAGCAAACCCTGCAACATAAACGGTTACTTGGTCCATACTTGGGAGGGATTCCACAAATTAAGAAGTAACGTAAATGTTTAAATTGTACACACATGCATACGTACATTCATTCACCTAAACATACACAATCTCAAATGGAACAAATAAAATTTCATTCCTTCTGTAGCAAACAAAATTCCACTTACAAAGAAAAACATTTTATAACAGGTTTTTTTCTGTCCTTTAATAAAAAATGAAAAAAAAAAATCTTGCAGCATCTGAATGGCAGAATTTTCTGTTGTTCCCTTCTCCTTGTAAACAGAGACGCTCTTTCTTTAGCAGTAGTGACATTTTTTCCATTCTGTTTTTTCTCTGCGACATTCTGTACAAAAAATGTGCTGTAATTGTGCGTTAGGCCTGGAGTTGGCAAAAAATAAAATGAAATAAAAAATATTAAAAATTAATTAAATTCCCTTTCCTTTTCTCTCTTTCTCCATCAAATAACTGTAGAGCTCTGCACCCCCACTGTTCCCTTTTCACCTTTTGTATTTAATTTTAAAGTCAGTCAGTGTACAACCGAAAGCTGGATGCAAGATAGAAACTATATTAAAATGTACTGTTATTTAAGATGTAATAAAAAGCAGTTTGAGATGACCTACTGTGTTGAGTGTGATTCACTTAGAGCGGTTTCCACTGATGCTAGAATGTTGCAGACTGTTTGGTTTCCTTGTAATTATGTTCAAGTCAAATAAACAATTTCTTATCCACTGTTGAATCAGTCTGACTCCTCTGTACAGTCATTTGCACAAGGTAGCCATTTACACTGACCGCATAGGGACACCTTATATACCTATTGGGAGGACTGAAACTTCAGCAGGTTGCAAAATAAACTTTTTGTCCACTGGTCAATGGCTAGGGAGCGGTCAATTTTAACCAGCTACTGAATAAAGCCACATTTTGGCTGGTGAGTGAAGGAAATCTACCACACATTAACATATTTTACTGACATTTGACTTGTCAATGTTTGGTAAGGTCAATTAACTGCCAGGTTGCTTAAATGTCTCGCTAAAGCGCATTTCACTCATCAGTAGCTTATTTATTTCCCCCTTTGTTGGATTGGTGTTTTTCTTTGGTGTATATGCTTGGAAACACTTCCTGACCTTTTTCGCCCTCTATTGGACAGAAGCATGAAATGCAATGAGAAAGTTTCTTTAGCCAGATTGAGTTTTTTTTAAATTGTATTTAAAAGATTATTATTATTTTGTCATATAACAAGATGATGATGAATCATCATACAGTACACAAATCATTTGTGTCAAATAAATGAAAGTCAGTCAGAGCAGTGTCACTGTACAGTTCCTCTTTGTGGAGATAACACTTTCATTGTAGCAGTAATACTGCATGTTAAGTGATTACATCAAAAGCTCATTTATTTCTCATATAACATTTACTCACATTGTTAGAAACTGAGAAGTTGCTTATGAGTGAATGAATGAAAACAGGTAACACTGTTTTAGATATATGTTCCATACTGATATGAGATTAACCTTTTTTTATAATGAACATTTCCAGTTCACTGAGCACATCTATGACACAGTGAACGGGCAATAACCTCTTAACCGAACGGCCTAGACCACCTGCATATTTCGAGACAAGAACCCAAAGGTATGTCAGACTGGATTACCAACAAACCGCCCAAGGCCCCAGGTCCAACCCCCAGTTGGCAATGGGGGGCCAGCACCAAATGTTTGCCTCATGGCCCCTAGGAAAAAATATTCTGGTCATGCAGAGCGGTCAGACCACATTCAGTCCTATTGCATCACTGTCCAGATGACATATTCAGACAATCTGGAAAAAGTGCTAGTTGCCACTTTGGGATGAGTTGACACGTAGAACTTGTTCAAAATCACACAGAGAAATAAACCTATAGGAACAGTATATAGTGGATATAGTGGATATAGGGGACACGGTTTGCTTTGGTACATTTTGAATTATCAATATCAACAACTGGCAATGTACTGGCATATACATTCAGCAAATGTAGCACAAGAGAGAAAAAAGTTTCTATTAGTTCTATATTATATAAGAATGAGTGTGATAATAAATGCTATTATACTAGTAATTATCATTCTGTTCTAATAAACAGTTCCCTATTGTAAAAATAAACCAAAAGCTATACAGTGTAATTCAACTGTTAACATGATGACTGCTAATATCGATAATAACCAGTTAATTCATACAGCAGCCTCACGTATAGGACCTTCATTATAATGTAATTACACCGTTCAGTCCAAAATGACACCGGCGGGGAGCGAGCGAGCCTGTGATTGGTCGGTCAGTATCAGGAAGTGATGAGCTGACTGTTGACAGCTCTCATGTAAAGTAAGATGGTGTAACATTATTATCTGAGGGGACAATGGTGAGGCTCTGATCCCACGGCAGGTTCCTGCGCTCCCAATCTGTGTCGTGCCCTGTAACGTTGTGGGTGAAAGGTACAGTTGGCCACAGAAGTAGTTCATATTACGCTTTGTGTTGAATATGCCTAACTACTAGCTTAGCTCGCTAACTAGCTTCCCACTAGCTTAGTTAGCTCACTGTGAATATTGTAACTACGGTCTGGCTTCGTCACCATTCATCCGCTGGACACTCTTGTATTTCGGTGTCGGTTGAACAATAATTGGACTTTTAGGAAACTTGCAGAGCTAGCTAGTTTGAGTGACAACGACGCCGGCAGCCTCACTAAGCTGTGACACAATAATTAAACTGTACATAGCTAGGTTATAGCTAGCTTTTAATCCGGTTGTCTAGCCGACGGTAACCTCAGATGATGGGACCTTGTTATGATTCATTAACGTTAGCTAACTCCGCTAATGTGCTGCTTTACACGTAACTTTCACTTTAAACTCAAATGTATCGGACTGTAACTGTATGTCGGTAACGTTAGCGTGTTATTTCAAATTCACATAGACTTAGAAATAGTTTGAACTTCACAGTATTGTTTTTTTCTGTAATTTGTCGGATGCATGTTTTAAAACCAATATTAAAAGTGGGAAATATCCAGATATGTGTACGGCCTGTTGGATTGTATGTGCGCCGAATGATAGACTGACTGTTAATGTATCTATGTACACTTTGTGTAGAGTAATATTCTGTAAGGTGTTTGCGCGGTTCTGAAGCAATAATACAGTTGCACAATTCTCCAATGGTGTTTGGAGCTGCGTTTCCACCGTGCATGGGCGATTTTCTGCGCAGTGTGACTAAGTTGACTTAACGCTCGAATGCCTCATTATTTGACTGAAGCTCTGTCAATGATTGCCGTGTCCTCTCAGTTTACTTACAGCCTGGCTGTCTGACATGGACGGTGGAGAGGAGGTGAGAGTGGAAGCTGCCCCGTACTGCTGCTCCACCTGTGATGGAGGAGAGGTCGCCGGCCGCAGCCTGGCTAGACGCAACAGGAAGACCCGCAGCCTGAGCACCTCCTCAGCCAGCAGCTCCTCTGAGTACAGGTGGGCGTTGAACAGGGGCCCACAGATATAACATGATTTCTTTATGTTGATGACAAGCCTGTTATTATGTTTGGAGCTATAGGTCATGAGATTTGTATAACTAGATCATTACAAGATGCCATTATTTCCTAGACCATGCATTTAACCGGCTGCTTTTCTAGCCAGACTACTAAATAGGATCTTTTACTAATGGTTATGGTCTCACTGATAGATGTGGAATCAGCTTTTAGCTTAGAACCTTATAGATATGTACCTATCAGACTTATCCCCCTTTGAGAACTAATCTAAATCTAAACATGCCTGGTTTTACTGCATTTGTATTTTGGGGTCGTTGTTTATGATGTTGTCTAGCTGGTCATGTCAGTTTTACATCATTTGTTGCCTTTCGTATTAAAATGAAGAACACATGCCACAACACAATAACCAGAGTAACTGCTGTGTGGTATTTAAGAACAGCTGCTCTTGCTTTGGGTTTCATGAGAAATGTTTTTGAAACAGCCTTGTGACATGATCTCTGTTGCACTACCTCAGACATTTGAGAAACACATATGTGCACAATCCCTCCAACGATAACAGCAATGGTGTCAAGGAAACCGAAGGTCTGACACCCTGAAATGTTTGTTCACTGTGGTTGTTGCAAGGGGCCTTTGTTTGTATGTTTTAGCAACAGTCGTGAGGTTTCTTACAAGGAGAAGTGGAAACGGCGAGGACCTACCTTAACATGTCCTTGAAGTAGCAATCTGGACTGTCCCATTATTGATGAGGAAATGAGGAAGTGAACTGTCATTCAAAGATTACACATGTCCAAGATGTTGAAATATACTCCCACATATTCAGTTTCATTGAGTTTATCTTAGTTTGGCAATGACACTTCTCGTTTTTGACATTTGGTGAGGATTGGTGTTGAATTTAGAATTGTGGAGAGTTATTTTATGCTTATAGGGCAGTGACTCATAAAAAACAAACATGAGGGAAGTGGGTTCCTTGGCTGAAGGGTGCTTGGAGTTACTATTTAACATGGCAGAATAAGTATTGGTGAATTTAATCATAGAATTTTGTAAAAATTTGTGCAATCATTTGGGTTTTTTACCAACGTAACATAATATTTGATGGATTACTGTCGACATGAAGAAACATTTCAAAATACAAGAGGAGTTATATGGGGGGGGAACTTGATGAATATATAATGTTGGATTGAAATGTTAAAAATGTTATGTAAATGTTAAAAGTGAAAGCTTTCTCTGCTCTCAGTTTTCTTTGATCATCAACCCTGCCAGAATGATTATAACAGGATACCCTTTGGCACAGAGCATCTTGACAGTCAGTAATATGACTGGCCTTTGTTGTTGCATGTAAAGTTTATATTCTAGTGTTTCCTTTGCTTGTGAAATGAGAGGATTTTTTTTCTTTGTATCTTTGTCAATTTAAACTGAATATCTTTGGGTTATTGACTGTTTATCTTTGTTAGTTGGTTAGTCTAAACCCAAGACATATTTAGGACATGACTACGGACCCTTGGGAGTTGGGATGGGAATTTTTTTCCTCTGCTATTTGTTGTGCTGTTGCTGAGATGGTGAATGTAAATCTTAAAGGTGCATTAAAAACATTTTGTCCAGTAGAGGGCAAAAGAACCGTTAGTAAGCTGTTAGTAAACAGTATCCTACTAATACCTGATAGACAACCAGCATTATCATCCCACTGGAGTCGTGTTTCTGGCCTGTTGACTAATCCCAAAACAATGACCTAAAAGAGGATAAAAACTCAGTAGAGATGCCAGATCGATGATAATTCTCTGTGGGTTTGTCACTATGAGGAACACCTGTCACATTACACAGATTCATTTCATTGGCTGTTAATATGAAAATATTGATTAATGCAGCTTTAAGAGGCAATAAACAGCAGATGGTGAATTCGCAGAATCAGACTGCTAAGAGGATTTGCTGGCTGAGCGATGTGATACGGCTCCAACGCCAGTAGTTAGAGCCAGTCGGCTAGTATTCCTCCATTGCAGCTCAAAGTCAGTGACCTTTCACCCGCAACGCAGTCGTAAGTCTGGAAAGCCAGAGTGTGCTAGGATTTTTCCACTGCAACCTAGTCTGTGTTCTCAAACTCCAGAGTAGATAAAGACATCTGATGTGTTCATATTAATGGTTCTTAAAACTGTTGGACTTTATTTCATCATTTACTGATACAGTATTTGTACTGCAGGTAGGAGAGATATAAGTGTTTGTTTTTCAGACATTTCACAATGCATTACTACATTTGCCAAAGTCTTGACACAGTATAGAGCATCAAAGGTCACACAGAACATTTAGCATGTTTTATAATACATTAGATAGACAGGTAGTTTGGTCGTGTGTCTGATATCACCTGATGATGAATTAAATCGAGTGAATTATTAGGTTTAGGCTCTGTATCTAAATGTCTCAATCACTGTGGCTTCACTTCTCTTTTTTCTTTGAAACAAAGAAATGAAAGTGGAATTTATTTGATGAGAAACTTACATGTATTTAGAAATGTAGGAATTTTAGCTACATCCCGCCATCGGTGTACAACACTGGCCATTCTTCAGCTCAGCTTACAGTGTCCAGTAAATGATGGAAATGTTATTTTACAACTGAAACAAAATTAAACTTTTACTTCTCTTTTTCTACTGTGTAAAAATAGCTCACGTCTAAAAGCAGTGTTTTTCTTCTTCTGTAGGGGTTCTTTGCATTCTTCAGAATCCAATTGTCTTTGTCATCCTCTCTTTCAGGAGGAATCAGTCTCTACATGGACCAAGTCCTGTGACCACGTTCGGCCCTAAAGCATGCATGCTCCAGAATCCACACGCAGTAATGTAAGTTGCTTTTTTTTTTCCTCAAAAGAGACTGTGGACATTGTCCAGCTTTTGTTGCTAAAGCTGGGTGGAAACAATTACAAAAGAATTCTTTAGGGGAGCCCTCTGGGCGATGACAGGCAGAAGTTGTGTGCTTGTAAACACTCCGGTACCATACACCATATCTGATCGTCTGGTATATTGAGGCTATGAATCAATGTACAAATTTGCATTAAAGTGTCAGTTAAGTCTGTGCAACACCAAAAACCATGAAAGCCACTTGATGTCGCGTTTAGATCTTGTTGAGACAGTAATAACTGTAAGACTTGGGGTCAGTTGTAACACAGTAATTCCACTTGAATTAATATTTAACCTTTCTTTTGACCAGCATTGATTTGGTCAGTACTATTTTAACCAGAAGAGTTAGGTGTCAGATGGTGCTTACCTCTTTGGTAAAAAAGCTGCTGTTTAAGCCTGAACAGCACTTTCCCCATAAGACATAAAACAGTGGAACTCACAAAAACGTTCAAATGTGTTGAAATATATATATATATATAAATATAACCACATCCTTAAAAAGACTAAACACTTAAACTACAACAACACAATGCAAGGCCTTGTAGCTTTAACCAGAACCTTCCTAACTATTGGAAGTCCACAAGTGGGATGTAAGGTAGTGTAGCATTCTTCATGCATAAAAAGTATCAAACATTGCACCCATTCCTTGTCAGTGCTCTGTCGCAAACTATCTTCTCTTTATTAAACGTTTACTTTATTATTATTTATAATTTTTACTTTAAAACAAAGAAAATTCAGTTTTAACTTCAGTGGGGTCACATTTAAAAAGCAATAACTATGATTGCCACTCAGATACCAGCTAACCACGTTAGCTTGTGTCTTAGTAGATGGTGGTCAAATCATTAAATTGCACAGCTATCCAAAAATATACAGGATATAAAGAAACGTCCATCGAGCATGCACTTTATATTCATGCTGCTGAGCGTCATTCTCACTTGCTTTTGATGAGAGTAAATGTGGCTAACCCCATTCTTCCTGATCTACTGTGTACTTCTCCTAAACTGGTTGTTTATGAGAAGCTTTTAACCTCATGAGTCCAGTCTTCCACTTACATTTCCTAATATCCTCTTATGTAACTGTAGACCTTAAAGAAAGTATTGCACACTATATGGCAATGTCACATATTTATTCTTGTTTCATCAAAAGTGACATCTTAAAACCAGAGTTGTGCTTTATGGCTGTACTACTATACCGACCAAAGGCTCCATACTAATATTGAAGATGTGTTTAAGCGTGCCCAGTTAAGCTGTTTTCATTTTAAATAGCATGTTGTGCATCTGTAAAACACACTTGACTGACTTTTGATATGATGCCAGGTAAAGTAATTGTGAAATTAAAAAGTATGAAGGGAGTGCCATGTTTGGCATTATTTTCGCTCCACTCCAGCAAATTGCATTTTAACTGCTGTTTAATGTAATAATGACTATGAGGTTAGGAGTGCAGCAGGACAATAATCCTAAACATTCAGATGAGGCAACTCAGCAATTTATATGGTTAAAGGGGGGCGTGTTCTTGACTAGTCAAGTCTGTCACCTGACCGCAGTCTAACTGAGCATGTGATTGACTTGCTAAAGACCAGACTGAAAGCAAAGAGCCAGGAGAGCCTCACTGAAATGTGATAATTGGACTATTTTATTATTTATTTTTATTATATTTAATTTATAAATTCACATACAGCTTCTTGTAAATTAACTTACAGGCAACGTTGGGCTTCTTTTGTAGAAAAAAAATGGGTCTCAAATAAGGTATGGAATAGAGTATAGGTCGGGTATTGATACCAAAATGCAGGCATTGTATAGGCTCCAGTAAATTTTTGAAGACATCCAGCTCTAGAAACAAGCAAGAAATTAAGATGTTCCCGCTACAGGCCTGATGGAGCATTATCTGGGAACACACTAAGTGTCGACTGTGTGTTCAGCTGCAGCCAGATATAAAATATGATGACTTCATTTAAGCTTACTATGTATTTAAAGGCCTGCAGTTTATCAACTGTTCAATCTGATGTGAATGTTAACACCCTCACATTACAGCTGAAAGCAGTGGCATCGTTGTGGTAGAGTACAGAGCTTCCACTTTCTCATTGTCTATTCTAAATTTAAGGGTAGAGAGAAAGAATAGTTTTGTGAAGTAATCTCAACTCAAGGTCCACTTTCTAGCTTTTTCCAGAGCTTTCTAACCATTGATGAAGACTATCAATATTGTGTTACTAGGTCCACTAAAAAGCTATTATGTAAGACCTTGAGATTAATTTACCACATATTTAGTGTACTATCACGTTGGACAAATTAAACTGCTCACATGCTGGAATAAGAGAAAGCTGATTATTTTTCTGTCAATCGACTTATTGATTATTCGACTAATCTTTCAGCTCTAATGTAAAGTTATCCAATTCACTGTGTGTTAAACACATAAAGCTCCTAACACACTTTTTTGCTCAGACTGTGTAAGATAGATGTTGGTTCATTTAATACACTTGTAAGCTTGCTGATGTAATGCTACACCTACATTACCTGCACCTATCAATATAACATCTCTTGCTTCAGTATATAATGTAAGACAATATGCCAACACCAATTACTACAGAATCATATCAGCACATTATCAACAGAAGCTCACCACCGAACAATGTGTCTGTCTGCCGAAACTGCTGCACAGATCTGCTTAATGAGTCATTAAGCAGAGTTGTGAAAGACTCTTCATGTGTTCCCGTCAAGGCCTGGTCAGATTGTTGACCTCTTGACTCCCTCAGTCACATAAGTGGCTCCCAGCACTATTTGTTTTAGGCAGCAGTAATTGAAGGATTAGCTTCCCCAAAGCTGCTAGACAGGTTAAAAGTGGCAAAACCAGGCTATCTTTATAGCATAAATAAAGGTTCGTAATCTCCACCCGATACAATGGTCCCAGACCGCCCAAACACACCCGGAAATGAAACACAACAAGTGCCCTAAGGAGTTGTTTTAGAAACCCGCCTTTTGGATAAACTGTGCTCCACATTTTCTCTCTTTTATTTGATCTGCTTCGTAAACAAACACTGCTGTCAAGTCGAGGTAACATACAGCAATATGAAACACTGAAAGTACACAGAACGCTGACATTACATCATACCTTTCAATTTCTGAACATGTTGCCTTCCTGTGTAAATAACCGCTGTCAAGGCAGTCTGTGACAATATTTGGAAAGAGATAAAAATGTAACTTTTGAACTTTGTTTAAATCCTGGACCTTTATTTACTGTTTATGGCGTATTTTGGTCCAGTGTAGGACAGATGAAAGTTACACTGCATGCTCCTCTTTTACAGTACCTGACTCTGTGCAAGTCCATAGTGCTTTAGATAAAGACCATCAAAGACAAGTTCATTCTCAGAAACATTTTCTAATGAACACTTATGTTGAAGTTATCATGGTGACTGTAATAAGGCAGTAGGAAGTTCGGGTACATCCTGTTGCATTCCCATAACACATAATTACATCATTTACCCACGTAGCCCTGTTAATCTATTCTCACCCCGGACTTCCCCTTCCTACATGTCACCTGGCCACATTGTCTCTTCTTGAAAATGGTCATAAAATTAAAAGGCCACTTTTCTGGTTTTACACAAAAAATACACGATCAGTTTATTTTTTCATAAAAGGTAAAATTTTGATTAACTTGAATTTGCTCTGGTATATCAAGCTTTCTTTTTTATATAGGGAGATTTGTAAACCCTAAAGTATTACTCTCTCTGATACAGTGTGTATCAATCATCTATTCATTCTTTACATAAAGAAGAATGACAGTGGAAAGCCATGGCATTGTTGTGTTTCAGTAAATCACACCTGTCCAATAAGGAAAGCCCTTCCCTGAATGGGTGGGTTCAGCAGAGCAGTGTGGGCGGGGGCTGAGAGGAAGTCAACCTTTTAAGATGAGTGAGAGCTTTAATTCCGCGGCAGAATGCACCAGGAAGGTTTTACTGTTAAGTCCTCAGTGGGACAAATATAGCTGCAGTGAATCCAGCTTGAGGGGTTGTTTGCTGATCCTGGAGCCCCACCACAGCGCATGGAGAGACTCTCAGCCTCTCAGACAACCGGTGGCTGACTCACAGCTCGACCACAAGAAGTGAACTGACCCCGCCGCTCCAGCTGCTCTGCAATGTGCAGCCATCGAGGAAGTTGTTAGAGGCAGAATGAGTTGTTGTGTCGGCACAGGCCACTGGGACTGAGCTCTGTACTCCAACTGAGTCAACCTGAAGCAGCATCCTTGTTACATGAGTACAGCCATGAAGTTCAACCAATGCATACTGCAGGACACTCCCGGGAACCACAACGAGAACAAAGTGTGGAAATGGTGAGCGGAGCGTCCCTGTCTCTTTCTCGACAGAGAGAACATGTTTGATGGGTGAAATATTTACTGGCAGCACCAGGCAGTGTGTGGATTACTGCCAACCATATGCTTCACCGCAGTGAGCTAATAGTAATATTAAACTGATGTCATGCTTCAGACTATGTTTAGACAAAGTAGAGAATTATTTTTGGCTTTTGGAGTTTTTTTTTTTTTTGAATGAAAAATTTATATTTCTTAAGGTTAGACCTGTGTGGACTTTGGAGACTGGATGTGATATCAAAGTTCAGTCGTGATATCAAGGTCTAGTCGTATTATATCAAGTGGTAGAAGTGGCAGTGTTTGCGTGTTATCACAGGCTGGCTGTTGTAACAGTATGGCCCTGTGGTTTGTGAGAGTGGGGTTGCTGAATGAAAGGGGAAGGTCAGGGTGTGGATGCTTTCAGGTGGTCAGAGGAGAAACTGTCCATGAATAGATCACAGCTCGCCTGCGCTTCAAATGCTAATGAAGTTTTGCTTTGTATCCTTTTATTATTTATATTCGAAACAACGCCTGCACAGCTTCAGTTTTCTATTTGTTCTTGTTCATGTTTGTGTCATTCAGGCTGTGGTACATTTTTACATAATAACGTGTACTGCACAGTGCGGGCTTACACTAGTAATTACTGCCTTTGTAAATAATCTGTGGCAGTTTTAAGGCTTTAGATTGTGGTGTTTTTGTTAAATTGCGTTATATTGTTTGGTGTTTTGATACTTTTTGAGTGGACATAGTAAAAGGGACAAGGATATTGTTTAATAATGCTGCTATTTGTCAGTTATTTGTATGTCGGTTGTGTGTTTGAGTCACTGGTCACAAACTGTGTGCGGTATCATTTAGGGGTTAGCAGAAGTCTGCAGGCTGATTGTAATATGCTCTCCTGTCAGGATCCTCAGGTGGTGAGAGAACCTGCAGGGTGTGTAGTGGCATTACAGAACAGAGTCACTTGTATTAGTGCAAATGTGTCAAATAATTTCAATATTTATTTTGGACTGAAAACAGTAGCAGACATTGGGCCACATGTGCGGCCGATGTTGACACACTGCTGCAATCTGTTAGTGCGAGTAGAGCTATCAGAGCCTACAAAAGATACTTGTACAGTAAAGCACCATTAGAAGCTAGTATTTACAGTAAAATCAGCATGACATGAATGCAGTGTTGACAGCACATCGGTTCTCAAACTGTGTAGACGTGTTGCAAGAAGGCATGTATGACCAGTGGGAACATGTGTGGGGTGGAACTAAAGTTGGATGTTATGGTTATGTTTTCTAATGAGTCAAGATGTTAGTTCCTATTTGCAGATGCGAATGAGGAATTATCTAGTCATTCTCTCATTTAGTCTCGGTTACATCCACCGATTTGCTACAGCTGCTCGTAACGAGGCTTGAAACTACCATTCTCCACATGTGATTGGCGTAAATGTCACTGTGTGATAATGATGCTAATTTACATTCTATTTAAAGCACAGCAAATGTTTGTCAAATACACTATTCAGAGTGTTTGGGTATGGGGGCAGCCTGTGTAGGTTTAACACTGCCTGCAGGAAATTAAGTAAAGGGAGTAAAGACGTGTTGATGTGGGACATTAGGAGGTTTTATAACATGGTTGCAATCCTAAGTTGCGAAGACAAAAGTATATTTGCACTAGAGATTTAAAAAAACAGTGACTGTCCAGCTAACTGTTAATGGAAGTCCATGATATTGGTGGCAGTCTTAAAGAAATCTGAGGCACTACATATATAAATCCTTTATTAAACTATGGAGAAACTAATCCGTTTTCATCAGAATATATGATATAATGAGGGCAGGTGTTCAATTGAAAACTCTAAATGTTTGCAATTGCTTGTCATTTTCCTTTTCTTACGCAAATTAGTGAGTGCAAGTTATTGCTCTAAAGCTAGGCTAATCATTCATCACTGTTTTGCCAATACAAAGCTTGTATTGGCAACTTGTGTTTAGAAAATGGTTGCTTCAAAGCTGTAATCATATCACAAAAATGAAATATTGTATAAGAGCTAGAATCAGCCTATTGTACCATCAGTAACTGCCTAATATGTGAGACAGAGTGCGAATAATGAGAACCTTCAACAGAAGTCGGTATTGTTAAATACACCATGGCTATTTGCACTTCATTTTCCATATGATTTGGATTTGTTCAGGCCTGGGGAGTTCATGTTGATGTCTCCCTGTTAGCTTAGTCATTATTATGTCCTCTTTTTCCTGTGAGAACATATCCGAGAACACAAACCCTCTTTTTTTTCTCTCAAAACATTTTTATCTTGCCTTTTCTTTTTCTAAACATTTTACATTGTGCTAATAATATCCCTGACTCACTGTCACTGAGGGGTTGAGTTAAGGTGAGGGCCCTGCAGACGACCCATGGAGGTCAGCAATATGTGGCAACAGAGCTAGACCTTAAGCCAGGGCCTCTAATTGGATATCTACTAAGCAGTCCTGGTTATGATGAACAGTAGGATGCATCAGATAGTTAACAGATCTTACATCAGCCAGCCATCTGGTTCAGATCTATGCTGATGTAAGGGGGAATCCTTATCAAGTGACCGTTGAGTCTGTTTTTTGCCCTCCTGAGCTGAAAGCTCTCTTTGTGTGTTCAGGCACATTCAGGACCCCGCCAGCCAGAGACTGACGTGGAACAAGCCACCAAAAAGTGTCCTTGTCATCAAGAAGATACGAGATGCCAGTCTGCTTGAGCCTTTCAAAGAGCTCTGCATGTTCCTCACCGAGGTAAGACCACGTGATCACTGACACCATTCAGTGTTGACCACAGACTGTGATGGGATTAGCCTTTAACAACAAACATAACTGTTCAAAAGTGTTTCCTGGTGGGAAGCTGGTGTTGTCCTCTTTTAGTCAAAGTCCTTGCTGTCAAATAAAAGAAACACTCACTCATAATAAAACTCTGCTTTGCCTATTCCTGCTCCTGAGATATGATTAGGTTAACCCCTAATCCATGACCCTTACCTGACTCGTTAGATGGTTTGTTACACAGAACCATTTGGGAATCTGTCACTGGAATCTGTTTGGAAAAGGGCAGACCCTTTCACTTCACTTTCAATAGTCGGCAGGTGATTGGATGAACCATCTGTCTATCGCTGTCTGTTACAGTCAAACTTCAACCAATCCAACAAACCATATAATGTAGTCAAACTATTAACAAAGCCTGTTGGGGAGAAGATTGAAAACGTATTTTCCATTGGGAAAAGCTTTCAGTGCTCACACATTTCAGTTCTGATATAACTGATGTATGCTTACATCTCTGGGAGCCGCCATTGTTGTTTAACGAACAGTGCCTTCTCGCTGTGTCACACCTAGCACCCACCCCTGTAGCTGTCAGTAGACTGATTGGTCTGGCCAAGATGGATTCTTGTGTGATCTTGTTACTATTACTTTGATGCCATCATCAGGCTACACCTTTGCTGCTCTTTTATAAGCATTATGTCATCTGTGAACAAATCCTGTTAGCATAAATGTTGTGCTTTCTTTTATATATTCTTCAGTGGCTGTTTCTAATTTTGTGTGTGTGGTGTTGTTGTTGTTGTTGTTGTTGTAGGTTAAAAACTTGATTGTTTATGTGGAAAAGAAAGTTCTTGAGGACCCAGCCATTTCAGGCGATGAAAACTTTGGGGCTATTACTAAGAAATTCTGCACTTTCAGAGAAGGTATGAAAACCAACCAGTCATCTTTGCTATGATTGTATAGACACTGTATATATATATATATAAAATAAATCATGTATGATCTTATGTAAGATATTTAAAAGGTTTATTGTCTTTATATTTTTCAGATCTTGATGACATCTCCAATCGCGTAGACTTCATTATCTGTCTTGGTGGAGATGGGACTCTGCTGTATGCATCTTCGCTCTTCCAGGTATTCAGCCAGGTGTTTAAAAAAACATTCTTCGTGGGGTTTTAAATTTACTAGAATGCCGTAACATTTTCTTCGTTTTGTTTACTTGTAGGAGAGCGTTCCACCAGTTATGGCCTTCCACCTGGGCTCCTTAGGCTTCTTGACACCTTTCAAATTTGACACATACCAGTCTCAGGTCACCCAAATTATTGAAGGTACTGAAAGCTCTCTAACCTGTCTGTCAGCCGTGGTTTCTGTACATCATAAACACTCCTGTTCTGTTTGTAAAGCATATGCTGTGCTCCAGTTTTCATTCACACAAGAACCTTAATATATTTAAATAGGTAATGCTGCCATTGTCCTGCGAAGTCGCTTGAGGGTGCGGGTGCTTAAAGAGAACTGGGAGAAGAAGGCCAGAGTGGATGAAAAGGGCATCATCTTGACCAATGGGGACAACGAAAGTAGCCGGAAAGCCATGCAGTATCAGGTAGCTGCTGCACCTTAAACCAGTGCTTTGGTATTTCTTTGCAATGAGAAAAAAGATTTAAGCAAACACACACAAAGAGTTGTAAATGTAAATGAAAAAGATGGTAGCCGCCAATGGGGATCTTTATAAAGAAACAATGCTACAGTTTTTTATGAATCGACAGCAAGATGCAGTTCCACTACGGCCTCAGTCCACACTGTAAATAAGTGAAAACAGGCTACCAATGTGGTGTCATTATGACGCAGCTGTCCGGCTGATGCCTGTGGGCCTGAACCAGTTATTAAAGAACCACATGAGAAAACAGAGTAATTATTGCTTCAGGTACGAGGTTAATAGTATCTGACAAGTATTTTTACTGGCACTAATTCTATGATGCAAGGTGTTTTTGTCTTGTCTAGTGTAGACCAGTTGTTAGTGGATGCGTTTACATACGCATTAGTATCCCAGTTTTGCGTTGGATCCTGGTTTAGATAATATTTGGGATGTACATGGAACATGAGAAACCTGGTTATTAATTTCCCTCTATACATGATTCCAACAGTATCCAGTTGTAGCTGTGTGCAGTTGTGTCTAGATTGCACAAGTTAACATGTGAATGCGTCTTCCCTGTGTGTGTTTCAGGTACTGAATGAGGTGGTGGTGGACAGAGGACCCTCCTCCTATCTCTCCAATGTCGACCTCTTCCTGGATGGACACCTCATTACCACAGTGCAGGGAGACGGTGAGTGTCTTGATGCTCGTCTGTCTGGCAAAATGTAAATACTTACAACGGGTTCAGGCCAGTTTGCACTGTAACCCCACCATTTAACAAGTCCAGAGTCAGAGAGTGCTGACACATAAATCAGATCAGCGGTTTATGTTTATCAGAGGCTGTCAAGCGTGCGTTTTCACTTTCAGGGCTGAGTGGTATTTAATACAAGCCCAAACAAGACGGACTGTGGACGGGGCAAAGTTTAATCTCTGCACCTCTGGCTGACATTCACCTTGTTTCTAGACATTACCATTGTGAGGTGGGATTCACTCAAAGTATGGTGTAGTAAAAGAGATTATAGCAAAATGTTTTCAGAACATAAAAGATTTGAATTTATAAAAATAGTTCCTAGTCAAACTTCTTGTCATGTGCTTGAGCTTCTCTGGCCGGCACAGAGAAACTACGGGAGGTTCATGCAGCTTAACAATTATTTGAACACCAGGGAGGTAATGTTACACTAAATAACATTTTAACTTTTAAAATGATAGGGAAAGCCATTGTTAGTTTCAGCCCTAGTCTAAATACTCCCCCATTTGTGAAGAGCATGCTTTTATTGTGAAGTCCTTATGTGCTTTCAGGATAAAGGTCACCTATTGAGTTACAGTATGTGAGTCCTGGGCCTGACATGGGGCTTTAGTTCACTCTTGTGTGTGTGTGTGTGTGTGTGTGTGTGTGTGTCCCTTCAGGCGTGATAGTATCTACACCTACAGGAAGTACAGCGTATGCAGTGGCAGCAGGAGCCTCTATGATCCATCCCAACGTTCCCGCCATCATGATCACCCCCATCTGCCCACACTCGCTCTCCTTCCGACCCATTGTGGTGCCGGCCGGGGTTGAGCTGAAGGTATTTACTCTGACTGTTTGAGTCTTTCATGGAGGTAGTTTGCTTTTGCACTGACATCAGAGGTCAAAGCATTAGCTAAATCTGATGCATATGATTTCACAAACACGTTTTGTTGTTTCTCTTTAGCATGTTTTCCTCCTCCTCAGTCTATTTATCACATGCGCGTGCTACTACAACAGCTAGCACTTAAGTTACATTATGATGAAGAATCCTACATGCAGGATTTTAATTAGTCTGACTGTGAGTGTTGCAGGCTGAAACCCCAAATTATTCAAAAAAAGACCATTATGTTAGAGGTAAATTAAACTGACTGGTACAGTAAAAGTTCTCATTCCAGTTGAGCAAATTTGTGAAAACCAACTGGTTCTTTGTGTGACTTTTCTGCATTCTTTGCTTGTCTTTTTTTAGATAATGCTGTCCCGGGATGCCAGAAACACAGCCTGGGTGTCATTTGATGGAAGAAAGAGACAAGAGATCTGCCATGGCGACAGGTTAGTCCACATACCTAGCTGATCATCACACCTCAGCCACATAAAACAGCGAGCAAGGCTGAGTAAATGGAGCAAAACAAAGCCCACACACTCGGTAATGGATAATAAGTTTAACTCCTCCAGCAGCTGCCTCAACACTTACTGGCTTTGTTATGTAACCTTTTTCAACCTGCTTAATGGGCTTGTGGCCAGGAGTGTCCCCTATGGAAGATCCAGCTTCTTCCTTTATGTAACTCACCCAGAGATAATCACCTTCCTGGTTCATGAAATGAGCTGCCAATCCTTTAGAGCTATTGAAGAGTGCTAAACAAATACCCAGTGTTGCTTCAGAAGGAAGTACTGTTACGGAATCTTATGTCAACATCTCTTTTGTTTCTGTGATTGCAAATACCTGGACTTTTCTTTCCTCATTCGGCCATCGCCCTTTGTAACAAAAAACCATTTCTGATTAATTTCTTTTTTCCCCATCCCTATTCCAGTATTACCATCACCACTTCCTGCTTCCCTGTTCCTTCCATCTGTTTCCGGGACCCGGTCAACGACTGGTTCGAGAGCCTGGCCCAGTGTTTGCACTGGAACGTGAGAAAGAAGCAGAACTACCTCAGCTCAGAGGACGAGGAATTCTGAGTCCGTTTCCACCATCTATGAGGTCTTCTCCAAGGTCTCTAGGACTCCCAAGTCTTGCTTTTAGCTTGACCGTGCTCTGTGCCATTTTGTCTTTTATGGATGGGGGGGGGGGTCTCACCAAACTCTATTCAGAAAAATCTGTCATGATAATGTTGCCATTCATATGTATTAAAATGTTTCCATCGAATAATGTGGTACATTAACAAGCGTTGGGCCAAACAGCACCTTTGCTGTGGTCTCCATGTTTTATTTTGGTGGAATCAATGTGTGGGAATAAGAGGTGAACTATGAGACCCAAAAGAGTTTGATAAAATGAAATAAAAATAGCATTAAATAAATATGGCTTTTTAAAATTAATAAGAATATGAATACTTAGATGATTAAACCTTAAATCATTATATAACATGTTTTGGTGACAGTAGGGTTGTTACAGTGGTGACCTGAAAAGTGAGATTTTAAAATAAATGAAACAAATAAAAGAAAATGGGGGAAAAATTATGAAAAATACATTTCTAATTATAAAAAAAATATCACAATTTATTGGAAACTTTTGGGCTCGGAATCTGAACGATGAGCCTAATGAAACTCACTCATGTTGCTCTGAGAATTGGGTTTACACAAGTCACCTAGTAAAGTTTTACCTTTTTATGTTGGAAGTATGCCGCATTAATGGGGATATCATGTCATGTTCTAATGTGTAAGCACGTTAAAATGGTGGATTTTTGAATGGAGTTTGGCCCCACTATTGTTCCAGGAATGTCCCTGTGTTTTCTTTGTATGCTGTGAAAACTGGCCTTTTAAAGTCCAAATGCAGTTTTGTAGAAGAGGTATTTTTTACTTTTGAAGGAAATGCAAGGATCTTGGACTAAAATGCACAAGGTCAGTTGTGGATGGCAGTTACTGCAATACTCTTGATGGGGGTTATCAGGTCTGTTCAAGCACTTTTTAATCTTTAGGAAGGATGGCAGGGACACATCTACTACTTAATATACAACAAAAGCTGGTTCTCTCAGTAGAGGTAAAGGCCACATTGCAATTCTCTGGAAAATTCCCTAAATATCCAGTTGAATCAAACTTTCCCGAATTCTGTTAATCAAATTCCATCAATGGATAAAATGTTTTGAACAATTTATGAAGTGCTCCCCGGGGAAGAGCAGATTTACAGTACATTACTTGGCAATAGTGGCCCAACTGTACAGACTGTGCCTTAAACACTGGTATCATTAATGTATAGAATTATTATTATTTTTCAAGGTTTACATCATGGTAAATTTTTTGAATCACACACAGATCTGTGATTTGTGCATTTTCATTGTAACCACATGTTGACTGTTGTCTTTGCTGGCTGCAGCACATGACACCTGATTGACGAACTGAATTATGTAGTATGCTCTATAGTGTGTAGTCGTTGGATGAGGTGTCAAGAATGCAACAAGGTAATATTAATTCCAGACAAAGAGACCACAGTTCAGATGTCTTACGCATATTTTTTAACATTTTAAAATGTCCTCTAAGCCATAACTGAACTCTGTGTAGGTTTTATAGACCGGTGTGTGTGTGTGTGTGTGTGTGTGTGTGTGTGTGTGTGTGTGTGTGTGTGTGTGTGTGTGTGTGTGTGTGTGTGTGTGTGTGTGTGTGTGTGTGTGTGTGTGTGTGTGTGTGTGTGTGTGTGTGTGTGTGTGTGGGCTGTGTGTGATTTAATGGTCTCTGTGTGTATGTTGTTGCATTCATTCTTATCAGTTCGCTCCAAGTCTGTCACTGCGCAGTCTTTGCTGAATACTTTAATGTGGCCTATCTTGCATATCTGTTCACATATAATATCTAGACGTTGTGAGTTGGCTCAACAAATTGTGTCGGGGTGAAAAGATGAAAAGTGATGTCACCTGTTTTAACTCAAGTGGACCAGCTCTAAAAGGCAATCATTCCTTTAACTTTAAGTGTATATATATGTGATGCTTGAATAGGATGTATTTTGTAAAGTCTATATGTTTATTAACCAGTTTACAATGTATCATTGCTGAAAATAAATCTATTTGGTACTTTTTTTACATTACCAAGTTCTTCAGTTGTTAATTATTTCTGTTCTAGCAGTTTTGATTCTCTAACTCAATTTTTCTCTGTAATTGGTCAAAGTGCAGTAAAGTACATCCACATAGAACCAAAGCTTATTCAGAATGCATTCCAGGACAACTTGAATAGTCTTAATTTTCAGATGAAGTTGTATAATCCATGTGTCAAAGCAGATACTGGCAGCCAGTATAGTTTGTTTCAAATATTAGACTGAACTGTGGAGTCCCAGTAAAGCCCAGCTCTACAGATAGCTCTGACTTTCTATGAAGCATTGTCAACTCTTCTCTTAAAGTGCTTTTCACTTTTGTAACCCTGAGAGCCTCTAACTCTGACTTTTGTATTGGTAAGTTTGTTAATGTTTCTTATATGAATCATGCTATTTTTCTTTTTCCAGAGCACTTTAATAAAAGAGAAAAAAACTGTAACCAGAAAGTGTGTGTCCTCCTGTTTGACACCTGAATTCAGTTATGGGGTTTATGTTATAAGTCATGGGAAAGTGGTGCAAGACATGTAGTCCGTTAGCAGTATCCACCAAGTTGTGGAAAAAGTTTAAAAATAGAAAAGTTACCAGAAGTGTGCATAGCCTGTCATAGAACTCAAGTTATAGCCAAATAACTTCATTTTCATTCTTTTTACTGAGCAATAAATCAAAACATCAGTCTTGGTTTCATATTTTATTAAGAACCTTGAATGAAAAAGAAACACTTGTGCAATCGAGTGTATTAAGGTGCAGCAGGAGCTTAAGTTAAAAAAATATATCCCAGTGATGCCCAAAGTTGTCTAGTGACGAGTAAAGTAAAGTCAAAGTTAGTCAACCTTAAGAGTTATTCACAGGAAGGAAAGAAAGAGAGCTTTTAAGATAAAAGCTCCTTTTCAAATTGTCGGCCACTTAAAATCTTTGGTGCTTTCAAACACCAATGGGTTCAGCTATTACAGTGCATATAACAGTAAAAAATACTATGAATCCAATCTACAAAGGCATTTATTGTTCATAGAAAAGGCATGTTTCAAGGCAGCGGATATGTGTTGCTATACATCCTGTATTTAAGTTAAATAAAATATATACAGTAAAGAGTACATTAGGCTGGAAAGACCTCAATATGACAGATATGTTTGGTGGAGTTAATGTGGAATGAAAAAATGAGCTCCATGGTCAGCACCACGGTGCTAAAGCTTCCCCTCAGCATGCAGCTGTGTCCTTGGTCCACAACCACTGGATGTTTTATCACTTGCTGGGTGCAAACACTGCAAAAAGAAGAGTAAAGTTAACGCCTACATTTTTGTACTCTGCCGCTTTGTAGCCAACATAAACAGGCTTAAGGTCAGGTCAGTCAGGAAAACTCAGGTTTCTCAGAATCAGGGACGTGATCAAGACAACATAACGAGGAAAGAAATACTAAAATATTTAGAAATCTGCCAGGAGATACTGATTAGTCAACATTCCCCTAAAGGAGGGTCTGTTTTGTCTTCAGCTCAACATTTGAAGGACTGAAGCCAAGACAAAAAAAAGCGGCATACTCACTCCTCTCCCTAAGGCCTTGGCCGAAGGTGTGCATAAGTTTGATGAGGCCCCAGAATAAAACTGCTTTAATCAACAGTGAAATCAAAGCTCCAGTGACAGCGGCTGCCTCCAGGGTGTACGTGCTGTCCTCAAACCATTTCATTATCACCTGTAATTAAAGAAAACCAGAAGGGTTCCTGCAGGAATAGACCTCTGAATGTACAAATCATCAAACTAATGTGCACAAAGTATTTAAAATGATGAAAACTACATTTAGTACAATTTACAAGTACAATTTTGAGGTACTTTACTTGTATTACTGCTATTTTATAAATTTTTTTTATTTCTGCTCCGCTATGTTTCAGAGGACAATATTATACTTCTTACTCCAGTACATTTATTTGACCTCTGTTACTGTTAAATAAATTACTTTGCTGATTACACTAAGCTTGTAATACCTGAAGCCAATGATCAACTTCCTTGTCCCCTTGGGGAAACCTTTATCTACTACTTTGACTTTGACGTTTGCTAAAAACTACATTGCCCAGCTGTTTAAGGAAATTACTGAGACGTTTTTAAAATTCTATGTTACGTGTTTGTGAAGAAGATTTACAGCAGGAACTAATTTCAAGGTCCAGTGTGTGACATTTAGGAGGATCTATTGACAGAAATGCAACATAGTATTCATAGGTGTGTTTTCATTAGTGTATCACCTGAAATAAGAGTGGTTGTGTTTTTGTTAGTTTAGAATGATTTCTACTTCCTCTTTTATGGAGCCCACCACATTTCTACAGTAGCCCAGATTGGACAAACAAAACACTGGCTCTAGGTATTATTGCGCTTTTTGCGAGTTTTGCGGCCACTAGATGATACTGAATCATACACACTGGCCCTTTATATGTTTCAGGGGAAGCATCCTGAAATTACTACAACACTACAATGTTCTTTGGGAAAGCCACTCCAGCGTAAATGACGACAGACTGATCAGTGTTTGTATGCTTCATAAAGCATTTTGTGTTCATATGCATAGAAACTCATTGTCAGCTCACCGTGTACATCAGATAAACAAAGAAGGCCACTTGAGGAAGGTTCTGCACCATGAAGATCCAAACTAAGACCTTGGCTTCCTTTAAAACCTGAAAAACAACAAGTAATTACAACTACTGCCCGCTTTTGAATTTTACCACAGATGCTCTGAACTGTTTCGACTGCATCTTGTGTGATATTCTCCTCATTAGTTTATGAGCTCTGTGTGAAGAGCAGCATTGTGGATAAGGAGCACTCACAGCAACAACCCCGACAGCGGCAGTCAGGCAGGCCCACGCCACCCCGACGCCCATGATAATGCGGTCGGGAGCAGCAGGCATGGCCGAGTCCGACGTCATGATCAGGATGCACAGACACAACTGAAACACACCAACAACAGCACATCATTAATAAAGTCAGTAGCTCGATGGAAGAGATGTAGATTTGTATCCCAGCAAATGTTGAACAAACACTTGAGGAGAAACGTGTTGTCCTCCAACAACAGTAGCACCAGTTGACCTGAAAAAAACCCCCAAACATAAAATGCAACGTGCAGACAGCGTGTGACTCAACCAGAAAAACTTGCTCTCTTGCTGATCGCCATCGCTGTTATTACTATTTATATGTTGACAACAAATCAAATCACATCCAGCAGCAAGTCCAAGCATGTTTTCTGGAGACAGTTCAAAGTCTTCCTAGGGCACATGGCAAATCTCTGATTGAGGCTGGAGGAGGGGAATCTGGGTCACCATAAAGGGAAATCCAAACAATCACAAGCAAGGTGCTACAAATCACAGACTGATGATTTATTTTACAGCCTGAAGTCTGTCTGATGGAGGAATTTACCTCGCTAAAACACCCACTGGACCAACTGCTGGACATTATTGACAATGCCAGCCACCCCCTGCACACCGTCATCAGCAACCAGAGGAGCCTGTTCAGTGAAAGGCTGCTCCTCCCCAAGTGTAGGACCAACAGGCTCAAGAACTCCTTTGTCCCTCATGCCATCATACTTTACAACTCCTCACTCGGGGGGAGGAGGAAATAGGGTAAAGAGGACAGAAGGAAAGGAGTGGTAGCCACTCACTGTGCAATAATAATAATCTACTCATACATACCTGGACACTCCTCTTACTTATTTATTTATTTTCTTTTAGTTTTTTTGTGCAATAACTTGATCCACCACTTAAGTGCAATCATTTAATTTAATTTAACTGCTAATTTCTGCTAATGTCATTTATTCACTGTGTAACCACAAAATGCCATATACTGTCCTATATAATTATCTTTATTTATCTATATTTATCCTCTATACAGTTCTCTACATTTATCTTATTTAATTAATTTAATTTTTTTTTTCAATTCTTATTTCTACATATTGCTAAGAGTTTATTGTTTACTGTTTATTGTCTACTTTCTATATCTAGCATAGAGTTTATTGTTTATCTTGTACTGAATTTTTTTATACCTCTTTATTTTTCTACACTGTTTTGTAAGCTGCTGGAAATTCAATTTCCTTGCGTGAGTCATCCCAAAAGGATCAATAAAGAGAAGTCTAAGTCTAAGTCTAAGTCTAAGTCTAATATGAACAGTTTAATGTTAGGAACAACTCATTTGGTCTCAAATATTACCTTATCTTAGTATCTTAGTTGGAAAAAACACCTCAGTAATGTAAAAAATGTCACTTGTTAAGGGGACAAAACAAACTAAGCAGTTATTATCCTGTCACATGTTTGTATGGAGGAATGCACGTGTACCTGAGCCTGAAAGTCAAAGGTCACCATGGAGAAACAAAGGTTAAGCAGAAAGTATTGCTCCTGGAGCCTGTTCAAGGCCCCGCCAACACGGAACGCCATCATGTTGGGCCTCTGGATGAGCAGCAGGGTGCAGATGACGTGGAACAGGCCCAGAGTCATGATGCACACGAAACGAACCTGCGACCAAAAAACAGATCACAGCAGCTGATTCAGTTTTCAATGTGTATTTCGACATCCTTATACGATCCTGACGAGTGGTTTTACTCAGAAATTGTGATATTTTAAGATGGAGGGGGACGTAAATGTGTGCACCAAATGTCACACATTCAATAACTGTTGGGACATTTCAGTTAACGACGCAACCTCATGGTGGCGCTAGAAGAAAAGTAACATGGTAAAGTCATATGGATTCATCATCTGGGAACCATGAATGTTTGTACAAAAATGCTGTACCAATCCATCTCATAGATATGTGCAAGAGTGAAATTGACCAGAGGGTGGCGCTTTAGGAAAAGTCACCAAAATCAGTAGAATTTATCGTCGTCATCGGGAGATCATGAATATCAACATTTTGTGGCAATCCATGCAACAAAAAATATTTCTTTCCTGTAGGATGATAAAGTCTGTGTAACATTATTCACTGATCAGAAACCCTAACAGGAGAATCTAAGCAGTGAAGCAGCTGTACATTTACTCATATTAGGGCTTTACATTGTTCTAACTAGAACTAACAGTGGGAACCAAAATCCTCCTGTAACTGAAACCAGTTTACCATCAGCTTTCACCACATGAAGGCAAACTGTAAGATGATTTAGCAACAGCCATTATCCAGTCAGAGTTCTAAAGATTAACTTGCAGGTTTTTTGTTTTCCAATATTCACATCCATGTTCACAACTGGATGTAACTCACACACACAACAATAGTGACATCCAGTGGTGGAACCTTACACTCATTTGAACAGGATGAAAGCTATCTACTTTTATTTCCCCTGTCGATAATAAAGAGGGATTAATAGCAGCAACCAGCAGCTAGTCTGAATCACTGCGTCAGTGCGGTTGGTGTGCTGCTTTCTAAAACGTACAATCTGATCTTCTCATTATGTTGTCTTTTTTTAACAGTTTCAGTTGGGTTTACTTTTTAAAATCAGACAGCTCTGAGTTGGTCAAAATGTTCATCAGTCGCTCACACTCAATCATTATGTGTTTTCTCAGCAATAAAGCTTCAATAGCGGTAGCGAGTCATTATTAGACACCATTACACTGCTAGATGCTACTAAATCCTACACACTGGACCTTTAAAATGTGTTTTCATTTGCAGTTATTTTTATATTCTCCTACAGCTGCTGCTGAAAAAGCAACATTAAACAACCTCCTGATTCATACAGATTTCCTACTGTCCTCCCTTTATATGTCAAGTTGTCCAGATACAGACGGACAGTTAAAGCTCAGGTCTGAGCTCATCTTTGGGACAAAGTGATGCTTATTAATATGATGTTTTATTTCATACTGATTTTTTTTATATTTAAAAAGAGTTTAAAGAGTTAAGAGTAAGAAGACCAACTATAATCTTAGGAAATTGTGTATACTGATTGAACGTATGTTAACTTCAATGTGTCTTGTTTTTAACAATCTGGGGCCACGCTGGAAGTAAGTGTTATCTTTTAGATTCTTGTTGCTTTGTAAATCCATAAATAAAATCAATAAATCAGTCAAATGAATACAAGATTCAGAAACTGCTGGAGTCAGCTCTTCCAAAGCTGTGCTTTTTATTGTAAATTTGTGAATGATTGTTAATCTTAAAGCTTTAGGCGAAGGATCTGCCACGGACCACTCCTTGTGCCGTGTGCTGTCCAGTAGAGGGCGACCTACCAGCAGCTCCTCCTTGTCCTTTGACCCCAGCACGGAGAAGTTGACGACTGAACGAACCATCACCACCAGCATGGTGAGCACAAACGCCACCAGCTCCTGTCTGTTCTCCTGCAACACGCCCCGGCTGATGTAGTAGAGGCCAAACACTGCAGAGCAAACGGTGCAGGAGTCATTACAATTATCTGACTGTACATTCCTTACGATGCTGCAGGTACAGAAGACGACCTTTCCAATTAAACTGCACCAACAAATCTGTCATACTCACCAGCAGAGCTAAATCTGTGTGTATGCATTAGTTACACAGTCTGTATTCTCATGACGGATTGAGGAAAAAACATGTAACTCTGACAACGATTATGACTATAAGAGCTCTAACTGTCATATATTCTCTTAAGTTGGTTGTGAAATTTTATTAATATAATAAGTTGTTACTCTCAGATGTATGTATTCTTGTGATGGAAAACTTGAAATAAAGTTGCTTAAATAAGAAGAAAGACAAACTTCTGCTTTTTGCAGTTGGGTGTTAACCGGGCTTGGTGTGCCATCAACTTCCTGCTGATGCAGTGACGGTACTCACATATTCCAAACAGCTGTATGAGAGATACGGTGAAGTTGTCCTCATCAGACACATCTGTGTCCATGTGCTGCTTGTGGATGCTGGACGCGGTGAGGCCGAGCAGCACCAGCAGAGACACTATGGTGAAGCAGAAGTAGAGCTTGAGCGGACATGACAGCTCCGACCAGCGCTTTATCTGCAAGAGGAGAGACGGATTATACACAGCTGCTCTGTCAGGACATAAATAAAGACAAGTTTAAGAATTATTTCCAAAAACAGCAGTTCAAGTATGAAAATATAAACACAGAAGGGCTGAGGGACTGGGGTTTCTGGGACTGTTAATGGATTTTGTATGTAATAAATGCAGTAAATGAGTATACTGATTATGATGATGATATTTGTATCACATCCACATAATTTCAGTTCATCAAAATTAAACTGAACTTGACTTCCACTTTCAGAATTACTTATGTTTTAGGGGTTTTTTTCCTCCTGCAGCAGCTCACCGGTCCACATGGTGTTGGGATCAGTTCCTGGTGCCTGGGCCTCAAGTTTGGAGACAGAAGGTCTGAGCCCTCCGGTGGCTGCCCAGAAATCTGGTTGCCCAACAAAGGACTGCAGTGTGAAAGGAAATAATTAATAAATGATACCATGGTGCAGTTTCTTCAAAGCATTGCAGAGACTGAGAGATACAGTAGTTTAAAATATTCATTCTCGCCACTAAATTATGTTCTGCAGCCCCGTATTACAGATACAGACCGAATACTGCACCAAAGCACACTGAGAATAAGGGTGATTTCATGTAAATACAACAATGACTTCTGAGTAACAGACACACTGTAAATAGAGACGTTAAAATATAAAATAAGACTGTATAAAAGGAGCAAAGCAACCAACTGCAAGCACAGGATAAACGCTGCTATCACACAAGTGTTTAAAGACATCTTAAAACGGAACCCAATGGACTTACGAAGGAAATAAATAAGCTTTCAGGTTTCTAGAGTGAGTGTTCTACAAGAAAATGAAACGAGAGCATGAGACACTTAAACCAACACAACGCACAAAACGTCAATAACAGTTGTGTCTGTACACAAAAGATTTCAGGCTCCACTAAAAAAACCGACAGTGCTCACTGACCCACTGTCTACAGGAGGGCCCCACTGAGCGCAGGGGGCCACAACTCCGAGGGCTTGTAATAATAACAATAATAATAATAATAGTTTTACTTGTAAAGCACTTTTCAAGCTTAAACACCAAGTGCTTTCCAGATTAAAACATAAAGAGAAGTGTTGTGAAACAAGGACAGAGACAATCTACATATGAGTCAGCTTCCCCATCATGACTTGCTTAGACACAACTGACTGTGGTGCAAGGTGAGCTGGAAGTTGTGAAACATGGGATGATGGGAAGAGTCAGGTTTAAATTAAAATAAATATCACGCACCGGATGATTAGTAGTAATGACTTCTATGTCAGTGGATCTACCACCAGCAGCGACTCACAATAACAATGGGTTTATGTGTAGGAACAAAGTGAAAGTATGACAGAAAAGAAACACATGAAGGAATCAAAAGGTCAAATACATATAGTATAACAATGAACAAGTATGTAATAATAATGGATGCTTATAAATCTATTAAATGTGCACAGAAATGAATCAACAGATCCATAAAAAGCACACACTGTATCCGAACCACAGCCAACATTAATGGCACACAGTCAACAGGTGAAGCACAGACTATAAACACACACTTTATAAACAGACTGTGATATAAACGCACTGTGACAGTTAATATTTCATTTAAACAGCCTGTTGTTTAATATAACCTTATTAATGAATGATCATGAGCAGGCTAATATCAGTTTATTTCCTCATGAGGCGAACAGGACAAACACAGTAAGAACTCATCCTCCAGTCTTTATACCGACCTTAACTCGTTCATTTCTTTGCGGGCAGGACCGACCGGTGTTTACATCGCTGCGACTTCCAGCTGACAAACTCCAGTCGGTTTCACCAGAGAATGTCTAATAAGGCTTTCCGTAGACGGGCTCCGGTTTCACGTTAACACACCGGAAGGGCCAGCGGACAACTCCTTCTTCTTCTGCTGCTGCTTTGTTGGTCTTCCTCTTGGCTCCACCAACGTGCTGCTGCCCCCTGGAGGACCACAGAGAGCTTCCAGTTCCGTTACTCGGAGATTTGTCAATTAAGTGTCATTATAACGATTATAATATTGATTTTTGTGTTTAAATGAGCATAATCAGTCACTTTTAACGATTGGTTTGATTGTTGTTGTTGTTTTTTGTGTTGGTGTGTTTGTGACTGTGGCTGCTGAATGTATTTAGGATCGTGAGTGTTTACAGGGTTTATATATACAGTCAATGGTGTTTACTGCCATCCAGTGGCCACAGTCATGAACTACAACTAACACATTGTTGGATATGTTAGAATCATGTACTTATTTGATTTTATGAAAGAGCAATCCTGACTCACTGTAAAACCCCCTTTACAGTGAATAAGTAAAATAAACTTTTACAAAGACAATAGTGACAGTGATCTGTGGTTAGTGGTTGTTGTGGTCATTATATAATGAGTGACAAACTGTTGCTGTTGGCAGACCGATGTTGTCAGTGTTCTTGCACAATGTGAGCTGGCAATGTAAAACTGTCATATGAATGTTATCTTTATCAGAAATACTTCATTTATCTCCAGGGGGAAATTGGGTTACGTTACAGATGCTCCCAGTCTAGAACAGAAAGAGCCATTGTAAGAAAAATAGAAAGTAAGAAATAAGAAGTGCAGGTACAAATGTATATCAATGTAATTACTCCAAATTGAAAATAGAAATACTAACAAATGTTTTTAAATTGCGGGCTTAACAATGTAAATACAATTGTCTGGTCTAGTGGCCATTAAAGTTGTTTATACCTGTGTTAAATGGTCAAATAATCTAAACAACAAAATAAATCTGTTAGTTGAGGACATTAACCCATTTTCCACATTTACAACTGCACATTCTTCACTGAGGGTAAGAAGCCAACATACATATATGCTGATCTTGTACTCATGTTAAAGTCAGTTTCATAATATACAGTCAGTTATCATTAACTCCTGCCACATATTCTTATACACAGATCTGCAATAGATGCCTCTTTGTGAATATTATTGTGGTTGCCTGACAGTAATGACCACTGACAGTATATATAAGGTAATGACAGAGGATGTGTTTGGAGCAATACTGAACGACAACACACATACACACACACAGACTTTACAATATTATTAATGATGATATGAGTTTTTAGAAATGTCTTTTCAAATCAAATCTAAATGAGCAATTGTAAAATTACGACCACCGAACTGACCCAAAGTTTTTTTTTATGACACTGATTTCATTTTGAAGCACTGTATTGTTTCGTGGCAGCTCCGTCAAGTTGAAACGAGTCTTACCGGAAACGCAGAGATTTTAATATGTAAAATAAAAGCACGTTTTTTTTTTTTTATTCAGGCGAAAGTGAATCATTTAGTATCAAGTTTACCTCACAGTTAAAAATGCATATCTGAAAAATGTTCAGAGCAATCATTACGACAAAACAAATGTGAACTTTAGCTGACTATTAGCTCGGGGTTAGTACGTGAATATTATTTCACTTTTACTTTGAAGGGTTGTACTCGTATTGGGTTGTTGTTGCGGGTTAGTGTTAGGGTTAGCTTCACACTGCGAAGTGACTGTTGTTAGCAGCCACGTCTCAAAGTCAGGTGCACAGATATGAGTAACCCAGACAGATAGGTACATGTTAGTGTGCAGTGGGTGTGGTGTTGTTGATCACACCCACAGGCCGGGCAGTATGGCTGGTAACACGCCTGGCTCTCTAACGTTAGCTTCCACTCCTTCACATCCCATGTTACCGCTGCGGCTAGCTAACGTCAGTGTGCAACTTCCTCTTCTTATAACGCTGCTGTCTCGTTGACCGGCTGGGTTTACGGTGTTTTTCCGTCTTAATAATTGAGGTTTCCAAGATTCAAAGAGAGGTAAGAGCTCCTCTTCTTTACATTTTGAGTCTGCGTGTAACTCTGACACCTTGTGTTCCTGCCAGAAGCAGCTAGCTGCAAACTTCAAATGTTGTCAGTGTGATTAAAGCTAACGTTCACATTACATTGTTTGCTTATCGTTGACCCTTGAGAACAAAGCTCAGGGCGTTTCTGTAATACTGAACCGCTCTCTGTGTCGGCAGTGTTAACAAACCCAGGCAGCACAGATTTGCATTGAGGTTTGCTTTGTGTGGTTCAGTATTATTTAGACAATATGCATGTTTTGGCTAAAACCACTGCTCCCTGTCATCTGTTGTGGCTGTGTTTATGTCCAATTGTAGTAGTGAATAGAAGTAAAAAGAGTTTGCATGTGAAGAAATATTAATGGATATTAAATAAGCATTATGTGATTGTTATTTTATGTAACAAGTGGAGGAACAATTACTACATGTGTGATACCAAACTGTGAATTTCCAGCATGTGATGAACCTGTAACGCTCGCCCTAACTGTTCACTTTGTGTCTCTCACCTGACTGTTCTCCAGGACAGTGGACATCAGGACCTGAACGCATCCCCAGCATTTACTGTAAGACTGAGAGACTGATCAATTGCTGGACCAATCAGAAGATGGACTGACGTTGAAAACTCTCCTCGTTCCCCTCACCTCCCTCTTATCACCCACCTGTTGGGCCCCTGGGGGCCCTCAGGCGGCAGGCGTGATGCCAGGCAGCAGGCAGACTGCCAGGCACCCATTGTGGCGCCTCCTGTCACCATTCAGCACCCGCCAGGAGCAAGTGGTTCTGGCCCGCAGCGAGAGCCTGCCTGGGGAGCAGGTGCTGAAGATCACAGTCACAGAGACCACGGTGATCGAGGCCGAGTCAGGGGTGTGGAACTGGCGCTCCATGACCTACCTGGGCCTCTGGTACTTCTTCAGCTTTTGCACCCTGTTCCTCAACAAGTACATCCTGTCGCTGCTGGAGGGGGAGCCTAGCATGCTGGGTAAAGAGAAGGAATAATATACATCTGCTACTACTAATATTAATGTTATGAACTAGACTGAATAGGGCATGGGACTTGTACGTTATTGCTTTGTATGTTTTTGGTAAAATCTTATAGGACCATACTGGTGGTTTTGTAGGTTGTAGCTCTGTAACTACATGTTGCATTTCAATTGTTACTGAGTATTTCTAAAGCGTACCATGAGTCTAAGGTTTGCTTCCTACCCTCCAGGCATGTAAAACGGCTTGTTTTGGGAGAGGTCATGTTACAGAAACATGAAACATGTTTGAGAGGCGTTACAAGTTACACTATATGGGAAAGTTTTTGAAAATACTCTGACCTTTTCCACAATGACACCATGTTGGCTTATTGTTTTTCTTCTACAATTCTTTATTACATTTAAATATGTCAAATTGTTCACTACATTGGATTTCCTAACTTTGTGGCTGGAGCTTTTGTTGTCTTGCTGACTCATTTCCATGCTCTGCAGGTGCTATTCAGATGCTCTCCACCACCGTCATAGGCTGCCTTAAGATGTATGTTCCCTGCTGCCTGTACCAGCACAAGTCCAGAACTGAGTACCCCCCCAACTTCATCATGATCATGCTGTTTGTTGGACTCATGAGGTGGGTCCTCTCTCTCTACACTGCATGATTTCTAACAAATATTTTAGCTTCCAATAAAATAGTACAGTCTTAATAATGGATTTACAAATGCAAGCCCAATCTTGATCCCTTGCATGGCTCCCTTTGTTAGGTTCACCACGGTGGTTCTGGGCTTGGTGAGCCTGAAGAATGTGGCGGTATCTTTTGCTGAGACAGTGAAGAGCTCAGCACCCATCTTCACTGTTATCATGTCCAGACTGATCCTGGGAGAGTATACAGGTAACGGACACACTGATGGATGTCTATGTGAGGGTTCAGGGTATAAAATGTCAGGATACCAGATATAACACTAAAGGGACACTGCATGTATCCAAAGTGACATTGACACCTCTCTAAAACCTTTCTCTACTCCATTTACTTCATGCGGAGTAAAAGGGAAATCTTTTGGGGTTTTTTTTCAGTCACCATTGCAAATGTCTTCTATTTTACTCCCCATCAGTCAACAACAATTGAAGTAAGGAATGTGGTCGTACTAGTAGGAGCATGGGCCATGTCATCAGGTCATGGCTATTGTGTTTATGAGTTAGTGGTGTGACTCATTTCATTGTGTACACTATTTGTTCTGCTACCTGCAGGGCTGTGGGTGAACCTGTCCCTGTTTCCTGTCATGGCTGGCCTGGCCCTCTGCACAGCCACGGAGATTAGCTTCAACATGCTCGGCTTCTCCGCCGCTCTCTCCACCAACATCATGGACTGGTACTGCAGCTCTCAACGCAGCTATCCCCCCACAGCAGTGTGATGCTTTGTTTAACCCCTTTGTCTCTGATCTCAGTTTGCAGAACGTGTTTTCCAAAAAACTGCTAAGTGGAGACACATACAGGTTCAGGTAAGACTGTGTTTACCCTCCTATACATATTACATCATTTAAAGCAATCAAACACTTATTATAAAAACTCTGTTGACCTATTTCAGCCCTCCAGAGCTGCAGTTTTATACTAGTGCAGCAGCAGTCATCATGCTTATCCCTGCCTGGGTGTTCCTCTTGGTAGGTCAACACACAATTGCTACAATTATTATAGTATTGCATTATTGTAACAGTAAGGCAAGTTGTACTTTAAGTCTGTAGTAAGTCATTTTCTTAAATAAGAAGCCGTATGACATCAGATGTTAGACAATCCAGTAGTACCGTTTACAGAAGAATCAGTAAAACAGATTTGTCAACAGTTAATTAACTGGTTGTCGATGCTGATGGTTGTCGTGCTCCGTTTCCAGGACATCCCAGTCATTGGGAAGAGTGGGCGGAGCTTCGTCGTCAGTCAAGACATTATCCTGTTGCTGCTTTTTGACGGCGGCCTGTTCCACCTGCAGAGTGTCACTGCCTATGCTCTCATGGGACGGATTTCGCCTGTTACCTTCAGGTGGGGGAGACAGACACAAAACCCATTTATAACATGGCTCTCACATGGCATGTAATCCCTTTTATCTCCAGTACAGCAGAGCTCTTGGTATAGGGCATCAACACGCTGGAAGATGGCCCCTGCTTCTGCTATCTTAAAGAGAACTGCAACAACTTAACACATCAGTGTCCGTTTATAGGTCTTAGGGAGTACTAGTGCATATTCAAAAGGTTACACAAATAGACATACGTGGCTCCAGAGGACATTTCTGAAAATGAAAGAAATTGGGAAGTTAAAGATAAGTGAGACTGGCTGCAGCCTGCTTCTCAAATCTGCTTGAGGCACATAGCTTGACGCTACATTAACCCCTACCAGTATAACACACCTAACTGTCTTGTTGTGAAATGTAAGCGACAAGCTGTGACAAGCAAGGAAAACACATGTAATAGGAGACCTCTGGTCCTGCTGCTTTGAAAAAAAGAAAACTGTCCATTGTTAATCCTACAGTGTTATAGGAGTGCAATGCTAAATTGGTGCGGCGCTCTATCTGGGAGGATATTCAGGCATTTGGACTAAACTGAAATTTGCTGCTGGTTCAGAGTCATTTAGAGTTTGCTCATAATAATGCAGAGGTTTTCAAATGTGTACCTTCCCACACCTGGCGGTGTGTGTGTGTGTGTGTGTGTGTGTGTGTGTGTGTGTGTGTGTGTGAGTGAAGCATAGTGTATACCAAAAATCTTACTCCTTTTTTGAGTAATAACTCCAAGAATAAACGTCCATAAGTCTGATTTGAAATAAGAGAAAATGCTCCTTATACACCTCCTTATAACTCCAGAACATAACAGCTAATAGCTAATTCGGCTTTACTTTAATGGTGCCAGTTTGCTATGGAAACTTCCTGTTTACATCCCCTAAAGCCCCCAGATTATGGGAACTGTAGCTCCAATACTTAGAGCATGATTATGCCCCAAATAGAAGAGAAAACAGTAATATATGTATGTTAGTAAAGTGACTTCAGAAGGTACCCATAATATGGACTCTTGCTACTGTTGCTACGGTATATGAAAGCTGTTAGAGTAACCTGTTTATAATGGGAGTCTTACCCATGTTAATAATTAATCATTAATAGATACAGTTCTCATTCAGGCCATAGGTTGTAACGTTATCATTTTTATTTGTATAACGGTAACAACCCTCCTCTCTTCCTTAGTGTTGCCAGCACTGTGAAACACGCCCTGTCGGTTTGGCTGAGCATCATCGTGTTCAGTAACCAGATCACCATCCTAAGCGCCGCAGGCACCTTCCTCGTGTTCATTGGGGTCCTCTTGTACAACAAGGCCCGGCAGTTTCAGAGGGACACCTTACATGCCATGGTTGCTGAGCAGAACCACAAACCACTACTTCAGGACCAGGACTTCCAAGCCCCTCAGTCTCACTGAGGGACATAAAATGCTGCCTGAAACGAGATCATGGTATTAACAAATATGCTTATCTGTGGCTGTGAAGGTGGGATGACTAGATATTTGTCTGTTCTTCACCACACACACACACACACACATTCCAGTTAAATGGGACCCACTCGCGTTTTCTTCCAGGTTCCAATTTGTTTCACTGTCGTGTCTTAAAACTCAAAGTAAACTCTGGTGACTGGCTTGGTATGGTCAGTGTCCGTATGACTAAGCCATCACTAGTCCTGTGGAACAGTATATACAGTATTTCTTTGTCCATAACATACTTACACTTCAATCATCCTTGATCTTTTGCTTTGTATAATATCGGTCGTAAAAGGAGAAGCTCAGGGTGTCCTTCAGCTTTTTGAAGGAAGTCTCTTCTGTAAGCTTTTTGTCTTACATTTGCATTTCAGAGTGTGCTGGTTTATCTCATCTGTGGTACAGCAGCTGCTGAATGTATGCTATTGTGAATATCTGTAAAGCATTTAAGCTGTATGTATGATTGAATTTTTGTGACGGTGTAACCTACACTGTATCATACAATGTAAAATTGATCTTGATTGCATCTGAATTTAAGATGTGAATTGGGCACCAGTGCCTGGCTCATCCAGCCAAAGCGTAGACCAGCTGTTTGACACATTTGTAAACAATGTGTTGGACATTTGAAAGCCACATACTGCATTCTAGGAATGCTTGTGTCTACCGTTAAATGTTGCAGGCGTACGAAAGGGTTTTATGTACCTGTGTATCTTCTCTTTGTTTTTCCTTTGTAAACTTACTGCATGCTGGGATAGCAGCCCTGGCAACCCTGAACAGGAATGGGACCGTAGCGCGTGAAACTGGTACCTCTCCAGCTACCAGTCCACACCCCATACTGTGGTCTGTGGGACTTGAACCGGCAACTCTCCGGTTCCTAAGCAAAGTCCCTACACACTGAGCTACTGCCGCCCCAATAAAACCCAACTTGTAATGAAAGTTTTCCTTTCAACCAAACCGCCGGTCAAAATGGCATCTCCGTGGGCCTTTTAAACATACATCAACTGTTAGTGAAGTTCATGATGAGAGCTGCAACAACAGATGGAAATTCACATCCTCATTGTTCTTTCAGCTCCTTACGGTGTCTGTGAAGTTTCTGTTATAGAAATAAATTAGTGCCACGTCGCCATCTTGCCATAAACATCTGGGTGGTGCCAGTTCTCACCATACTGCTTCAGTCATACTGTCTCCAGTCTAGTCCAGGCTTCTTTCCCAATTTTTCTGAGGTCAGTGACTTACAAAGTCCATCAGGTGTCTGATAGGACTAATCTGTGTTAATCATTATCAGTCCGACAGTTAAGTGGTTCGGTGGTTTGTAAGCATTGTAGTTATGCTCCACTTTTGCGTGTGCCTTGAGAAGCAGTCTGTCTTTTCTTGCGTTATCCCCACACGTACGAATCTGAGTTGTTTTTTACATGTTCATTCTATATGGTTATTGTTTGAGAATTTCTGTCTCAGTTAAGTGCTTTTAAAAAATAGGTGCAGGCTGAAATTTAATACCAATACCCTACAAATATATCTGTAATCTTCCATAGTAAATCTTTGGAATGCTGCTTCAGGGGTTCAAACATGCAGAAGTGGCAGGCAGTAATGAACTGTATATTTGGGAATGTGCAAATAAAAGGTGTACACATATTCACTCATGTGACTCTTTAAGTGAGGATGTAATGATATTTGATAGACATTGTGCAGAGAATAAAAGTACTTTCTCTTCAGTACATTGAGTGTACTTTGTATTTTGGGTGGACAGTGATCTCATGCTGTTTTGCTTATTTACAAACACACTAGCATAATTATATTTAGTTTTTGGAAATACCCTACTCGTTCTACAGTGAATGTTTTTAGAAACAATGCTGATGAGAGTAGTGAGTGAATCCAAACAGGCTGCAAAAACCAAAACGAGAGAGAGAGAGAGAGAGAGAGAGAGAGAGAGAGAGAGAGAGAGAGAGAGAGAGAGAGAGAGAGAGAGAGAGAGAGAGAGAGAGAGAGAGAGAGAGAGAGAGAGAGAGAGAGAGAGATCCGCTGTCAGAGAAAAGCAGACTAAGACAGCTTTGCCGTCAGAGCAACACATGTAGGATCTCATTTCCAGGATGGGTAGACATGCCAAAGGTGCCAGTTTGTACAGATTAGATGAAAGTAGCAGCATATTAAAATACTGTTTAATTAACTGAGTCTTTTCGATGGACTCGATGGACCAGTCACCAATAATGAAATCAACTAGATTCTTTGTATTGTATATTTATTAGGAAATCATTTTCACTTTCTGTGTCCAGTTGACAAGAATAAAATGCTTTGAAATAAAAAAAACTATAGTAAAATATGTGTCCACATGCAACAAAGTTACAATGTTTACATTCACATTTTGTGTTTACTGGATTTGATTTCCAGTAAAAATGAGCAGCTTAATCCTGATGTCTTCCATCAAAAGTGGTTCAAGTCACAGGAGACTAATTAATCAAAAATGTATCATCAGTTGAAGTGTGTTAAGGTTTCTGACACTGGCTGGATGAGAGTTGACCTATTCCACATAGACTTTAAAAGGTTTAAAACTCAGGCTCATCGTGTTAAAACAAACAGTCTGTTTCAACTGATAATGTTAAACAACCCTGAGAATATCTGACCTACAGTCAAGTTGTGTGTGTGTGTATAGTAAAATCTCTGCACCACAGGAAGAACTGTAAATGTGCGAGGCAAGGAGTGCAATGCGCACTGTCGAGAGAGAGGAGGTCATCTCACTGGTGGATAGAAAGCCCTCATCAGACTCTCGTAGCTGAGGAAGGTGACGGCGTTGACAGGGAAGGCCCTCAGGCTGTTCAGTAGGAGGCCTTTGAAAAAGACCCTCACTCCCTCCTCTCTGACGCTCACTCTCATGCAGTGGAGTACCCCGCTGTACTCCCGGCCGCCGGCCCCCGACATCTGCAGACGAGCTTTCACCACGTCCATGGGCGTGGCGAAGGCCCAGGTCACCACGCCCGCTAATCCACCGGCCATCAATATTGCAAACGTACCTGAGGACAGAGAAGTTTAGTTCATAGTGTAAATGTTTGAAGTCATGTGAGTATTGAGATTTTTGTTTGGTATCTTTCATATGAACTGTTTGTTTATGTAGGTCATACAGAGGCATTAGTATTACATTGTTGATAACCAGTTACAAACTCCTTGTAGTACATTCAAGTCAAAATTTTGACACAGTATCTCATAAGAGTCTCATAATATCTCAGACTTTTGACACAGAAAGGTAAGACTAGCATTGTCTTGATTTACCATGATTTAAAAAGAAATGTATTTATAATCTCTTTATAATGACCGTCCATATTTCCCACCCTGGTTACATATTTACTGAGAGTCAGTACTGCTGCACTGTTGACTCTGAAACTGACCTGGCTCTTTGCCAGTCTCGGTCAAAGCCTTTCGAGTGACCTCGTAAGGCAAGAAGTAGAGTCCATAGCAGGGTACGTCCCTCAGGGCGAGGGCCAGCCCTCCTCTGAACAGACCCCTGGGCCCCTCCTCCTTCAGGATTACAGCAACACAATGAATCGGTCCTCGGTATCGCTTGGCAGTTGCTTGACCCTGCAGTCGCACCTTCACCAGGTCGATGGGTGCACAAATAAACACCTGAAAGCAGATCAAGTTAAAGACATAAAACATATGACATAAAGCCTTAAAGAATTTACCATATTAAAAGGATAAGTCTGGTCATATTCTCTCTTTTTTTTGTCAACAATTCCCATTAAAAGACTACAAACAAGGACTAAAACTAAAATGCACTGCCTGTTTAGCCTGATATATCTTACTCCTCTGTGCCATAGAGCTCCATTGTTGTCTGAAAGCTATGAAATACACACCACGAGCCACACAATTGCACTGAATTTCTGAAGTGTTTTGATGACAGTGGAGCTCATCAATCATCTGCAGGTACAATAAAACCATACATGCTCTCCCTCCATCAGCCAACTTCATTAGATTTTCCTCAACTAGCAGTAAAACTGGCTTGACATGGTTGGTGTAACACAGATTTACCATATAATTACACCATCAAAAGTGTTTGTTGACCAGAATAAATATCAAGTTTCATCCCCACTGGAAGCTACAATATGCATTACGTGACAGAACTCCTGACTCTTGTATCCTCTGGTGGCTGAGGCTGTTGTTTGTTGTCACTTGGTGCGTCTGTCCCTGCAGACTCTGGCTCATTTCACCATTCAGCCATGTTATGGCTTCATTAAAAATCTCTTTAAATTATAGTTACTGTGTACTTATTTTATGGAAACAGTATTTGTTCCTTCTGCTTTTGTTTTTTAAGAGGAATTCACCGACGTAGAGCAGACCTCTGTTAAATCCCTGCTCACATAGTAAGTAAATCTCATTTATGAAACACAACATCTACAGTAAAAGGTTCAGGTGCTGCCTTTCTCTTGATTCAAGAGCTCTCTCTAATCCTTAGTCAAATTTACTCTAAGCATTTTGGGAATAGGAATGGGAAGATAGTCTTGTTTGGGAACCTCTTGGAGGCCTCCTGGTGGTCAGATAAAATACTGTGTGAGTGCTGATTGTCATGAAATATGACCAGGTATTTATGATCCACAGAGGATAATTCCTAATGATTTCAGTGACGCCACTGATTCACTCTTGACCAACACAACAGATTTCTCATAAGTTGCTCTGAAAGTATGGTGTTCATGGTTCTCTCAGAGCAAATTCTAAAGATTCACACAAGAAACATTAAAATGTACATGGTTGACTGTTACACTTTTGATTTTCATGAAGCCTTGGCCTCTCCTCTGGTGCCCGACTCAGGTCAAACACATTCTTAAACCATTCTGATCAAGACTTTTGTTTTGTAGGATGTAACGGATGTAATGAACATTGCAACCTCTAGGGGCCAGTAGCACTTTACACTTTAAGTCTTATTTTTACCCAACAACCTTCACCTGCCTCAAGGTAGGTGGGGAACACACATGCTACATCAAATGGTGAGTAGTGGTCTTATAGCACTTGTTGTTCTAATATCTACACCTATGGTCCTGCAAAGTGCTTTGGATAAAGCCAGTCAGTGGCATGTACATGTTCTTACCTGCACCAGGCCTGAGAAGCAGCCGGCAGCGAAGACCTGAGCAGCAGAGGCCGGTTTGCCTTGACTGCGGTCACTGCGCTGAGACTGAGTGAGGTAATCTAAGGCATTACTGTAAGAGCCAAAGACAAAAGAGTTGACGATGCCCGTGGTCATCACTGGAAATGCCATGCCCTTATAGAATCCATGGAGCTGATATAATAAAGAGATAAATATGCATGCTTTAAAACGTTCTGTGATGTGTTTTCTAAGTGAGACTGGCTGTATTTGTGCAGTTTAAGACACCTACCCCTTCATGAGAGTATGTTTTCACCACACAGTGAAAAATCCCTTTATACACAGACTGGGCCTGCAGGCGCACCTACACATAAAACATGAGGAGTCAGAAAAAAGCTACTTTTGTGCATTTAGTCGTGTTTATGGGTTTCAGTATCTCTGCATACAACCTTCACAGTGTCTAATGGGTGTCCAACTGCCAATCCCACTGCACCTGCAATAACCAACAAGGAAATGTTATTTCTCCACATGTATACATGTTATCTCTCATTAATACGTTTTTTTGTTGTTGTTGTTGTTGTTGTTGTTGTTTTTACCTGAAATGCTCCCAGCTATGAATTCCAAAAAAGGCATGACTTGCACAATTTCACAACCTGCAAAGAAGACCAATGTGTTTGACCTGTTACAGAGATAACACCTGAGGATGCAGATTTACAGCTGCTATAAAGCAAACTGACTGTGGTATGGTAGCCTAGGATAGTTAATATATGACTGACAGTTAAGTATGGGTCTATGTTTACATCCAATTAAGGTCCAAGGTGATTGTAAAATCCTGTTAAACTAATAAAAATGATCGTTCAAACTGAATGGCTTTTTTTTTTTTTTTTTTTTTTTTTTAAAAACAAGTATATCTCTTATAATTTGCCAAACGTCTTATGTAACTTTGGGGGGGTTTAACATCACGATATTGAGCACATTTACTTTCCAGAGCATTGTTCACAACTCTTCATTTGACATTTAACGTTAGTTCCGTTAGTTCCGTTAGTGTTTAACGTTGTTAGCCCGAGTATTACCGTTACTTTAGCTTAAAAGATACATATCGCGTGTAAAAACCGTAAAAATGACACATGGAGCTAACTGCCAAAAGGTGTATTATTAGAAATATATCGTGCAAAAGGAGGTTTGTTAATGAACACCACCTTGCCTACCTTTTGTAAGCGTCACCTCATTGTATGAATACCTCCATATCTCGCTCAGTGTAAACCTTATCACCTTTCTGCTGCGGTATCACAACTAATGACTGCTCTGTGGCTCTGCGGCCAGTCTCCAAGCAACCCACATTTAATAGAACATTTCCTGTTTGACACGGCTTCGTTTTCAAAATAAAAGAAACCTTAAAACACGTCACTGAAAGAAATATAATTTAATCCGGTTTACCCTTATGTCAAGTTGTCTAAAACCACTTCTTGCAGTTAATGTTTTCTATGCTTTTCAGGTGAACACAAACTATCTTTGCTGTCAATGGCTATCTGGTGCCTCCAACCCATACACACTGTGTTCCAAATTATTATGCAAATATGATTTCAATTAAAGAAACATTAGATTTTTTCGTTTTTCAATGAAAGTTTTCAATTGTGCTGCTTCCCATGTCTGTTTATATCACTGACATCAGTCTCAGACAGGTTTGTCTTAATTAGTTTGCCAGGTGAGCCTAATTAATGGGAAACTACTTAAGGATGTTGTTCCACATTATGAAGCAAGTCACAGGTTTCATGCAATATGGGGGGTGGGAGGGAGAGATATCTTTCTGTAGATGAAAAGCGTGAAATAGTGCAGTATCTTTAAATAGGTATGAAATCTACTGAGAACCTGTGGAGCATCCTTAACAGGAAGCTATATGAGGGTGGGTTGCTGTTTACCTCAAAACAGCAGCTCTGGGAGGCAATTCTGGCATCCTCAAAGGAAATACAGGCAAAAACTGTACATGGACTTACAGGTTCAATGAATGAGAGAGTTGTTAATGTGATATCAAAGAAGGGCTCCTATGTTGATATGTAACCCGATCTGTAAAGATGTTTTTGATTGGAATAGCTTTGATTTGAGAAAAACTACCCCCAATGCAAAAAATACAACAGATTTCTGTTTTCAATCCTTTAGAAACTATTGAGTGTTTTGAAACTCTGTTTTGCATAATAATTTGGAACACTGCAATTTGAGTTATTTTGCAAAAAAATGCCATTGTCATCATTGGTAATTGTGTTTAATAAAATCCAGATTGTGATATAATTGCAGAGGAATAAAAAATCCTATTGACTGCCAATTATATCGACTATTTAGGGGAAAAAGAACAAAAACAGCATATGCATAATCATTGGGAACACAGTGTATGTGTTGCCTATCAGCAGATCTCTGTTGATGCATTGCTAGGAACTGTTGCCATCTTATTCTTACTTGTTTTTTGGGACCTTTTTTTCCTTTTGAAAGTTAGATCAGTCAGGTGACTAATTTGGCCAGGCAAGGACATTCTGCTGTCAGACCTTTGAAACTCCTTGGTTACTGTGTCTGTTTGTTCAGGATCATTATCCTGCTGCATTGCAAATGCAGCACATAAACTTCACTTTTTCTGTTTCAAATTCAATGTGTTTTCAAGCTCAATACTGTCCAAACACTAATATAAATAAACTAAATGTTCGTGTCCTTAAAACTTAAAACTGCTCAGGTGTTTTTCTGGAGTGTTTTCCACCATACTGATATTAATTATGGGGGAAACATAAGGCTGTATCAAAATACTCACTATGAACCTTTTACTCTCATATCAGTCAAACCTATTACTTGTTGCACATTAGCCTTATAAACTGCAGGAAGACAAACACATTAGAAAGCATAACATTATAAGTCCCACAGAGTTCTTGAACAACGGAGACACACAAGACAGAGCTGTCCATTTGTCAAAGTAGGCTATGTGAGTGTTTTTTTAGATTTTCATGGTATTAGAGAACTCCTGTATCCACAATAGTGAGGAGGGCAGTGGAGCTCTGTTCAGTCTGACCCACATAACTTTATCCAGGGATGAGTTGGGGGTATCACTCAGCATTACAGCATCCAGTGTTCTGCTTTGGCTTGGGATTGTACAAGGGCTTTGGATGAGATACGTCATGGTTCTGCTGCTGAATATAAAACAAATTAAACCAGAGGGAAATTGTTGAATAAACAGTATAAGGAAACAAACAGCAACAGTATATTTCAAATGCAATAAAATATATTAAATCATTGTTAAGATTTAGTGGTAAAGATGTAATTGCTAGAAATACAATCTATATTTATAGATGTGCTGTCTATCAAACATAATGAAACATTTACCAGTGTACAGTCCAGTGGCAGCCTTTCTTTTTGTCATAACAGTCATTCAACAGTGATGAACTGATTGTATCGTGACAGCATAGAAGAAATAAATACGTTTGCTATGAATCTACATCACAGTTTCAATAAAGGAAAAATGACATAAGAGACAACTCTGTACCTCCCTCTCATTGCACACTGCTTCCTATTAATATAACTCCTCACAAACATTTCCACATCCACCTATGGTATTTTTGGAGGAGGTCAACTGTGCATAAAAACTTCTAATAACCTACAGAGGCAAAAAAAAATATCAAGGTAGCGACAAACAACGTCATCACGAGTGGACGCTGAGCTGCTTGTAAACAAACCACGGGCGACGTCAATGTAATGCGCCGTGGAGCGTTGAATTAGCGGAGGAAAAGCCGCGTCTCGGGTCGTGAAACTGTTTCTATCCGCAGTTGGATTTAAACTCTGCCTCTGTGTTTTATAACACTCCGTTTGTGATCGTAGAGACCGACGCTGTACTTCCCCATCGGTTGACAGACCCTCGGTTTAACAACGTGAGCCAGCCAGCGCCGAAAATACGCTACTTGTTTTTATTCTACAGTTTTGAGGAGAAAGAAAATATGACAACTCTAACAAGGCAAGACCTCAATTTTGGACAAGGTAAGACAAGCAACCTAACGCTGCTGGCTTTAAACGATCGTAGCCCCTCATTTGTAAATACTGTTCATATATTTGACAGTTCAATCTGACCTCGCCTATGAGTAGATAACACATTAACATAAATATGCTGAATTCTGGGTAAATGCTGGTCTATTGGGCATTGCGTAATACACATCAGCGTTTATATCTATAAAATCTCTTTTAACTTGTATGCAGTCCTGTCATTATATGGGAGCTAAGACGGCAACACGAAATTGCATTGAGTTTGGTTTTACTTTGTCATAATACCAGATCAAATATATGATTCCTCTCTTCCAGTGGTTGCTGACATCCTGTGTGAGTTCCTGGAGGTCGCTATTCATCTCATCCTGTATGTCCGAGAAGTTTATCCCTCTGGAATATTTCAGAAGAGGAAGAAATACAATGTACCTGTGCAGGTACAGATGAGTTTATGTCTAGTTACTCAATGCTCATAGTTTTTAAGAGAGGCTTACCTATTACCTATTAATATCTCTAATAATGCTCTTCTGTTTCTGATGTTTGTTTCCAGATGTCATGTCACCCAGAGTTGAATCAGTATATCCAAGATACACTTCACTGTGTAAAGCCACTCATTGAGAAGGTAAGACATGGCCTGGCGCTGTAGTTCATTAATAACACGTGTCATCTCTCACCTACTGTACATGTATACACTGCTGAAGTCTTCCATTTCCCTCCCAGAATGATGCAGAGAAGGTGGTAGTGGTCATCATGGACAAAGAGCATCATCCAGTAGAGAGATTTGTGTTTGAGATTTCCCAACCTACACTGCTGTCCATCAGGTTTCTTCTTCTTTTTAAAAATCAGTAATGAGTATAAACAGAATTCTTATTTTGCAATACATTTTCAGGGTGATCATACTCACTGACTGCATGTGGTTTTGTTGTTACAGCTCCGACACATTACTGTCACACGTGGAGCAGCTGCTGAGGGCATTCATCCTGAAGATCAGTGTGTGTGATGCTGTTTTAAATAATAACCCACCAGGTAATGTCACTGACGATTACATAAAGAGAAGTACGTGGCAGACACATAATGTCCTCTGCCTGTCAGTTTTATATTCCTAAGTCTTTGGTATGATTCCTGACATGATTCAGCCCAGTATCTCGTATTAGTGTCTCTGCACCAGTGGTCCCCAAAGCCTAATCAAATTCATTTCAAGAAATGAATCGGTTGCATGAATTGACTGACTTTCCATCATCAGAGCACTCTTGTTTCTTTATCACTCTCAAATTATTCCGATTCACAGGCAAACATTAATCATTAATCCAACATCAATATGGTAGAATGATATATCACCTCCTTCACAATGGACAAAGTACTATGAGTGCCCTAAAAAGCCCTGATAATCAAATGTTTCCACGTTTTTAGTTGGCTGGGCTCAGGGTTAGAGCCATGGTAAGAATTAATGCCTGCTAATCTTGGCAAAGGGGGCAGAATTTGGGTTTAACCTTAGAACCTTAGGAAGGCTGTAGGGCGTACTAGTTATACAATTATAAGTATACAATTCTCCTGCCTCCTATACAAGTCTCTGAGACTGAGAGATTGAACAAGCCTCTAAAGAAGTGAATTACTCCTTCACGCGATTTGGGCTGTAATTCTAAGGACTAGAGAATCAGAAGAGAATCGAGCTTGTAATGACAATAACTTTGTAAAGTAGATGATATGAGTCGTAAAATATATTCAGGTGTGAATAGATATAAATCAAACTTATCTGTGACCTGTTGTTTTTTTGCCACAGGGTGTTCATTTACAGTTCTAGTACATACCAGAGATGCTGCTACACGCAACATGGAGAAGGTTCAAGTCATCAAGGTGAGATTTTACAACACTGCAAACCTACAAGTTCATTTATGATGTACGACTTCTAATAATAACAGAGCAGCCTGTTTATGTCTTTGTAGTATTGTAATTAGCGCTAATTATGTAAAAACACTGAATGATTATATGTTACATTTGTGCATTTCCGTCTTCAGGATTTTCCATGGATAGTTGCTGATGAGCAGGAGGTCCACATGCAGGAGCCTAGACTCATCCCACTGAAGACCATGACATCTGACATAGTAAAAGTGAGTGGAAACATCCCACTCACTGCTCAGTTTATCTGTTCAAAGACAGAAACATAGGCACCAAAATCAAGTCGAGGTTTAACTCTGTGATTACATTTTATTGAATTGTCATTATGTCAGGTTCAAATTTCCCCATTTGCTCTTACTGATGTGCGGTTGTCCTCCGTCTTTAACAGATGCAGCTCTACGTAGAAGAGAGAGCTCAGAAAACGTAGGTCCTCGCTCTGCAGGAAGAAAGGAGCGTCACTGCTGCATGAGCCAATGTGAGAGCTGAGACGGGCGGAAGGAGACATGAGTTTTTGTTGATCATCAAGAAACAGATGTGGAATGTTGTTTGTGAGGTGTGTACATTTAGCTGCAGATGGGGTTAAGGGATGCACTGTTTAATTGCTTTCAATGCAGAGCTTCACTGTTACATGATGCCCCAAATGTTGCACCATGGCAATACAATTCCAGGGGATATTTAATATATCACTATAATAATACTGGTTATCAGTGGCTTCTATCAGGTACCAGTTTAACCCTCAGTCATCTTCTATCTTCACTGTAAAATATTCACTCTGTTTCTCTTTGTAGGGAACTTACAGTTTACTTGTAGGGCTAATGCCCCCTAGAGGCTGTCTTTTCACCTCCACAGGGAGGTCAGAGGTTACATCACCTTGCTCTGTCATGGCAGTATTGTGCATGCTGTTGGTCAGGAATGCGGTGTGAAAGTTTTGGGTGGATTCCTGTGGAATAAAATGGATCTTGGTGTGTTTTCTTATGCACATTTGTAACCATGTTTGCTTCCATTGTTATGTGAAAAATTCAAAATGTTCATGTTGTGACAGAGGAAAGTTTTTACTGCTGATAACAATGTTATTTGATATATGTGAAAAATTATTGAATTGTAATAAAACCATTTTAAAGTGCCAACAGTATAAATATCTTCCTTAGTTAAAGCAAGAGCTTTGTAGTATGACCTTTGGTAATAAACCCATTCTTCTATTTAGAATTAACACTTAAAACAGATGGCTGGAAGTCATTCCACAATACAACCATGACAACAATTGGAGGCTCTTTTTTGTTTTAACACACATGTGTTTCCCTGCCTTTCTTGAAATCACATAATTTAGTTTACACATGAAAAAAACATCAATCCACAGACTTCCAAATAACAGCATTATTTTAGAGATGAGTCAGTAAACAACAGCAAATGTATCCAGTTGTCAACTGCTTTTCAGTGATCGTATAACGTCAAAGTTACTGTATTATTTTTATCATTCCTTCTCTAAATATCAGCCGTCACTAGTAATTGCTACAATATTTATTTTCATTTTCTAGGTGTCATCATAGTTTGGCTATAGTCGGACTGGACTCAGACCCAAAGGTGTCAGGTTGTCTGTATGTTCTGTGACCAAACTGATTTTGAGCCTTAAAGATGAATATCATACATTAATTTTCAAAGACATGAAAGACTTCAGATTTGTGTGTTGGTGACCAATGCTGGTAGAAAAAGAAGTACTCTTCAACAAGTAAAAGTAACAATACCACAGTGCAGGAATACTCTGTTACAATTAAAAGTGTAGCATTAAGAATTATAAGATGAGATAAGATAAGATAAGATATTCCTTTATTTGTCCCACAATGGGGAAATTCCAATGTTGCAGCAGCAACTTGGATAGAGAAAAAAAACAGTATAAAAACAGTAGGAGTAGGAAAAAATAATAAATAAAAAACACTATGTACAAGAGAAAAAAGAAAAAACAGTAAGAATCCACAACGGTACGAATCCACAAACAACAGATAACACAAATAGTACAACAGCAACAACAGATAACACAAATAGTACAACAGCAACAACAGATAACACAAATAGTACAACAGTAACAACAGATAACACAATTGTACTTAGTATTAGTACAGTTGTACTAGTGTTGAAATATACAAAAAGAAAAAGCAATCATTATTAAGAACGGCCTATTTAGAATAATGTATCATATTTGCATTACTTTAATTTTGCAGCTGGTGAAGATAGGGCTAATTTTTGTACTCATACCAGTAATTTATTTGTCGATTATATATAGTGTATTGTATATTGGAATTTGCAAAGTAACCAGTAACTATATATTTCCATCTGAATTGTAGTGGAAAAGAAGTATACAGTAGCATAAAAATGGAAATATATGTAAAGCAAAATTAGCCAACCCTGCACACATCCATGACATTTCTGCTGTATCATTAATAGCAATATTTAAAAGGATATAATACCCAGTCACCAATCTGTAAAAAAAAAAAATACAGTGTTTGATGTGTTGGTTTCACAGTGTGGGAAAGCAGGAAACAAAGCAACTGTCGAGGATCCTGTGTTTTTACATATAAAGCAATTGAGCAATCTCAGCTACTCTCTCATTTTATTATCATAAATGTACTAAAGTCTAAATGTCACAGATGGCACCTTCAGGCATCCGTTCCAATACCCACTTTACCTGTACAATTAACATGCATTCACATTACATTTGCACATTTAAGGTGTAGACGTACATTAACTAATTTTCAGGTTTCATTAGATTTGAACACTCATCATAAAATCATTTATGTGAAAAACATATTATTATCTAATAGTGTCTGTATTATTTGATACACTGATGTCAGGTTAAGGGGTTAGTGATGGCTCCAATGTTTGGGGCTTTACAATTATCCACAGGCCCTAAGCTACTTTCCTAAGGTACTCAGAGTAAGACTGTAGCCAGTCCTTGTGCTACTTTTTCTGCAGTTTTATCCCTTTGCAGGGCCCAGTGGAGGTGATTGTTGTCAGTTAATTAACATGAATGTTGTACACTGCTGCCCCCTCGTAAACAAGAATTAAAGCTTATGACCCTGAACACCAGCTACACCTTATACCTATACCTTAAAATAATGAGCCTAAGCTTTTTTATATTAATTGTCAAATTAATATTACAAATGTTTTAACACATATTATATATGTATATATATTTAACACATTAACACTTTTGGATCAAGCAATGCAATATATATATATAACTAATGGGCTTTCTTGCTGACCCTATAATAAGACAATTTGTTGAAGCATGAAATATTATCTTTATCCAAAGCAAATACATATTACATCCACTGTCTTCTGAAATGTAATATAAATACAAATCTATTAATAAACTTGACTTTAAATGTTGCTCTGGAAAAATATGATTTTTCAAAAAGAACTATGAGATAAAGAGCTCTTTGTCAGAGCAACGGTTGTAGCCTGCAGACAACCTGAGAGGACAACTAACACCTGCCATCATTTTAGAGTGCAAAAATTTCCCATGGTGCAATAACCTCCATTATCTTGTTATGACTCAGGCTGCTGAGGGCCTCTGCTCCACCGACACTCAGATGACCTTTGGTACAGGACACAAAACAGACTTCTGCATGAACAAAGCTCAGGCAGCAGAGATAAACAGAAGGGCTGAGCTGATACTTCTCGATCTGGAATAACCCTAAAATATGCTTCCCGACTGCCTAAATTAGATTTATCTCCATGTATTGTTTGTAAAACTTGTGACATTTAAGATTAAAGTTTCTTCTTTTAAGTCAAAGGTAGTACGATGTTATCCTTTTTCACGTCGCTTCTTCCGACTTCCTACTTCCTACCAGGGTGGTTGACTCTAGATACAAATCCACTGGATAGTTTACTTCAAGGTGAGCTCCATCCATTGATTTTCTCTAACGTTCACACTCATACAAGCTGTTTCTTAACTGTATATGTTAGGTGACTGGAGTGTGTTATTGCTTACAAATTCAATGTTATTTGACCTGCAGGACTCATAGGTGCATGTGGGATCTCTGTGCTATGCTCCCTGGTGAGAGTTCACTTATTCCTAGAGGAGGAGAGGTGAGGAAATTCCCTTTTAATCAATTTGTTTCTCATCTAAACATTCCTCTTCCAGTGCTAGTACAGATGCTTAATAGATTAGTTTTATTTCTTACTTGATTTTTTTCCCTACAACCCACAGCTGGAGTGATAAAAATGGTAAAGATACATCAAGCCAGAGAACACCTCAAAGGGGAACTAGAACTGGACTTACTGGGATGCTCCAGTTTTTCTTGGTGGCTGGGATGCTGGCTGTAGTGGGCTCCCGTGTTGCCTCCCTGGTGGTACTAGAGTTTTGTCTTCGAGCTGTCTCTGGATGGGTCACAGCTGGACCAGTAAGAAACCAATTACATAAAATAATAATATGCCTGATACTGAACTGTACCATCTGATTTGCTTGTTGCTTCTACTACTCAGTTTGGTTGAATTAATTTCTAGGATTTATCATGTCCTGGTGACTCATGATATCTGTTATAATAAACAGCCCATCATCTGTTTTGATTCATCCATCAGTTCTTTTCATATGCTCATTTAATCCCCAGGAGTCCAGGAAATTTCTGCAGCAGCTGTTAGTTCAAAGCCAGTTCTCTCTGGGCTGTGCCCTAAGCTGCAGTTTGCACTTTCTCCACGAGGGGGCGTCCCAGCGCTGGCTATGCCTACTCCTGGCAGCAGCACTCAGCTGGTTCCTGGCTCGAAAGGCCACACTCCTGCTGCACCATGTCATGGCCCTGTATAAACTCCACAGTTCGCAGCGCTACTGCGGCATTTGCATCAGCCTCCTCACATCAGGCCGCTGCCTGCTGCCCATGCTGTGCAAGACAATGATCATTGCTTTCTCTGTGGCTGTGGTGGCTGCCATATCAATCATTAATAAACACTTCCTCTCTGCTACAGAGGCCCTTAGGTTCTGGACACCACTGACTATCTGCTACACACTGTTGGTTGTGTACATGCAGGGTGAGAAACATGTAAAATGGGAAACATTCATTTCAGAGATTTTGGTTCAGTGCTTATAGGCACTGATAAATCTGGGCAGGACCTTAAATAACGCCACAGCCTGTAATGGTGTGATAGCATGGACCCTTCTCAGGACTGAGGAAAACAATTAGTAATTCATTAGTTTCATGCCTGTCTTAGGGATCTTGTATGACCTCTAATACATCCATCATTAATTTGAGCATCCTGATGTTTTACACCTCTATAGACCTGTTCTAATTTTATACATTTTCACCAGATATTTCCCTCTAATGCTGTATTTTGGTTCTGCAGACGAACAGCACCGTCTGCGCGGCAGCCAGACTGTCATGAACACAGTAGTGGTGCGTCTCGGAGGTTTGATGGTCTTGATGCTGACTGTTGGACGCTGGGCCGACGTGCTCCAAATCTTAATGTGTTTCCTGGGTGAGGCCAGCTGTCTAATCCCCACTATGGATCTGCTGGATGCGGCATCCTCACAGGTCAGTGAGTCTCCCTGGAAGCAGCGCACAGGCCGAAAGCACTTTCTGTCCATCGGGACCCAGAAACTGGGGCAGAATATCAATGTGTTCATTAGACTGGGTCCCAAGATGAGACTGAACTTCTCAAACTTGTGTCCCAGGTGGAGAAGGTTTAAGATCCCCTAGACAGATTCAGGTCAAAGTATTCTCTGATTCAGAATACTGAGCCTACTTTTCATTTTCACTGAGCTTGCCTTATTAAATATATTCTTTCTACAATATCATAAAATGCCAGTTCAATATATTATTGTTGGTATAAATATAATGTATGATTTTGTGGTGAATGACAATGATTATAATAATAATATATATAAGCAGAGTCAGTAGATATTGTCTGTCGTCTATGCTCTTCCTGGCCAGCAGCCTGTTTATATGCTCTATTATCATCTTACGTTATGCATCTGTCTTTTATTTGTCGTGTGCATGTAGGATGAAGAGGATTATACAGACAGCGTAAAGAGGGAGCGTCGACCAGGACCACAGCCAAAACAGAAGGAGCACCAAAGATAGCCACTCTGGGGTTTTAAAAACTTGTGGCATTTATTTTTAATGGCCATTAATTAGCGTAAGTCCTATTAGGGCTACATCAACAATGAGTGCTTTTGTATTTAGAATGTGATATTTTTTCATTAAAAAGTCAGAGGAGCACAATGTGACTATCTCATGAATAAAAATGTTTCCAGCTCTTTAACCTTACAGAAGAAGCATTTCCAACAACCACAGTATAACCTGCATCACATAACAGTTTCTTTTTAAACTCAGAGTCAGGAATAGGACTTATTCTCTGGTACTCTCTTATAAATCTAATTTTCTTTGTCATTGTCTAGTTCATTAACGCTGTACAGGTGACAAACTAGCAGTTCTGGACGTTAGGCGTCTTTGTGACCTCTAGGATGAATTAACGCTGTAATCTTGGAGAGAGTGTGGCATGCCAGTTACTGCTGGAGAAAATTGTCATTGTTCCAGATTTTCTTTGTGGTGCCCCAGAGCCTTGGGGCTTTGTAACCCTTTCCGGCCTGCTGATGGATGAGGGTCAAACTAAGTGAGGATTATAATGTGCATGTTATGTTGCTATTATCAAGCCCAGCTGCCAGAAATCATCTTATTCTAATTATCACACTAATTGTTGTTATTTAAGGAGGGAACAAAATGTCAATTGAATTTTCTTTTCTTCAATTTCTAACATTAAAGAATCATATTCTTTTAAATACAATGAACACACAAAAGGTATTCAACAAAAGGAGAACATAATGTCACACATAATGCACATTACATACATTATGGATTTCAGAGGGGATATATTTTACGGTACCACAGCTCACATGAGATATTTCCATAAACAAATCCGCATTAATATTGGACATAACTGGATTGCCGAAAACAAAATACGTTCATCAAAACAGACACAGGTCGCATTTTTCTCCTTCTATGCAATATGCTGACACAGCTGTGAGCGTTAATAACAAACGCAGACATTAACTCCATCTCACACAGCCTAGGCAGATAGGTAAGTTTATTAATGTTGTCACTTTTGTCGGTTAACGCATATTCACACGATGTACGGGCCTGGAAATATCATTCCGCTTTTGTCATGTCCCTCCAGAGACTGTCTGCTTGAAAAGAAAAAGCAAAATGGCTGACGACAACGTTAGTGCGGTAAAGTCACACAAAATGGCGTTAGACAAAGGAAAGGCTAGGCTACTGGGTTGTACTCAGACTCTAGATCCATCTAAATTCGCGCAGATACAGAGGAATTTATTGAAAAATTAAAAAAAAGTCCACATTAACTGAAATTGTTGACACCAAACGCGCTTTATAAACACACAAGATGCTTTTATGAGAGATTTGATTCTGTTACCGCATTTACATCCCAATCTCTGCTACATTTTCTCAGTAACATTTAAGCCTGACTTCTTGTGACAATTTAGAAGTTCTCTGAGACACACACACACACACACATCAAATTAAATCCACATTTTGACGCCGGTGTTTTGCCCATAAGATGTGTCTTTATTGAGAGCTGTGGACTGACAGAAACATATTCCATGAGAAGGTTTTTGTTATATCACTCCCGTCATTCCATGTCAAAAAAGGCGTGTGAAACTACAGTGGGCACATTAGCCTGGCGGTCCAGTTCCCAAGATAATCCAGGTCTGAGAATCACTGAAGAGGAAATTTAGTTTTGGTGTCAAGTAGATCCACCAAATTAGGAAATTGTACTCCCATAGGTTTATTTGATTTTTAACTGAATAAGGTTCCACATCAGGACGAATTCAGTAGACACAGGGAGGACGTTCTCCATGAGCACCCGAATATGGTGAAAATGCCCATTGAAATGACTGAGCAGTTGTTGTCACCTCCTCTGGAGACTTCCAGACTTTTCTGTTCTCATCTGATAGGCACGCTGGACGCATGCGCAGAGCCGTTTTGCCTGTCCCCTGTTACCGCATTTCAACGCAAGCGCATTTCTGCCTTTAATGTGCGTGCTTAATATAGTAACAAAAGCAGAATAATGCTGTAGTGTAGTAACAGAGCTTTTCTCTGCCAATTTTTAATTAAATAATCGTTTTCTATTGGCTAAGAGTTACATTCAGCTCCAGTTTGGGCAAAATGTAAAGGAACTGAGCTTCACCCACCATTTTATTTACATATGTTGACTCCTTCATTAAGTTGACATTAATTTATAAGCAGCCTACACATTTAGCAAGTATCATAAAAATGTTACTAACAGGGATAGTCTTGGGAAAACACAGACACACAAAGAAATAGTGCAGCCTTTATTTACCTCTCATCAGTGCTTATCACCACTGGTCTCCTGAACCTTTGGACACAGGCCCAATTGCTCTTGTTACTTATTAGCTCAGACCAGGTCAAAGTTTTTGACTTAATAGCCTCCACGCCATTTTGTATTCTATTAGTAGTAGCAGTTTTGGCATTAAAAGCAAAAGGAAGACAGCATGTTAATACAAAGTGCACAAAGCAAAGTGGAATCAGACAAATGATAAACCTCATTATGATGAAGTGCTTTATGAATAACTTTTGTTGTGTCGTGTCTGTCACATTGTTCTCCTGCTCAATACTGTGTCAATCCCCTTGTGTGTTTATTTATTATTTTTGTGTCTCATTGTGTCCGTCAGCAAAATGTATGCATCATTTCATTTGAGTGGTGTTTGTTTTATCAGTGATCTTAACAGATAGCAATGCATTGCTCAAGAATATTCTGATTTCTCCTTTTGAATATATTAAGTCAACTTACTGACACATAGATTTGGTTTGAAAACTTTTTTCTTAACTTTCTTTCCTTCTTACTTTTTGTGAATGTCCTTTTAAATGGGATCTCTTAAGCTTTTTAAGTTTAACTGCTATTACACAGACAAACTAAAGGAGAACTAAATTTCCTAAATCATGTCTCAGTAACACTGCTCCTTGACATATATTCTCCAAGTCTCTGAACACTTTACTTTAGTTTGTGTTAAATGTATATATGCTGTTATTCAATGAGCCAAACGGTACAGTTAATGATAACAAACCTCTCCTAACATAGAAATAGAGATTCAAGGCTGTAATTCATTCTGTTATTAGGCTTTACAGAATCATGAAGCTGCTCTATTAACTTAAGAGCAATAATTGAGCTTTAATGGGGTCTACACAGAGTTTAACTTATGTACAGCATATTGTTTTACTAAAGCTCATCACAGCCTCAAATGTTCTAAACGTTAACACTCAGAGTCGCCTACAACAGGCCCTTGATTTCCTGTTTCCTGTAGGCTAAAGTTTCCACATCATGTGTAAAAACCTTCCACACTATAAATGGGGGGGGGGGGTCGGTCAACTCTTGTGTACGACTGAATCCTTCCATGTAATATTAACTTACTGATATAAAATGTTAACCTACGTTCTGGAGACAAATAAAGCAATAAGTGCTGACTAAAAGATAACCAATAATTAGTCCATCCATCCATTTAACAAACTGCTTATTCTGTTCAGGTTTACAGGAGGCTGGCTCAGCACACACTGGGCCCATCCCAGTTACCATCCTGTAATTATTAGAATTTAGTCAGAGTGTTAAATGATTGATGCACCTCGCAAACTATCAGCCTCGAGGCAGCAATCCCAACGGCTCCCACTGCTCACTTTTTTTTTTAAATGTGGTCCTACTGCTCACTTTTGGGGTGATGTTTTCTGTGCATAGGTACAAAATAAAATGTAGATTATTATATAACAAAACACTCATTTGGTTCCACTGTATGCAAAGTGCCTCACCTTGCCATACCCAACTAGCAGTGATGGGATCCTCCTGTGAGTCAAAAGCTTCTCAGATGTCAAAGCACCTTCATTCAACCAGGGGTTTTCTCACGCATGCGCACGGGCGCCAGACTATCTCATCGGGGAGAAAAAAAGAGGTTCACACACAAAGCCACGCCTGCGCGGTGTGCCTCTCATTACAAGCGAAGTTGCTGCATCTTTTTAGGAAGCTACATGCTTTCTTTCGACACCCAAAGGTCGCATGGTGTCAGGGACGCGCCTAGTCACGGGAACAGTCCGGAGCGCGTTCATGAGGTGCAAGATCGCGCTTTAACAGTGAAGAGTATCAAACAGCGTGCGGGGATCCAACCTAATGGTTTACATTGGGTCACAACGACCAGTCAATGATTTGCGCCGAGTATTTTTTTTTTTCTTGTCCGGCGTTTATTTTGCAAACCTTTTCAATTTTGCACGGGGAGAAACTGACATAGCAAACTCATCTGTATGATAGGGGAGCAGGAGCACACAGTATGGTCCGGGAAACCAGACATTTATGGGTGGGAAATTTACCCGAAAATGTACGAGAAGAGAAAATCATTGAGCACTTCAAGCGGTGAGTAGAAATACTAATGAGCCATTTGTGCGTGTGTGTTCGTGTGTTTGCGTGTGTTTTGTAGTGTAACGACGAGTGCACGGCCAGCATCTCTCTCTCTCTCTGTTGTGTCACATTTTAGTGAAGTCGGGATGAAGCAGGAGGTTTCCCTGTAGCAAAGTCCCATTTGGCAACTGTGCTGTCAGCCCTCCGTGAGCAACAACACTGTGCTGCATTTCAGCTGAGATAAGAAAGAAAAGGGCCAGCACGCTTCAACCACCCAGCTTGCGGACATATGGTTTTGCCATTCTGACACGGTCACTAACTTGTAGGCTAGATGACAACTTTGCTCGTCCTTTCACGTTGTGTGGCTGTGGGTAACCATTTGGCTATTAAGAAGCATACCTTTCCATCTGGTGACCGGAAAGAAAACACAGTTTCGTACAGCGTAGACGCCAACAGCATACTGTCACTGTAAACAAACTTCAGCCTACCTGGCGAGCTGATGGCATTGTACAAGCTATGCATTACACAGTGTGCATCTCTGGTAGACAGTATGAAGTCTGTCGCCTGTGTGTTTTCTGGTGCCTGAGCAAATCAGGGACCCGGTGTTTCACTTGACTCTCTGTGAGTTTGTCAGGTCATTGCTTCCCACCAGACCCTGTGCACAAACTATGGTTAATTAGCATACAGATGTACCGAGATATGCGAGTGCACTGTTACTGTTTCAGCAACCGGATTTCTTTCTCTAAATCAAGCACAAGTGAGTGAAACCTAAAAGGTGACGCGACATCACGCCGCCATCCACGCTGCAACATTGTTGCAAACTGGCTGTGATTGAACGGGGTGCTGCTCTGTGTTAACTGATATGCAACAATGTAACGTTGTAGCAGGCTACTTGTGTTTACTTTGTGCGCGTATGAACACAGATTTGGTTATCTTTGCTCCATTATTGCAGCATTGCTCCCCCCCCCAGCTGCTGACTTGCACAGCCTGCAGCGTGATCTGATTTAAAGAAAATCAGACAACCTATCGATATTTTAATTACGATATTCTAATTGTAATCCATGTGTGCTTCTTGTTTGGGCTGTTCGTGGAGCAGAGCAAACCCGTGCACCATTTATGGGATTTTTTTGGGGTTCTTTTGTTGTCTTCCTTGGACGGAGAAAAAAAAAATGTAAATAGGGATTTTTGTGTGGCTCTCACGGTTGTCTGCGCGCTCTCGCCTCTCTCTTCTCGGCTGTCAAGGAAATAGCAGCCCGCCTCTCCGTCCATATGTGCTGGAGACCAGACTGCTGAAAAACATCACAGTCTACCTATATGAGCAACGTTGCCTTCTTTACTGTGTAGGCGTCGCCATATCGGGCGAAAGCTGCTGAATTACCAACATAAATCATACATGTCTGTTTAACTAAATTGCAACCGACAGGCAACCCCCCCCAAAAAAAAAAAAAAAAAAACGCACACAAAAAACGACTGTGCAAAATATATAAACTGATGATATGAATTTGGTACTTCGCACTCTCTTGTTCTTATTATTTACCGTGGACGGATGCAGTGAGTGAACTACAAATATGGTTCGTGTCTGATTCATGCAGCCCCGCTGCAGAGCGCACAATAATGGGCTACCTATATGCCGTTTTATTTACATTAGCCCGTGCTATGATGTGCGTAACGTTATGTTTGGGGGATGGTGATCTGGCTGCATGTTATTGCAATAGCAGAGAGGAAACTGTGTGACGGCGAGTCCTTTTTAGCATGCTGCCTCAGCTCCAGCGTTAACCCAGAGGTAGTCAGAGTATGCAGGTGCATGACAGCCCAATGTGTGATAGAAGTCATTGAAGATGGGGGACGGCAGAATGAGTAAGCAGTGTGAACAGCTTTTCTAAAATGGCGTCGGAGGCTGTTCAATGTTGGTAACTGGCATGCCAATAAATTTATGGGCACCCTACTGTCTCTGTCGGACAGTGAAAATACACTCCCGAAAGATTCTTGGGGTGGGGGTGGGGGTGGTGGGTCGACGCATGAAGATGATCGCAGGCTTTGTAATAGCAGACTGGGCTTGTACATTTTGTGTGGTAGACTTCCCATCAATTCAACCATCACATAACAAGGTGTTTACAGGCTTATTATGGAAACAATGTAATACCCTCATATCTATTAAAAACCCTATTCTATTTTGAGTTGGGAGGAATTATGTTAAATATGTGAAATTGCACCCAAAGTGCTTTGCATATATTGAATCAGGAGCCATATAGACATTATTGATTTTTTTATTTTTTAAACCCCCACACAGAAAATCAGGAAATGTGACATCTCTTTATATGCAGCCCAAACCTCATCTGTATGATTTCCAGCAGCTATACGCTTATGAGAGCACCTCCCTCCTAGAAAACATGCTAAGGTTAGAAAATATATGCAATATATGCACAATGTGCCAAGGTTTCACGTCCAGTTGCTGGGTTACTGTTGCCTTGTAAGAAAGTACCATAGAGTAGAAAATAAGAGTAATAAAGTCGCCTTTCCTTCCCCACCTCCTCACACACACACACACACACACACACACACGCACACACACGCACACACACGCACGCACTCTGACAATTGAATTCAGCGCTATGCAGTTTTACAAAAGGTGTCATCATTTGGGAAATAGCATTATTTTCACTAAGAATTCAAACTGAATACCCTGTTTAGAAATTCATAAACACTGATGCAACACGATTGCAGTTCAAAACCTAGTGATCCCCTTGTTTCTCCATTGTTTTCTCTTTAGATATGGACGTGTGGAGAGCGTCAAGGTCCTGCCCAAGCGGGGTTCAGAAGGTGGAGTCGCAGCCTTTGTGGATTTTGTGGACATTAAAAGTGCTCAGAAGGCTCACAATGCTATCAACAAGATGGGGGACAGAGACCTGCGCACTGATTACAATGAACCAGGCACAATTCCTAGTGCCGCGAGGGGGCTGGACGATAGTCTGTCCTTAGGCACTCGTGGCCGGGATGTATCAGGGTTCACAAGGGCGGCAGGGGGGACTGTGTATGGGCCCCCCACGTCGCTCCACAGCAGAGATGGACGCTATGAACGCAGACTAGACGGGTAAGTGGACAAAGTTTCTCTGAAGGCAGGGGGAACCGTGGTTGCTGGTAAACACCTTACCTCCAAGCATCTTCCCACCCATCTATTCATTTACTTGTGTGGGGGGGGAGAAAAAGAGTTCATGCTCAAGAATTCAGTCTTATAGGGATCCCTCTAAAGTCCTCAGAGTGTGGCCAGCGCTCCTGGATTCATTCTTGCAGGTAGACACCAAGATATTCCATAAGTGAGAGCATGTGTGTGCACAAGCGTATCTGTTACTTGAATGAATAGTCAATAGTTTAAATGGTTGTTGGGGATTATCTTGGTGAGCTTAAACATCTTTGTGAGGTGGATATATCATTTGCGGAAAAATGCGGTGCAAAGATTGGATATCGTAAAATTTCCCAGGATTATTTGGAGATTGCTGGAGAGAGAGAGAGAGAGAGAGAGAGAGAGAGAGAGAGAGAGAGAGAGAGAGAGAGAGAGAGAGAGAGGGAGGGAGAGAGGGAAAGAAAAAGAGAGAGTGGTCCAGCAGCCATCCCTGGGATTCCCCTAATCTGGAGTTACGTGCCCTGCTCGGTGGATTAATGTCACCCTTTTTCCTCATGTAACAAAACAACCAAGAGCACACATTATATGTATAAGACACCATTGTTTGGATTAGTCTAATTTGGTTTCAAATATCGTGCACACCTCACGGAGGTGTTCACTTCTCTCGCGGGCTGGAGTCATGTGGATAACCTACACAGGATATTTATTCCCCTCTGTTGGATTAACACTGGCCAGACACCTTAAGGATATGCTATCATGCTAAAGGTATGGGTTGCTTTCTTGGTTCTTTTGTTTTTTTTATTGTTTTATTTGGGATTATATCTAAAATCAGGGCATTACAGTTTGAGAGCTGGGAGACCTCTACTGGTGATCCAACTCAGTAGAGACCACCAAAACAAGTGAGCAAATGACTTTTTTTTTCCCTGCCTTATTTTTGTGGAGATTATTTTTACTTTTCAAGAGACTGGCAAATTTAATGAGGACCCATATGGACTATGTTTGGATCGTACAATACAAAGAAGAATGCTGGAAACTGAGACTGGAAAGTTGCTGTTGGAGATAACCTAGCTCATGTCTGTGGATTACCTTCTCCTTTCCTGAATGTGGAACTATAACTAAACCTCGGATACAATCCCATACAGAATCAGAGAACTAAGTTGTACGCATGAGCCGTATTTGTCATTGACTCAGCTCCAGTTTGGACTGCATGCAGGCTCTTCTGCTTGCAAAGGATGCAGAAAACAGACATGAACATCCACAAGCTTCAAAACTGTTACGAATGGTCTCCACCATGGGAATGAATACAGCGCTACTCTGAGCAAGAATCTGGATTACCATTAAGAGAGATGTTCGACTTCTAATCTGTCATGGCCAGTTTTCCGTCCCTCTGCCAAAGGAATTTGACTACTTTACTGCTGAGCACAGTGTGACCAAAGTGGAATGTGCAGGACTTCCCAAATGAAGACGCAAGACTTAATTTTTCTGTCGCTTCCATCATTGCTATTGGGGAATCAATGGTGCCCTACTTACTTATGAAGGGCTCCTGGATATCATGTATTTATTTTACTGGACTTTTCCCCCCCCCCCCACGTGTTGTGGTTGGATATATGGACTCAAGTTGACATTTTCCAGCCTACAAACCATCCTAACCTGGATCCGTACAAGGTCATGTTTGTTTTCATCATTTTAATTAAAACGGACAATCCAGCTCATCAAAGCACACAAGGTCCCCTGCCCTGAAGATGAGGATTACGTTTTCTAATGTGAACAATTTTGCTTCAGTTTTTTTCCCCTCTCCACTCAACATTTTTGCCCATTTTTTTCTGCTCACAAAGTTCTGTCTCCCTAGATTGTATTTGGAATTATAGGTCAAGTTACCACTCTCTCAAAAGGTTGGTATGTCCTGCCCTGTGTATTTTAGCTGTCCTCTCTAACCCCCCTAGTTTGAACCCCCTGTCTCTCTCCATTTTCCCCACTAACCATAAGTAGCTGGTACATAGACTGTTATTACTGCCTGTGTGTCTATAAATGCAGAAATCTGTACCTTACCTTTGTATTGATTTCCTTTCTCTTCCCCTCACCTGACCCCTGTCCCCAGTTCTCCTTATGATAAACAGATCCACTTTGCAGCTGTTTTTTATGACAAGTGTTTGAAGTTAAAAAATGATCCTGTAATGCACAACACTGTCTTAATATAACTCAAAGATTGGGCCGTGGAATCCTATAAACATTTAAAAGATTCATAGATTTGTCATATTCTCATCAATCGCAATATGTGCTGTGAAAAAGCTAATTAGAATAGGAGTAAAGGACTTGAAAAAAATGTTTAATTATAAATATATTTATGCAACGACTCTGACAACCAGCGAGACAGAATGAAATAATAACTAAATTAACATCTCAGATTGACTCCTGTTCAAGCTTGGTCAAGGTCACAGTTAAGGATTTTGATGTCAGTATCTTTTTATTGTTAAAATTATTAGTTGATTAATCATCAGCAGGAAATTAATCAAGAATTTAATTAATGATTTAATTATTTTGTCATACAAAAATCAAACATTTGCTGAATATTCTGCTTTTTTCACTGTTGCATATCACGTTTAATGAAATATCTTTTAAGCTCAGTTGGACTGTTGTCTGGACAAAACAGGCTCTGGAGAAAAGCAGCGATAAAAGCGTTTTATAGACGAAATGATTGATTGATTAATTAAAAAATAATAATCTGCATAGTCATCAATAATGAAAATAGCCATTAGTTCCAGCCAGAGTATCTTTTGTTCCTGCCTTGCAGTTTTAAAATGTCCTCAGCTTCCTTTTTTATGGGACAAGAGTAAAATATGAATACATTAAAACATAATAAGGTGCAGACTCAAAATTTGATTCTTAAACTTAAACTCCTGAGAAATGTAACTCATTTAAGATCATTTTTGTAACATTTCACTTTTATTAGAGAGTTGACCATAGTCAGGGATGATAAATCTGCAGCCAGACAGATGACATCCATCCAGTGGATTTAAATGCCTCCATGTAGGGTTGGCCAATAAAATGATAGTTGTTGTGAGATGGTAGAAATTTGCCAACGGTAAGAGATTTTCCTCTACTGTTCATACTGTGGTATCTATGCCTTTTTAATTTCTGGTTGTGTTAGACTGTTGTAGGCAATGTGGGCAGGCAAATCAATGAGCGTGACGGATTCATGGCACCATGGAGTTACAGGATTGTTGCTTCAGTTTGATGGATTACCTTGATTTGTCAGGTATTTCGTTCAGCGGATTAAACAGAATCAGACATTCCGAAACCAATAAACGTTTTTTTAAATGAGTTTCCAGAAAATGTACTTTTCATCACAATGTATATCAATATCATGATATAAAGTGATTTATGCTCCATGGTGAGTGCTTCAGTCTGCAAGGACCGCAGGATGCTCCCCAGCTCTACAGTTCAGTTTAGTTTGCATGGCTGAGGGATATTTAACAATTAACTACTTATAACCGTTTTGGGAATTTTGAATTAAATTGACATGTATATGTTGCTCTCACATGACTGAGCCTCCACATAAGACACCTTTTTAGCATGCTTCTGGAATGCATCCTCATAATTATGCAGTTCACGTAATCCCAAAACAGTTGATGTGCTTAGCATGCACCAGAGCAGACTAATAATCAAACACTGATGGAAATTCAGCCAAAAAAGTCTAACTGAATTATTTTTAAGCTCCATGAATAATGTAGAACCTGTTTTGTGTAAAGTGAAATTGAAGTGAAATTGAAGGCTATCTATTGAGCAGTGAGCCTGCGCCACCAAATTAGCATTTTCGAGAGCATCTAGGGGTCAAGGTAATCCATCACTTTCACAGCAGACATCGTTATGCCATAGATGTTATTCATGAATCCAGCACACGGATGATTAAATCAAATAAGCTGAAACAGAATTTGCCCCTGACCCGCTGTACGTATAGTGCAGTGAAATACAGACATAGTGCCAGTCGCCTTAACCAATTTATCCTCAACATCCAGGAGACTATGCGCATCCCATGCAGCCTTTTGTTCTTGTGCCCCGTGGCAAAAGCCTTTGGTGGAAAGACTTAATGAAAGACTTGACCCTAAATGATGTTAGTGTATTTAGGTTACAATTATGTCAGGTACACTGATGAATATTTCCAGATTGGCCACATCAGAGTATACGCATAATATAGTATCTGATAACGGCAGAGTGATTAATCCTGCAAATGCTTAAATTCAGTTATAATTCACTTTGCTCCGTTTTAAAAAAACTTAAATAAATATCCTTCCATGGGGTAAAATAAATTTTTTTTGCTTTGGGAAAGGGTTAAATTATTTGGGGTTAAGCTTAGAAGGTAAATACAGTCTATCAAAGTCCTCGAGTATGTCAGTAAAATGTGGGTGTGAAAGTGCATAACACATTTTTTGTCAGGTGTAAAGGTCAGGTTGAGCATAGTAAGAAACCAATCTTACGGATCATTTACCAAGAAGCCTTTCAGGACATCACAGGGCATCAGTGCTGCAGAGGAAGATGCTTGTGTCATATATCTTCAGAGAAATGGCAGCATCCTCCTGTTTGATCCTCGTGTAACCTGTGTTGCTTGGTTTCTAAAGCTCAGACTAAGATGCAGGCAGCTCATTTCAATCACTGTTTTAGCTATGGAAATTCACATAAAGTATGTGGTTCCTCAGGTGTCTGCTTTGATTCACCCAAAGAACATATTTTGGAAATGCACTCAAAACATTTAAATGTGTTTAGCTGTTCATTCATGAGAGTTCCAGTTTCTATATTAACTGGTATACACTTTATTATATCGTGCAAAACAACTACCAGAGGATTTCTAGCAGAAACACTAAACTGCATATCTTTCAAAGTTTTAAAGCACAAGCAAGTTGGAAAATCATAAAACTGAAAACATTACTAAAGGAAGCCTATAAAATGTGCAATGTGTTGATGAAGGAACTAATTACAAACATTTGCTTGAGATTCAAAACAAAAAACAATGTGCCCTTATTTTCACTGTTATTAAGAAAATACTAACCAAAGGCTGCTGCTTCCGTCTTTTTTATGAGGTAAACAGTTTCAGAAGTCTCTCCACTTTGCAAATGGCTTTGATTTGTACTTACAGCTCTGTGTTGTGGTAGACAGTTTAGCAGCATGCAAGAATTTGGATAGACGCATCTTTACACAGATGTGATCAAAACATCTCTAATAGTCCAAAAAATGTGGATGCCCTCATCAATTATCAACAAGGGAAATTTGAAAATCCTATCTAAAGAATTAGCTGTGCTATTTATTTATTTATTTATTTATTTATTTATTTATTTATCATTTCACAGTTACAGACCTGTTTTCTCACACTTAAATTCAGACTGATAGGAGACGGCATCATCAGCATCATTTTGTTGAAGCTTAGGTGACACTATTTTGTTAAGACAGTTTCAGCCATTGATGCCTTTATTGGATAGTTGGGAGTAGACAGGAAATATTGGGGATGTGAGATGAAGGCAGTGAGGGTCTGAAAAGGTCTCAGTAGCAGGAACCAGAGACCTTTGTCCCTGCCCAAACTCAAGCCAAAGGATGCTGCAGTTAGTTGATATGGGCAGTAGAACATATTGTGCACATTGGATGGTTCTCAATCACATTAATTTCTGGTTTAACGCTACATTACCTATTAGGATTTCATCTAGAATGCTTTAATTATGATGATATATATAAATATTTCGGGTAGTAATGTATTCTTTTCAGCCTTAGATACAAGCCACATAATATAAATATGATGTCTGGAATATAGTATTTTTCTAGGATCAGAAGTAACTTTTTCAAATAATTTATGTGCACGTATATACAACCTCAAATGTTTTGCAGTGGGTCTAAAGATACAGTATGTTTTTGCATTAAATATATTTATAAGATATATTAATTTCACATTAATGACATAGGTTTGTTTGCCCTTAAAATCCGTTACTGTCTTGAATCTCATTATTTCCCCATACTATTGTTTGGACCGGACAAAGAATAAAGCAGTCTCTTATTTAAAGAACCAGTTTAATAAAGGTTTGTAACTGAAGTTAGATTAAACCATATTCCGCCCTGTGTTGGAACATCATGGCTAATTTGCTGATTATAATTTGATCTGAATTCAAACAGTGGTAATTGCTGTCCTGTCCCGCTCATTACAGGGAGTTGGGTAATATGACTGCTGTAATGACACAGCAGTCGTATTACCAAATTAAATTCTGATTGCTTTATTCAGTAAGAGGATGTTCAGGTCTGAACAGAATGTCCTTATTAGCACTGTTTCTAATGTGCATCTTCATAAAAGATGCTTTGAAGAGCTTTCAGAAGAACAAGTGGTGTCAAATTGTGTAACATTATAAACAAAAGGCTTGTCATAAGTCACCTCCAAAAACCTTCAACAAAGCCTCTCAGATTAATGATAAAATGCCTCAAAAAGTGGCTTTTGTTAGTTATTACATGTTATAAGAACAGAAGGAATTGACAATCCATAAAGGCATGAATCTCTCATGTAATTCCTTTTTATTATAAGTAATCCTTGTGTAAGTCTGTTATATCCTGCAATTCAACATTAAAATAAGCTGCATATTTCTGTTCTGTTGAACACTGAATCATGCCTTTTGCTATAAGAATGGCTTATATTGATTGTATCTTCAATACAGTATGTTGCATTTTACAGTAGGGTATTCTAGTGAAGTATCTCTTTAATGCTTGAACTGGGAAACTATTTCAGATCGTCTTAGCAGTTTTAGACAATATAAACTTAAAGCTTCTGTGCAAGATAGTTACTTAACAGCATTTTTGTTATAAGAAATAAGTGGTTGGTATGATGGCAGAAGGTTCTGATACATTTCATCTTCAAGTTATGAACTGTTGAGAAAACATGTAAGACCAGATGTTCAGTTGTCTCAACCAGTTTATCATTTAATTTCCCTTTATAGTTCAGTCTGTAGGCTGGAAAATAATTCTCTTTTCAGATGCTTGAAAACTACCCCTCTCAAAACACTTTAGTGCCCCGTCTTCCCACCTGTCTAATTAAGGAAAACCCATCAGAGACACCTGATAATTTTGTTTGCCCATTGTCTGATGTAGCTTTCTTAAAGGTCTTAAATGTAACTGTAATGTGATGTTGTTCTCTTTCCCCTTTTGTTAGGACGACTGAAAGTCGGGATCGGGCGTATGATCACAGTGCCTACGGACATCACGAGCGTCCTGGTAGCAGTTTCGAACGCCAGCGGCACTATGAAACAGACTATTACCGCGATGCAAGAGAAAGGACTCTAAGCACAGCTGGGAGCGGGTCTGGTACCTCCAGTGGAAGTGGTACAACAGTATCATCAGGAGTCGTTGGAACTATTGTTAGTGCTGTTGCTGGCAACACAGGAACAGGTGGTTCAGCGGGGGCCACACCGGGAGGAAGCGGGGGATCTACATCCAGCGGAGTCGGCTTCTACCGCTCCCACAGCAGGAGCCCTTGTCGCTTTGAGACACCAGAGCCTCGCTATGAGTCTCGTGCAAGGGAACCCTTTACTTTGGCCAGTGTGGTTCACAGGGACCTTTATCGGGAGGACAGGGGTCGGCGCGGGGAGCGGTCATACCGCCACAGTCGTAGCCGGTCTCCGCACTCAACGCATTCGCGGAATCCCTCTCCCCAGAGACTGGCGAGTCAGGCTACCCGTCCTCCACGCTCCCACAGTGGGTCAGGCTCTCGCAGCCGCTCCTCCAGTTCAGACTCAGTCAGCAGTACCAGCAGCAGCACGAGTGGCAGGTGAGTGAGGCTGATCTGGCTATCAAGATTTCTACCCTTGTGCATGGCTGTTGTTTACCTTTGTGAATCCCAGTCTTTAACAGGTGCTGGACCTGGAGTGTTTTAAGAAAGAAAGCTGCACACTCAATGCCGCATCAAATGACTATAAATCTATTTCACAAAATGAAACAGTACGTGTTTGTTGGACCAATTAAGAAGATTAATAATGCCATCTGTCCATCATTTATGCTGTCCAGGTCACAGTAGTACCAATGTCTGATTCATAATTTTGTGATATACTATTTAAATAACATTTCTGAGCTTTATTTTAATTTGGCTTCAGATTAGTGCTGGGTGATATACCGGATGAACCGGTATACTGTTATTAATTTCCTGTATCATATTAATTTCATATATTGCTTTGCTGGTGCATAGCTCAACAACTTTTTTTTTTTTTTTCTTACTTGCACAGTAGATAATTTTACAAATATCTCTGTGTACTTAGAGTCTTTTATGTCAGTTTATAGTGTTGTGTGTGTGTATATAACCGTTTTAAAAAAGAGGCAGTGTTAAAGTTGTTGGCAAATCTTTTATTTTTAAGTTCAGTTTTTACTACTGCAACTGTTTAATGCATCTGATTCCTTCGTATATGTGTATATCATTTAGTGGGGCCAAAAAGCCCTATAGTAATCGATCCTTCAGGACATGATGTCATTAAAATGTTTTTATATTCTATGTACTCGTGACAGTCAAATAAACCTAATAAAGGCCCAGTCATGCAATACATAAATAAATAAATAACCCGGAACTACCAGAAGAAAATTCCCATGAAACAAATTTGTGGTCATACTGCCCATACCTACTTCAGATTTACTAAAAATGTGTTCATGTGGACCACTTCCAATTTTACAAAGCAGGAAAACCATGTAAACAATCTCACTGGTATACATTTTGTACCACTCAGCAAAAACCCACAGCAGAACAAATCATAGACCATTTAATTGTGGCTGAATAAATATGTTGACTTTTCTTAAATGTGGACCTCTGGATCCAAATCAGTTTGCATACAAATAAACAATCCATTAATTGAGGTTCTACAATATGTTCCTTTAATAACCTGTGTATATAATACTGTATTTTTAAACATAATGTAATTTCCCCAGAATATATTTATATGAGTTGTACTGGCTGCATTTAATTGTACAACTGTTTATAAGTCAAAACACCAGTTTTACCAACAAGCTAAGACCTGTGTGTGCATTTAATTTCTGTCACTGGTTAGTGGGGACTCATATCATGAACACCACATTGCTCAACACACCACAATGCAGAAACAGTGGTTTATAACATTAACCGTTTCAAGATATCGTATCTCCTAATACCGTGTCATTATGACTTTCTTCAGCAGACACTGAATAACTTTCTTCAAGGATGATCAAAACCTTAGAACAGAATAGACTTTTAATACTTTGTGGGGATGTAGTGCAAAGCTGACAGAAGCGTACGGTTGACATGGAGGACATCTCATTTGTGGTAGTAGTCAAAATAGTCTTCTAAAAGAACCAACATACTCAAAAATATGGCCAAACTTCACTTGCGTTGTAACTGCTGCAACAACTTGATTTTTCTTTTAAACATTTGAACATACCTTCACCCAATAGGTGACACTAATTGCATGCGAGTGTGTGCATGTTACAAAAAGTATTGTAAAGACACACCATGACAGAAAAGATTACTGTGTGCACACTGTCTTTGATTTTCTCCCCCTATAAATCTTGACGTTTTAAAGCAGAATCAAGGGCCCCACCTTGAAATATCACACCACTAACTTGGGTCCATTGTATCAGTAGCAGTGTCTTTTCTAAATCCGTAGCATAAAACAAGTTGTGAATGTGTACACCTCTGAAACAGTGTTAAGCGTGCACATTTTTACCTTGCCTATTTTTGTATGATTATTTGTGAGGGTGGCTGGCTGAGTAGTTGATTGCTGGTGTCAAAGCTTGGAAAATGACCTTTGTTGCATGTAACTGCTGTAATGACACCATTTTGGTGCTATTAAGATTGGATCTGAATTGATTTATTACTGCTTTTCACACTTTGGATTAAGTTAAGGTCCACTTGGCATCTTGCTAAATTAAAACTTGTTTCCAGTACAATATGCTTAATTTACCCAGTTTTACCAACTCTATGGCTTTCATCAGGGTGGTATGTGTGGTTGTTTCCTTTATATAGTACATTGATCAGTCTTGTGACTTGCAGATCACCATAGACAGTTTACAAAACAACATTAAATCATGTCTTTAAAATACATTGGACAAAATTTACTACTTTCTTTCTTTCTTGTCCATGAAGTATTTTACTTTTAAGGTGGTAATTTCTTTTAAGCTCAGAAATACGTTAAAAGGGTTTTTTTAAAAATAAATTAAGACCCACTCAGTTATAGGTAACTAGTAAGCTCTCACACACCCCCTAACTTTTGGTTCAACAAGACACAACTAATGCTATAATTGCACTGGATATATGTAATTAAGATGTTTTCGTGGCATGCTGTTCATGCATTTTAATTTTGGTGTCACAACCAAATGTCAGTCTGTGTATCTGGTCTCAGCTCTGTTTTGAATTCGCATGCTAATTTAGCTGTTTTTGTGCATTGCTGAGTAATGAAGCATTTTTTGTAATGCTATTTGCTTCCAAGTGTGTGTAAATGTATTACTTCCTATTAGCTGATTTTGGTTTGTTGCTGAGTAGTCATTTTACAAGGAATGCATAAATAACTAAAGGTTAGGATAACCAAATGCAAGTGAGGTCTGCAGTTTTAAAAAGATCAGCATGTATGACATTTACTCTGCGGCACAAATTTATCTCCGTCCTCTCCAGTAGTTTGTCTTTTGGTTAACTGCATCACCTTTGGACACAGCAGACTCCACAGCTCTGAACGACATGTAGCGACACATGTGGCTTGACGAGGTAGTGCTATAGGGGGAATTTCAGGAGACGGCTGGTGTATTTTTCTCACTGCCTACCTCTGTGTATGGGCAATGGCTCCCCCCCTCCGTGAGATCCAGTTGGAACTGGAAATTTCTGGCCAGTGCTGGCTGCCTGCCCACTCCCACAGGCCAGGCTCCGTCAGCAGCACTTCCGGGAGTGTCTGAGCACAGGAGGAGAAAGTGAGAAGGAAACAAACAGCAGAGGGCCTAGAAAGCTGAGACAGGCATGGGAATGGTTTGAGAAAAAAGGTGCATGAGGCAGCCATGAATTTGCCACTGACGTGCAAATTCATATTTTTATACTGATAACCAGATGCACTGTATAAATATGAATTGGTGAGCAAGAGGATGTTTTTATTCTCTTCAACTGAGAGACATTGCGGGTTTAAAAATGGAGAAGACGCATTCACAGTGCATTACCAGGGCTTTTATGCAAATGAACCACTATAAATTTGAATCTGAAATGTGTGCATAATATTGCCTGTTCAATACAATACGTAATCCTCCTTCCTTCCCCTGCAGTTTGGCCACTGCCAACTCACATTTTGTCACCTTTTTTTGAATCCGTCACATTTTATCTGCTGCTCTTGACTGTGCATTGAAACACAGCTTTTAGCATTTATTATCCAATCTATGAATGAATTCTCAGAGGCGGAGCATGTAGCACTTACAGTGTACCACTGCAAAATGATAAATCTGCTCTTAAGGTTGTTCAGATTTGTATACAGTGTATCAATTTCTGATTTTATCAAGGTAAAACTATTAATAACTAGATTCTTAAGTATTACTTTGGAAGGCAATGGCAACAACCAGTTACTGTAACACAAAATAACTACCTTGTTCTATCTATAATGGTAGTAAGAGATCAAACTGTGACAAACAACGTCTAAGAACATGTTCCTCTTTTGCTACAGTGATTCTAGCAGTAGTTCCAGTGACGACTCTCCGGCACGTTCAGTGCAGTCTGCTGCTGTTCCTGCACCCTCAGCACTTCCTTTATCCTCCCTTGACAAGGATGAACCACGTAAAAGCTTTGGCATCAAGGTCCAAAATCTTCCTGTGCGCTCTACAGGTTAGTTATAAGGGGCTCCTGCAGTGTGAGTACAAAGAGCTTTTTTTGATCAGAAAGAGTGGTGCACTGTATTTCTGGGTATATCAGATATTGACACATTTTTATTATAAATCATTATCAGTAGTCATCATCATCATTTAATAACCCTTTTTTCAGTACACATACTTAATAAAACATTAAATCTGCTTACTACAGATACGAGCCTGAAGGATGGTTTGTTCCATGAATTTAAGAAACATGGAAAGGTCACATCTGTACAAATCCATGGAGCTTCAGAGGAGCGCTATGGTCTAGTCTTTTTCCGCCAGCAAGAGGACCAAGAGAAAGCACTCGGAGCATCAAAGGGGAAGCTTTTTTTTGGCATGCAAATTGATGTCACAGCCTGGAATGGCCCTGGTAAGTCCTGATCTTTAACTGTATTGCAGCAAAAACATAATAAATGGAAAAACACACAAGTTTCCAATGAGGACTTATTTTTCAGAAACAGAAAGCGAGAACGAGTTTCGGCCCTTGGATGAGAGGATAGACGAGTTTCATCCAAAGGCCACACGGACATTATTCATTGGAAACCTGGAGAAGACCACCACATACCATGATCTGCTTAACATCTTTCAACGCTTTGGAGAAATAGTGGTAGGTCAATGTTGTGAAATGGTTGAAAATGGCTGCATACAGTGGTTAACATGCTGCACAGTTTGAGATGACCATGCTTACTGACAGCATATTTCTGTCTTCATTATCCCCAAAGGATATTGACATTAAGAAGGTGAATGGAGCCCCACAGTACGCCTTTCTACAATACTGCGACATTGCTAGTGTCTGTAAGGCCATAAAGAAGATGGATGGCGAGTACCTTGGTAACAATAGATTAAAGGTGAGAATTATCATGTTAATTTAATTTGAAATCTTGCCTTACCACCACTACTCTATTCCTATCATACTCAGTATTATTAATGAGCTAATCCATATATTTGTTAAAACTGCTTCATTCTTTCAGTTGTTTGATGTTAGATTAAATAATTGCAAACTAATTTTTATTTCAGCTGGGCTTTGGAAAGAGCATGCCTACAACATGTGTTTGGTTGGATGGATTAGCGTCAAACACAACTGAGCAGTTTCTTACTCGTCATTTCTGCCGTTATGGACATGTTGTCAAGGTAAGTCTGTTTATTTCCCCCCTCATGTTTGCCCATTGTTTACTTTCTGGCACCTTGGGACTCTATTTTCCTCTGTCTTCCGCAGGTTGTATTCGACAGAATGAAAGGAATGGCCCTTATCCTGTACAACAACATTGAATATGCACAAGCTGCTGTCAAAGACACAAAGGGGTGGAAGATAGGGGGCAGTAAAATCAAGGTAAGCTTTGTTCTGAAATTTTACTCTGTAACGTTCTCAATTCCTGACAGGCTGTAAAAAAACCCTCTACCCTTCTTTGTTTTTCTTCAGGTGGACTTTGCCAATCAGGAAAGTCAGATGGCTTTCTATCGTTCAATGCAGGCATCAGGCCAGGATATTCGGGACTTTTATGACATTCTCTCCGAAAGAAGGTTTGTATAATATATGTTTATGGAATAATAATTTAGCCTTAATGTCTAATATTAAACCTAACTTTATTGATACCAAAGTATGATGAAATTATAGTCTGCTTTTTTTGTTTTTTCTGTTTATTCCAGGGATGATCGACGAACTCAATATGAATTTCAAGCAGAAAGACAATATTACGAAAATGTACGAACACCAGGAACATATACTGAAGATCCACGCCGTAAATACCCGGCCAGAAGTCGGGAGTTCTACACTGAATGGGACCCATATCAGGGAGATTACTATGATCCACAATACTTTGAAGACCCCCGGGAATATCGAGAATACAGAGCTGACCCTTACGAGCAGGACATTCGCAAATACAGCTATTTGCAACGAGAACGTGAAAGAGAGAGGGAGCGCTTTGAAACAGATCGTGGACGGGATCATGGGAGGAGGACCATTGAGCGTAGCCAAAGCCCATCTCACATTGCCTCTCGTCGTCCTGCTAGCCCTACGGCATCTCCTTCTCTCTCTGAGAGGATACCAAGTGATTCAGACCGCCGTATTTGTTGCCGATCTTCTGAAAGAAGTGGTAGCTGCAGTTCAATCTCCCCACCCAGATTTGAAAAACTTGAAAAGGCACGTACCGAAAGATATAATAAAACTGAGAAACTTGAGAAGGATCGAGTCTTTGAAGTTGAGAGAGGGAATTTGGTTGAAAAGGAGAAGCGGGCTGGACGTAAAGATCGAGGGGACAAGGACAAAAGTGAGAAACAGAGGCTTAAGAAGCTCAAAATCGCATCGCCTATTATCCAAGCATGTGAGACGGAACCTGAACTTGAAAGAGATGTTAGCCCTGAGTCTGTCCTTCGATGTAAAAACAGTAAAATTCCAAAGGAAGGCTCAAGCAAAGGAAGGTTAGACCTTTTGCCTTGTGTTGTGCAATTAACACGTGTTAAAGAAAAGGAAGGAAAATTGATTGGTCATTCTGTCCAAGAAAAACAAACACCAAGGGGTGGGAGTGACAGTCCTAGATTGGCATCACCTTCAGCTGACCAGAGGAGTCCTCCTTTCCGCTCAGAATTGTCAAAAAGTGACATCTCTAAGCATGGAAAGGTTCCCAGAGACAAAAATGTGCACAGTTTAGTTGAGGTTATTGACAAGGATGCTAAAATCAAATCCAAAAAACATGGAAAATCTGAAATGGGATTTGATAGTGGTATTTGTGTGGATATTGACCGTTTAGCTGCAAGGAAAAGGCGTTTTGAAGACTCTGGGAAAAGTGATCGACAGAAAAGAACTAGTGAGGAGGATCTCGTTAGACCTGGACTTCATAAACTATGGAACAATGCTAAGGAGACAGATTTGGATAAGAACCTTTTCATAAAAGGGATGCATAAAAAGGAGCACCACAAGGATAAATGTGTCCGGATGGTTTCAGTTAGCAGTCCTAAAGATGGACGAGACTGTGAAAGCAACTCCATAGGCCTTTCCCTGGAGCGGCAGTCACAGTTAGGGGAGCTGCCTGAAGATTCTACTGATCAATTAGACTCCCCCTACCTTAAAATGGATTTGGAAGGCTCAAAGAGTGAAAACAGCTCCAGTCTCACAAAGATGTCAGATGATGGCAGCCTTGATTTGGATGAATTAAAAGAACAGCAGAAACAGGTTTTTTCAGAAAACGAACAAGGGAGAAGAAAGTGCAGAGACTCAGATGATGGAGATGAACACTTTGTGCACATAGATCAAAATAATATATCAAAACAAACTGAACAGAGTCGTTGGCTCCGACCCAAGCTTGGTGATACTGATAAGTTAGTCAAGTTTGAAAGCCCACCAAGTAATGAGACTCGTGATTTTGAAAAGGATTATATCATGCATGATGTTGGAAAACCAATTCAGGATATGGCCAGTGAAGACTTCTCTTCCTGTAAACGAAAGAAATTAGAGAATTTTGACTTTGAAATAGTCACTGCAAAAAGAGAGCGCCACTTCACAAGTTCCCAGAAGTTGAATGAGGACATTTATCAAAGCATAACATCCTCAATAGGACATGGTCACTTTTCTGTAAATGAGGAAGATGAAAGTCCCCAGATTTCTGTGTCAGTTATAAACAAGGAAAGAAAATCTTCTCCAACAACAGACGATAAATTTTCACACACGGAACTCAAAAACAGTTTGGGCGTGACAGCCACACATTTTCAGTCTCCTGACACTGAACATCCAAAGCTTAAGACAAACTTGCTTGGCTGTGATGAGGAGTTAATGCAACGTTGGGAAAGACGGATAAAGTCTGATTCACTTAGAATGGAAATGACTTTCCCAAGGGATATTGCAAAACGTGAAAGCATCCACAAACGCCTTGGCCAGGATTTGGAACCTGGAGAAGTACAGTCTGATTCAGATGATGATGGAGAAAACAAACACGTGTCTCCCAAGTCCAATAGTTCCTTGTCTTATATCCTCAGGGAACGTGACGAGAGGATGACAGACCTGAAGCTTTCAGGCTCCCTGGAAAAAAATAAGTTTTATTCTTTTGCATTAGATAAAACTATAACTCCTGACACCAAAGCACTCCTTGAAAGAGCCAAGACATTGTATTCCTCCAGGGAAGATAACTGGTCCTTTCTTCCATCACGTTTTCCAACCTCCCACAGCTGTACAGATAAGGACAAGGTAGAGCTAGCACCTCGACCTATTCCTTCTTGGTATATGAAAAAGAAAAAGATTCGTACAGACTCTGATGAAAAGCTGCATGATAAAAAGGAGGAACTTAAGCCGCAGGACCAAGAGCGGCAGGACCTGTTTGCCTCTCGCTTCCTACACAGCTCAATCTTTGAACAGGATTCTCGGCGTTTGCAGCATCTTGAACGTAAAGACCAAGATTTAGAAACTGGAGTTGGTAGGCCTTTCGCCAAACCAGGCGTGACTGAGGTGCAGCCTGAATCTGGAATAGGTGACATCCCACAAGAGCCCATAGTGCTGTTCCATAGTCGGTTTTTAGAACTTCAACAACAAAAAGACAAGGACCATCCCCCACCTGATACAGAGAATGATTCAGTAGTGGTGGAGATTAAAAGAGAGGAAGTGCAGAATTGTACTAATGCGCTGTCTGATAAGGAATCTGAGCCAGTACTGAAGGTTGATGACAAATCAGTCAGCCCCCCATTAACCTTGTCCATTTCACCATTTGTTCCTTCCCCTAAAGAAATTTCTTCACCAGAAAAGAAAGACCTTTTAACTCCATCCTCAGATCAATCTGTGTCATTTGTTAAAGAAGAAAAAGTAGAGCCACTTCTTGAGGAGTCCCCATCTCATTCTCTTCCTGTGCTAACCATAACCCCTCCACTCGTCCTTCCAGAGCCTGAAAATGAAATAGAAACAAAAGTAGAGTTAATTGAACCCAAAGTAAAAATTGGAGATAGTTTGGCAGTGGAACATAATCCTCTTGTGGAAGATAAGCCTCCCACTCCTGGTGGTTCCCTAAGTGGTTTTGAGAGAGAGACTGCCGAATTCACTTACACTGACTATCCAAAGATTGAAGAAAAATCTGAAATTATTAAAACAGAACCTAAAATGGAAAATCAGGAAACAAAACACTTTGAGGAATCTCAGAAAACCGAGACAGATAATGAGGCATGTATGCCAGAGCTAGAGGCCGAAATAAAACCATTACCAAACCGCAGACAGCCCAAAAGTAAAAGGGCTAAACAACTTTCAGTATTACGTGCTTCACAACCTTCGCAAATTGTTGCCACTGAGAAACCTGCAACACGAAAGAGTGAACGGATTGACAGGGAGAAACTCAAAAGGGCCTCATCACCTCGAGCAGAGGTACCAAAAGCATCATTTGAGTCTAAAACCACATCCAAGTCACCAATTCATGCATCAGATTCTGAGCAAAACCTTGAGTCAAGTTTAATCCATGGGAGAACACGTCGTAGGAATGTAAGGTCAGTCTATGCCACGTTACATGAAGATGATCAAGCTGGCAAAGAGGTGGTTGAGCCATCACGCTCAATGCGCAAACGTGCTGCTGATAAAGAACCAATACAGCAAGATGTTCAAATTCCATCTACCAATGCAAGGCGTGGACGTCCACCTAAAAGAGGTATCAAACGGTGTGAGGATGTGTCACCAGTTAAGGGGGATCAGCAGAAAATGATGGAAGAAGACACAGAGGTCAAAGAGACCTCAACTGCTGTTGAGGTTGTAAAAGCCTCTGAGGGATGGCGTTCACCCCGCACCCAAAAAGTGCAACAACCACAAATGACTTCAGTTAACAAGAAAGGAGGCAGAATAGACAAACAGTCTGGGAGCACCACAGTGCTAGCTGAACAAGCTGATCTGGCAAGTCATGATGAGTCTGAGCTTAATCCTAAAGTTGATTCTGAACTGTTTGGGAAATTATCAGAAAAGGTGGAAAACGCCAGCTCCCCGGTGCACAGAATGGAACTTAAAGACTTAAAAGATTCTGGTGGAAAGAAATCTCCCGATGGTGATATTGAAAGGGTAGACACCAGCTGCTCTGAGAGGAGACAACAGCCGGAAAAGAGTGTTAAAGTGAAATCACCAAGGGTGAAAAGAAATGCCAAACAGGTCACTGAAGATAAACACAGCTTAAAAAACCTTGAGATCCGTGTAAGCGTTGATGACGTAAAAAGTTTACTTCGTTCAGAGGATAATGAGCCTGAGTCATTTGAAGTTCCTACTATTACAAAAACCAAGACAGTAGTACAAGAGAATGAGGAAACAAAGATCATAGGCTTACCAAAAGAATCAATAGAACCTGGGGCACAGGAAAAAGAAGACACCTTATCAGAACCTGAACTTCCTGTTGATCCAGCTGCTCTGTTAGCACGGCAGATGGAACTAGAGCAGGCAGTTGAAAATATTGCTAAGCTTACAGTTGAGCAACCTCCTCGACCGTATAAGGAACCACCTTCAGAGCAACCTACCATATTACCTCCTGTCATAGTTGAGCCAGAAAGTGAAGTTGAAGAGGAGAAGCGAGCTAATCCTGCAAGTGAAACTGAACTTGCAGCCGCTATTGATTCCATTACAGCTGAAGAAATGTGTGCAGATGCAGATGCTTTCACAGCTCCTCCTACTTACACAGCTCTTATTCCTACCCCCGACTCCTTGGTTTCCCCCTCCTCCAATGAGATTATGGAACCTGAAACACACATGGTGATCAACAATATTATTGCAGCAGACTCAGATGATGGTCCTCTGACACCCAGCCCAAAGGGCGTAATGGCAGAGTCTAAGGCAGCTGAGGATACCCCTCTACTTGAAACACCCAAGAAAACAGGTAAAGTTAGAGCCAAAACCCCGAAGAAATCAAGAAGCCGTAAAGGTGCAGCTGCCAAGAAAGGGGATAGTGCTGATGAGGTTTCACAACCAGAGTCCTCCCCAGTCAAGTTACCAGAGTCTATCCCAGAAGACCCAGAAACCATTAATTCAAAAGCAGTTACTGTTACAGCTGGGGCAACTTCAGCAACCTCTGTGGTCACAGCTGTTGCAACTTGTAGACGTGATGTTACAAGTGCTATAACTGTGGACACGCCCAAAGAGGCAGAGCAACCTGAAATTGAACAGCCTGTACCCAAAGAATCTGCGTTTCATTCAGGCACAAGCAACTCCAGTTGTAAAAAGCATCCCCAAGCAGCAGAGCCATCTACCCCTACTCCTGCCCCTGCCCCTGTCCGCCCACAACCTGTATCTCAATTTAGTGTACCACTATTGCGGCCTGCCAAAATGCCACTTTCACCAGACTGGCCTCCTAGAACTGAAGAAAGTAGAATCTACGTTGCTCCTTCGTGTCACGTCACAGTGGTAACTCCTTCTGCACCAGCATCAACTACACTTGGAGCCCCTTCAACAAACCCCCCAATGCCCCCTGACACCAAGGCCTCGGATATTGACCCTAGTTCCAGTACCTTAAGAAAAATCCTAATGGAACCTAAATATGTGTCTGCATCAAACAGCAATTCTATACCTACCACTATGGTGACGTCTGTACTGTCAGATCCTTCACGAATGTCGGAGAATGAAAATCCCTCTGATACAATGAGTTCAAGACAGTTACATCCTGAAGAGAGACCACTTTTACCCCCCCAGCCCATACACCACAAACCTTTTCCATTGACAGAGTCCCAACAGAACTGTGGAGAGAAGACCCAGCACACAGTTATTTCTCCTGCTACCTCAGTAATAAGTCGAATTCCAATGCCTTATGATACAGAGGAAACGCCACGCATTTCTCTGAGCAACCGAAGCATTGGCCTGTCTATTCCGAAGCAAAAATTTAGAGCAAGCTCTAATGAGAATAATCGCTACCATGGCATGGATGTAGTAGAAGACGGGACTAGAGGGCGCTCTGTTGTTGAGACCACTCCCTACAGTACAGGCTCCAGTCCTGGCCTAAGGGTCAATACATCAGAGGGTGTCGTTGTTCTCAGTTATTCGGGTCAGAAAACCGAAGGACCCCACAGGATGAGAGCCAAAATTAGTCAGATTCCTCAAGCCAGTGCTGGTGATATAGAATTTCAGCAATCGGTGTCCAAATCTTCAATAAAGCAAGACCCGCTCATCACATCATCCCAGTCACCTACCCCAAAAGTAGCCCCAACTCCTACAGCTTATGGGCACACAGGGGTTCTCTTGACAGGCCAGTCATATAACTCTCAACCTGTCATTTCTAGTACCAAGCAGGAGAATCTTGTTTGTGACAAATCTGAAGCTCCGTATCACACAGTATCTCAGGGTGGCGTGGTAAAGATGTTCCAACAGCCAGTTAGTTCTCCTCAAGTGCTGATGTACAACCAAGCTGTAATACAGCAGCATGGCAAGAGAGGACTTGGAACCGAACCTATACCAAAAAAGATGGACATTGGCAAAGCTGTTCAGCAGTCTAACCTCAGCCCAGTCATGAGTCCACACCACCCATCACTATCTGGGAACCGCATGAGCCCCAGCCCTGGTATCCCAACTGATAGGTCAGCTCTACACTTAAAGCAGGAACCCCAGTCCCCACGAACAGCTGTTCACTCCCCTTCACCCTTTGTCAAAGCCTGTCCTCCAAGCAGTTCTCCTAGAGGAACTTCTGTCGTCCTTGGTCATGGCATGCCACAAATGCCTACGTATCATTCTAGTATGCATCACCCGCACTCAGAACAGTCCT